>NC_092777.1:22368120-22682620 GCF_047496795.1 Chiloscyllium punctatum
GGAGGTACAAGAAGATAGAAAGGCAGGAAATTTAAAATCATAATTCTTCCTTATTCTGAAGCTATTAGCAATGCAGGGTCCCTGCCCACATACCCACACAGACTAATTTACATTTCCATATTTATTTTTATGAGCATCTAGCAGTTGGGAACATAGAAGTCGAATAATTAAAAAACAGCTGATTTGCAAACCAGTTCCATTCTTTTGATTTTACAGATCATTTCTATCTGTTATGTGAGCTGTAGCTCTCCAGTCCTTTGGAGTAAATAATCAAGCAAGCTGCAGGGTTAGAAAACTCCTTTTCACTTTTAGGGAATCATTATTTAAGACAGCACATGGTTTTAATCTGATTTTACTGCACACAGTCTTCTCGTATAATAGTATATCTTTGGCTCCCTGATTCCATTTGTTAGGCAGCCAATTGGTTTGTATAGTTTATTCGGTTTTACCTTCCTAAATGTTAGAAATCATCCTTAGATTATTTGCAAACATTAATTTGCATTAATAGTGGAAAGTGTGCATTCTCTTATCATGGATTTATTGATCCAATTCAAGAACCTCTATTCCAAACTTAATCCGTCGAATGCTGGCATCACATTCACACTGACGAAGTTTTAATATTTTACAGCAACATTTCCTGAAACTGGCTTGATTCAATTGACTGTTTGCAAAGTCACACAAACCACAATGCAGCAGTTGTGACAATTAGTTGAACTTTTACAGAAGAATTGAACATAATTAATCTGCATTTGTTTTAGATTAGTGCAAATGTAAAACCAGACTTGACTACAGTCAGCATTTTTATATAATGGTGGGAATCATACGGACTAAAGCAAGTTCATTGTAGGCTTCTTGACCCATCCAAAGCAGAAAGTGACTGAAAGTCGGAAAACATTAATACTAAATAAATTCCTGGAACAGGTTTCAAAGAAAAACAGTGGATATTTAATTGAACTACTGCTTTCAAAACCTGCTAATGAATTTTTTAACTAAATAAAAATAGTCATGCAGCTTGTTTTTTTAAGCCAAAGTAACTGTGTAGAATTTATTGAATATACTAATACTTAACAAAATAGGATTCTTTAAAATGTATTAATGAGATAAAGGGAAGAAGCTTTCCAGCATGTTTAGCTTGAGACAGTCTAAGAAAAAAGTGAATCGGATTCTATTTTGTTCTGAGTTATTTATAAAATAAAACTGGCATATCCAACAGGGCTGTGGCAAACGCCGATCAAAAAAGTATCAAGGTATAATAGATTAATTGTAGATAAGGTCACCCCAGGCCAAAAATAATCTTTCGCAGTAGTTTACAAGTTGGAGAAAAGGTATTAGTAGATGGAGAAAAATTCAAATAAATTTATATAGCAGTAAGGTGCAAGTTGAAGATTGGTGCTGTTTACATTTTAAAGTCAAATCTTAATTTAAACTGCACAGGAGATGAGGGCAAGAATTTACACGGTGGGGACATGTGTGTGTGTGTGCAGGGACTGTGGAACAGGACTGCACTGGAAATGTCTACAATTAGTTTTTGTTCTACAGGTCAAGTATGGAGATGAAGAGAAAGGCCATGCCATATCTTTTCTTTTCAATTCCAAGTTCGGTTTACTGTACGGAGTGGGGTGAAGACAGAGAGTAACAGTTAGGGACTGGGATAGCTCCAGGGAGCATGGTAAGTCAGGACATTAATTACTGACTTCCACAGTTTCTTTCTTTTTTGTATAATCTTTGCCTCCTCAAGATCTGCATGTTCCCCAACAGTATTCTTAAGGTCAGCCTGTTGCTCTAAATTCATGCCAAATTCCCTGATATTTCAGTTTGATCAGCCATATCCTTTGATCAGATAACGTACTAACATCCTCTGTTGTCCTCGTTATCATCCCTTCCTTTTTCATACCCAGAACATTCTAGTAACCTTAAATTCACAACATTCTAGTAATCTTCCACTTAACCTCTCATCAACTAAAACCAAGGCTGACTTTGCTAGGATGCTCTGCTTTTACTTTCATGTCCTTTATCTCCTTTTACCCTTATTCTCATCCTAATATGCTTCAATCCCTTACTGTTTTACAGCACCCCACTGTTAGTGCCTCAGATATCCCTTCAACTCACTCTGTATGGTACACTTCCCACTCCTGCAATCCTGATGCAATGCCACTGTGTAATACACGCTTCGGCTGTGTATGTTGATGTGATATTTCAAGATGATACATTCAAACCTTTCAAAAGTACACACGGGCAGCAGCAGAGTGTAGCAGCTAGAAGCCAGAAAAGCCAATATTAAGTAGTTGCTGGGGTGAATGTGTTATAATGAGATACAGGACAGCGTAGCCACTACAAGGTACAGGGGGTGGTGGTGGTGGGAGTGGAGAAGGCTAAGCGCAAGGAGAGGTTTATGAGGACAAAAACAGTCACAGGAACAGCCTCAAACTGGGGAACAAACTGCTAAAGAACAGGGATTTTTGGATTGTGGGAACAAGTTGCAATTCGACAGCCAAACAATGAAAGATAAGAAAAAAATTAGAGTGTTTTTATTTGAAAATAAAAAGTGCAGCTGTTAATGAATGGCTTTCAAACTTCGCTGCACAGGAACCAAAAAAATTAGCAGAGCTCTTGAAAGAAAATTCACAAATTTGTGCATTTTGCCATCTGCTGGTCAGATTGTACAATTAAATTGGAACAAGTTTACATAGGAGGTTGCCATTATAAATATGCATTTGACAATTTAAAATAATTTTTAAAAAGCTAGCATCGAAGTATGACAAAAAGAGAGTATTGATTGCAAGATTCAAAATTGTTAGTAAACTACGGATTATGTCAAAGAAATCCTAAGTGTTCTTTGCTAACATAACATTGTGAATAAACAGTACAAGCCCAACCACATTATTTTAGGAAACCCACTCTTCATAAGAAATAGAGAAAACTGCTTCAACATGTTGAACAGTATTCTTAAAAATCAGCTTCTCCTGTTTTGGATAAACAATAACAACTTGGAATTCTACAGCACCTTAAAGTCGTAAGATGCTCCAAGAGCACTATTAAACAAAATCGAGACAGCACCATTCAAGGAGAAATGACAACAAATGTTTAAAAGCCAGGTTAGGAAAGCAGATCTTAAAGAATATCTGAAAGGATGAAAGTGAGGAAGGAAGGCAATGAGATGTAGGGAAGGAATTCTAGAGTTAGGACCGAGACGGCTGAAGGCTAGGATTCCTGATGAAGGGCTTATGCCCAAAATGTTGACTCAGCTGCTCCTCAGATGCTGCCTGAACTGCTGTGCTTTTCCAGTGCCACACCCTCAACGATGAATATAGGAACACAGGTACAGCAGGATGCCATTCAGCCCCTCAAGCCTGACCTGTCATTTTATGAGATCTTGCTGCTCTGTGACCTCACTCTAAATGCCTGCCTTGGGTCCATATCCTTGATACCATTGCTTAGTTAAAAAAAACTTTCCTAGATTTGAATTTAAATTAGTGTCAACCACTATTTGAGGGAGAGAGCTCCAAACCTCCACTACATTTTGTGTGTAACCTCTGCTGGTAGAATGATTGGAACTGTAAAAGCTCAAGAGGCCAGAGATAGATGAGTCCAATCTTGAGGCTGGAGGAGATTCATAGAAGAAGATTCAAGTGTAAATGTAGGTCAGCTGGCTGAGGGACGACAAGTGAATGTGACTTGGTGTGAATTAGGACATGGACAGCAAAGTTTCAGATGATGTCAAGTTTATGGAGGATCAAACTGAAAGCATTTCCATCGACAGATAATGAGGACATAAGAAATAGAGATTTTCACTTTCACTATTTAGAAGAATTCTCACAAGCGTACCTGCTCTGATCCAGATAGAAAGAATGCTCTGAATATATTTGTAGAAGTATTGCAAATTGTTGACACACAGTCCATAGTACTTTTATAGTATTGGTTAGGGTTAGGGTTATGGTCTCATTGTAGGTTTTCCACATGGTCTACAGGAAACTGACCCAGTCTCAGTGCCAAAAGTATTTGTCATTACAGCATTTTCATAAAAATTACTGAAAAAACAAGGAGGAATGAAACACAGGAAATAACTTTGAAGGAGGGGAAAAATAATGACTAGTGACTGAAACATCATGTGACAGTAGAACATGAAATAAAGTAGATCGATAAGTAATTGATGGAAGTGAAAAATATATCAAAATACACTATCACTTCAAAAGAACATTCTGGGGCAGTTAAGCAAGATGAGAGCATTCTTCATGCACTTATGATAACACTGACAATTTATAGCCCCTAAATTATAACAATCAGAGCCAACTTACTGTGCACAGCAGTGAACAAAAACTGTTTATTTTATATTCTGCCCAATACTTTATATTTACAGATGTGAAAATAAGAAACTCCTGTCAGCATTTAGGAATCGTCTTGTTAAAGGTATACTTCTGGCTCCACAGATAAATTGTTTAAAGCAGAATGACAAATTTACTGTGTTCAGGTCCTTAAAGTTCCAGATAAACTTGACCTTGCAACTTTGACAGATATGTTACCATCAGATTATTCATTTGTCATATCCTCCCTCAGATGTATTTAAAATCCACACAAAATATTAAAAGTAACATTGTATCGAGCATAAAATAGTAGAACCACAGATCCACTCATAGGATCGCAAGATGTTTGCTTCATAGGATGTCAAGTCTGCAGTAAAATTGCAGTGCTCATATGAAAGTGAGAGTTAGAACATAGGGGCAGATGGGCAGAGAAAGACAGACTGGCACGTGCAGTGTACAAATGTCAGACCTGTATTTAACCACACAATCAAGTAATTACAGTGGCCTATAGTTGGATCAGTATCTCTGTCAACAGTGCTTCAACTTTCAGCCTGAGATTAATTCCGATTCTTTGCTGTAGTTCCAGCTGACCTGTTTTCATTGGTCAAAACTCATCAGGTTTGGCTCAGCCACCAGATTCTGCACTTAAATGGGAAAGCAGAATCAAAACAAGCAAATCAGTCAGTCCCTTCAAAAACTGGTTCAACACTGACAGCTACAAGATGCATGCATGCCTGAGCAAACTTCCCATTCTCTGCTGCAATGGGAATAGTCTATGCTTGGAGAAAACTGGTTTTACAAAAGATAAAATGGTCCAACCCTCTTTATAAATTGGAAACAGGAAAACATTGCTTGTCTTCTGATCAACTCAAGGAATGGCAAAGTAACAAAAGGGAAACATAAGATAACGCATTTTTGATTATAAAAACTTCAAAATTATTCATCTGAAATCTAGAATCATTGTTTCCTCAGTAACTAGCTATTTCAGGTCCTCTTTACACATACATTTCACCCTCAGAACTCATGATGTGACTGCACTGTTTGCAAATAATGGCATCTGCAGAACAGAACAAACAACAGCTCAGACAAACACAGATCCTCTCTGTAGATTCAGAGTTAGACACTAGGCACAAAATCCCTTGACTGTGCGTTCAAACCATAAAGGTGTTAAGAACAGGACCCAAAATGTCTTTCACTGTGCAAACTTATATGTCTAGGGTCAACTTGCTTGCTCATCTATCTGTATTTCAAGTGCCTTCATGCCAAGTTCTAGAACTGTAAAACTGGATCACAAATTATTTTGTCACCTACTTTGTGAAATTATATGAATTCCGAGCACCATACAGGATCACATACAAGTAGGATAATTTCTGAAGAGTAAAAGGAAAAAAAAGTACTGGACAGGATATTGGAATCCCTAAATGAAGTTGCATCCCACTTCCCTCATGCAGTGTAACATTTTTGAGAACAAATTTATTTGTCCATAAATTATCTCATTCTGTAAATAAAGGTCAGTTTATGAGAGAAAATAAATACACAATCACAGATAATATAAGCAGGTTATGCTGGAATGAGAACGCACATATGCATATAATTAATCATAAGATGAGGTGCCAGAGCAAATGGTTTCACTCAAGTAGACTTGCTGCAATTTGCCAATGTAAAGTTTTAATATGGGCTAGATGTTTGTCCTGTCTTACGTATGATGATGAATTAGACACAAGTGGGTGATGTATTTAGTAACTCACCTGAAATACACTCCCTGGCAGGTTTGTCACATAATAAAGTCACTTTACCTGCTCTTCAAGACTGTCTTATCTTGTTGTGATTAAGTGTAAAATATTCATTGTAAGACTGAGGTATTGATACTGTCTAGATAACCAATTAAATAGACTGGTTACACAGTTGTTGAGGTCACAATTTCAACAACTCATTATGTTCAAAACCTACGCTCGTGTGGAGGATAATGAGCAATCAGTAGGTCAGAGTTAAATTCGGGCAGCAGGTGGCTCAGAGGTTAAGTGCTGCTTCACAGCACCAGGGACCCAGGTTTGATTCCACCCTCAGGTGACTGTCTGCATGGGCTTGCTTCGGTTTTCTCCTACAGTCCAGAGATGTGCAAGTTAGGTGGACTGGCCATGATAAAGTGCCCATAATGTCCAGAGATGTGCAGGCTGGGTGGATTATCCATGGGAAATACAGGGTTACAGGGTTAGGGTGGGGTTAGATTTGGGTGGGATGCTCTTTGGAGGACTGGTGCTAACTTGATGGGACGAATGGCCTGCTTCCATACTGTAGGGTGTCTATGGAACTGTTGACTACAGCTCATACCAAGGCTGGTGAGAAAAGAATTCTGAATGTGTGATCTTACGAGAGATTTTAGCCAAAATTAAAGATTTTGGAAAACAAAACTGTAAGATTTGTACAGGATTGCAGCTTATGAAATTAACAACCATGTTATATTGTTATGTGCTGCTGAACAAAGACATCTTTTCATCTTGTTTTCAGGTCACTTGCAAAAATACAGTTTTAAAGGGAACCAACTTTTTATTATGTATGTAAAAAGAATGCTGATTTGTTAAAGGTTCACTCTGATTGGTAGAGGTTTTGCCATGGAGAACGTATCAGTTTGATGATTATTAGTTAACTGCTGAGCACCGTTTCAATTTAAACTAGGTTGGGACTCTGATTGCTCAAGGCATTGCCCTGAGGAATGAATCAGATAATGGTATTTATTTAATCCATTAAGTTGAAATAGGCACAATGTAAGCACACATTGTTTCTGTCTGCCAAGAATATGGCCCTATGTGCTATTACACGTCGCCTTCAGTCCATTTAGTGTGTAACACTGAGCTGACTGAAACTCTTATATTGGTTGTTGCGTACTTCTTTATATATTCAGGATAATTTAACAAATGTTGTTTAATCATGTAATCAAATCTAATATTCAACATGGCATTTTGAGATTGAAAGCATGAGCTGGTACAGTATGGTTAAGTATATTGCATGTTGCAAACAACCAAAAGGGAAACGTTGTTTGAAATGATCTGCCAATCTTTGGGATATATGGTTTATATACCTAGCATCACAGTGGCATATAAATTCCTCCTTGACTCATCCTTGTGATAGGTAGAACATCTTTTTGGCTTGAAGGCAACAAATCTTTGGCGGTGACCCACTTGTGCTGAGGCTCCTTAGTAGCAGCACGAAACAGCTAGCTAGCTTCACCCATTGCTCAACGTTTGAGATACCTTCAGCTGAGGTAAACTGGCCACTCATCATGACCAAAGGTGGCGCATTCATGAGTTTGCACATGACCATGTGACCACTCATGACTGTGTAGTCTTTCAGTTATTTCCCATATGTTTCCTTCACCAGGTGTTCTACCTCGTGGGGAATATAAACTCTTCATTCTTACGATACATCTTTCCATGCTTTTACCCAGAATCATCACCTTTTGATAGCTTACAATATGTCAAACCTCTGACTAATTCTTCCTAGTTCCTTATCATCCTTATGGTGATAAACAAGAATCCTGCAAGAAAGTTGTTATCTGCACATACATGCTGCAGACAAACGCTGTCCTGATTTTAGATTTTGCTTTATTAAAGAGGTTTACTCTCAGTGGGAACTCTCAACTTGATACACTAAAAATAAACACATTTATACTGTTCCCCATTCCTTGAAATGTGCCTTACCATTATCTTAAATTTCAATTATAGTTATCTGTTTGTGTATAAGCAATCATTTAAAACATTACCAGATTTCTACTGAACTCTATGGTGAAAGACTAGTTAAATGAGAAACTAGCACCACCATAAACTACTGTTTCAAAATGAATGTAACATTTCCCATGTAATCCATCTCAAAACAACTGATAATTCTTTGCAATAATTCAACAATGATTGAATTGAAAAACAGGAATCAAATAAAAACAAAACAAACAGAATACCTTAGGACTTTTGTTTTTTTTCAGTACATAAGCACTTTATCATTACTGAGTACAAATTTAAACACTTCCATATGCCTTTTAATGAGGTCATGGGCACTTCTTTACACAAATTATTTAGTTCTTTGTTTTTCATCCCTCTTAAAAATACAATGAAATCTTTGAGAATGAACGCACAAATCACTGTGTTTAAAGTCTACCTCTCAGTAATGAAAGGTGCAGGACTAGCTCAGTTCAATGATAGTATATAATGCAGATGTAGGTTTATCTCAGCACTGAAGGCATACAAGATGAAGTTTCTGCTAGCCAAATTAAAAAAAAATACTTTCAGATGAGATCATCTATTAAAAAAATACTCTTACCATATGCTTCTTTCACTTTTCCAGTATTCCTAAGCTTATTTATGTAGAAAACAGCTATACATATTTGAATAAACAATTTACGCGCCAGTAACTAAACATGAAGAGTTTTGATAAAAGCCTGAAATTGTTGCTTCATGCCAGTAAGCAATACAATTTATTCTGTTAAATGTGATCTTTCACTTGTTGACAGTGATCTGTCTCCAAAGCATAAATGGAAGACTGTACTAATGAATCAGATTTGCCAGAAAGGCTCCACAATTACTCTTTTATAGAAGTGTTTTTGTGTGATAGCAGACATTGGAATTGTGGTGAAAACAACAAATGCTGGAAAATCACAGTGGGACAGACAGCCTCCATGGAGAAAGAGAGCAGGCTAACAATTCGAGTCTAGATGACTCTTCACTGGAGCTCCTCTCGTGGTGGATGCACTGTCTGATTACCAGCAGTGGGACTTGGGGACAATGAATGTGAGGACAAACCTCAAATGGTCAGAGTAAAGTCACCTATATTGAACAAATGGTGTGATGGTACCCATTTAAAAGTTCAAAAGTTAAAAAATTATCATTATCCATTGGGTAATTATTGTAAGTACTCCAGCATGGACTCTATACTCCTTATTTTCACCTTTTTTGCTTCATTGAGAAAAAACCTATTTCTCTGTGACTTCCCATGGAGACAATGAGGGTCTTTAAGATACTGCACATCAAGATACTGTAGGAAGACAAACATACATCTGACTGAATACAATAAAATTCAGCTTATCAATAAAGAATGCTAC
This sequence comes from Chiloscyllium punctatum, assembly GCF_047496795.1. Taxonomy (NCBI): domain Eukaryota; kingdom Metazoa; phylum Chordata; class Chondrichthyes; order Orectolobiformes; family Hemiscylliidae; genus Chiloscyllium; species Chiloscyllium punctatum. The sequence goes on from NC_092777.1 coordinate 22,377,511, forward strand.
TCACTAATATATGTAAGGTGGAGCTAGATAGGTTCTTGATTGGTAAGGGGATCCAGAGTTACAGAGAGATAGCAAGATAATGAGGTTGAGAAACAGATCAACCATTATCGAATGACACAGCAGGTTCGATGGGCGGAGTGGCCTAATCTACTCCTACGTCTTATGGTAACTGAACATTAAATGACCCCTTAATGAAAGGAACATATTGTAACAATTACAACAGAGGGCTTTGGATTGCCATACTTGTTACTCACTGACAGAATATACTACACGTTAAGAAATAGAAGCAATTAATAATTACTGTATTAATAGCATAGAATCATGGAATTCATACAATGTGGAAAGAGGCCATTTTGTCCATCAAGTCATGACCAATCCTCAAAAGAGTATCTCACCCAGATCCACCCCCTTCCATATCCCCGTAACCCAACATTTACCATGGCTAACCCACCTAGCCTACACATCCCAGGAAAATTCCCATGGCTAATCCACCTAACCTGCACATCTTTGGAATGTGAGAGGAAATTCAGGCAGAACATTGAAACTCCATGCGGACAGTCACCCAAGGCGGGAATCGAACCCAGATTGTGGGCAGCACTGCTAACCAATGTGCCACCGTGCCTGCCATGACTGGGATCTGTGACATGATGCACTTTAACAATTAGCATATTTGAGTGACTATAACATATAAAAAGTAATCCGACAACTGGGTACTGAAGGCTATGTAGATACGTAGCATGCTGGGAGGCTGGTGTAAGCTTTGGTTGAGGCTTTAAGGTTTAAAACAAAAAGCATTGAACATAAACTTAATTCAGAATTGCACAGACATAGATAAGACACCAGCCATTTAGCTATGAAGAGACGTAACCATGATAATGAGTGTAAAAGTAGTAACTCATTACCATTTCAGAGAGATAGTTGCTTCAAATGGGAAATTATTTGCATTTTCATGGGAAATGGCCACTGGACATGGACACAGCAGGAACTTAATTGCTAATATAATGGAGTGCATTTATCTTAACTGGGAGTCTTCCTCATGAGACATTGATACTATCATTGTCTGCAAATACTTTTGGTCACAAGACAAATGGTATACTGCAAAGAGACAACAACGTAAAGAAAACCTTGTTATATTGAGCAGTGTCTCTCAAGATGTATTCCCATGTACATAACGTACATAAAGCCTTTGCCTTGTTTGGACCATATCTTTTGAATGTCATTTGAAACACTGTTATCGCATAATAGCTTTAACACTTCAATTAGCATAGCAGTATATGTGCCTCTTTGGACAGAACACATCACATTAAAAAAGGAGAGTAAAGTACAATGCAAGCAGGTTACTTGTTGTAATAAAAATGCAACAAATAGTTTAAAAATTAAGGCACGTTTACAAGACCAGATCTTCAAATGTTATAAACCAACAAAACTGCGGATGCTATAAATCAGAAACAAAAACAGAAATTGCTGGAAAAGCTCAGCAGGTCTGGCAGCATCTATGGAGAGAAATCAGAGTTAATGGTTCGGATCCAGAGACCCTGGTTATGCTCCAGATGTTATACAACTGTGCATGTGTAATGCCATGGCTTTCCTGGTCACTATACAGCCTTAACAACCTAAATAATAAAGGAATAGAGCACTGACCACACAATAAATCATTTGGATAAGAATACTTAAGCACAAATTATGCAGCATACAGTGGTTACATTTTGGATCAAGTTGAGAAAAACTGTATCTCTGTGCCTGAGTTGTTGCACTCCTTTGAAGTCTTTCAAATCAGTAAAGATTTGGTAAACACACATGGTTTGAGGAGCAATAAGGTTTTATCCAATTTTGCTTTAAGCATTTTAGGACATAGCTGTGCTCACTCAGTTTAATACTAACAATCCCTGTTTATAAACATGGTTAGTAATTGGAAGTTTGAAAAAAAATACATATAAAACTTTATGGTTAGAATACAGAGAATCTGTCCACATTTTCTGAAGCAATTAAATAGACTTTGGCTTCAGAGAAGCTCAACATTTAAGGAGAAAAGACCTCAATGGGAATCTTGTTAGTGACCGACAAGAAGTCCCGTTTGCAAATCAAGGTGTAGAATGGTATGAGATCTCTTGTAACAAGGTTGCCATGCACTTTGTGGGGATATATAACTCGGAGACTACTAGTTCACATTCCAGGCTATACTGATGTCTGCAAGAATTGAGGCAAGACGATTAAAAATCACGTTTGAAGTTCTGCCTTCCAGAACATGGTTCACAAAGTCCTGCTTTCAATATGTGACAGTCTGCTAATGCAGATCAAATCGAGGATTTGACTTTAAGTTTAATGTCCACTATTAGTTGAATTGCCTAATAATCCCCACTGCCCTGACTGAGAGAGGTGTCCTGCTACATCATGAACATGCGCCTGCATTTTAACATCCAAGGAGCAATGAAAAACAAAACAACATTGTAATAGTTTTACAGCTGTCTTTAAGGTACCTGGACATTGTGGTTGCAGTACGATTGCAGATATGCAGCTACAGAACTCATTTTCAACTGGCAGTAACTTTTGTTTATGCTGTCTTGCTGCTAATGAAAGAGATAGATGCAGGTAGGTCCTCTACTGGTGCTTAATCACTTATCAAGGCAAAGCCCTACTCCATAAAAAAAGTATTCGAATGTGATGACAATCTCAGTTCATTGGACTACTTGTGCTTATCTGCAGCAGAGGTGTCCCTGCTCTTAGCCAGGAGGCCCACTTCATGTCCCAACTGTTCTAGAAATGTGTCATAACACCTCCAAACAAGATGGTTTGAAAATATCCCCTACAATTTGTTGATTTAAGAAACATCCTGACAGTCCAAAGGCCCCCTGGCCATTTTACAAACCTGGTTTTATACCAGACTGAACTCAGCTATCTTGGTTTCAAAACCAAAAAATACATGTTTTTCCTCTGATCATCAAGCATGCCTACAGCATGGTCAATGAACTTCAAATTTATATAGTGTGTTTACTTCCTATTTTAAATTTGTATGTAAACAGATTAGAGGTTAGTTTGTTACAAGCCACTTTCGAATGTTCCTTGACAAAGGAACACAGGAAGGCCATTCAGCCCATTGAACCTGCCTCTCCATTCAATAAGAATGTGACTGATCAAACATCTTGATGTCTTTACCCACCATAATCCTGTGTGCCATCAGCAATCAGAAAGCTATCAATTTCGACCCAAAATATACTGAAAGACTGATCTTCCCTAGCCCTCTGTGATAGAGGATTTCAAAGGTTCACAACACGTCAAGTAAAATAATTTTGATTCATGTCAGAAGTAGATCATTCTTATTTTTACATAGTGTTCCCTGGTTCTAGACTCTCCAACTACAATAGTCATCTTCCACGTGTTGTCTATCCTTTTAAGTATTTTGTCAATTTCAATAAGATCTTGTTTCTTTCTACAAACTCTAAAAATACAGGCCCAGTTTGCCCAACCTCTCTGTATAATATTGTCTGTCCAATCTCCACATAGTACAGTTTGCCCAATCTCTATATAGTACAGTTTACCCAACCTATCCGTATAGTACAGTTTGCCCAATCTCTCTGTATAATACAGTTCTATCATTCTGGGAATAAGCCTGCTCAACTTCCGCTGCACTGTCTCTATTGCAAGAATATCTTTCCTGAGTTGCAGAGAACCCAAGCTGCACATAGTGCTCCAGATGTGGTATAACCAAGCTCTTATACAAACTAGGCAATACTTGTCTACTCCTGTACTCAAATCCTTATGCAATAAAGACTAACATTCCATTAGCCTTCTAATAGCTTGCTGCTCATGCATGATAGCCTGCAGTGACCTATCATGAAGGATACCATGGTCCCTTTGTACATCCATACATTGCAACCTCTTAACATTTACAGAATATTCTGCACATCTCTGTTTCTCCTACCTCATATTTTCCCACATTTTGTTCATCTGCCATGTTGTTGGTCACCTACTAAGCTTGTCGAAATCCTCCAGATGCTACTTTACATCTTCCTCTCAACAAACATTCCCACTTAGCTTTATATTATCCACAAATGTGGAAAGTTTACATTTGGTCCTCAATTCCAAACCTACCAATACATCTTGTGAAGAGTTGGGACCCAAGTACTGACCCTTGTCGTACACCACTGGTCCCAGTAGTCAATGGTCATCAAACTACCTTTAACTCAATAGTATTCAATGATCCCACCTCCACTGGCTCTGTGGAAGAGAGGTGCAAACATTCACAATCAACTGTATAAAGTGGGATTTTTAATCTGTGCTCCCTTCATCTAGGCTCGCCTACAAAGCAAATAGTCATAGTCATAGAGTCATAGAGATGTACAGCACAGAAACAGACCCTTCAGTCCAACTCGTCCATGCCGACCAGACATCCTAACCTAATTTAGTCCCACTTGCCAGCACTTGGCCCATATCCCTCCAAACTCTTCCTATTCATATATCCATCCAGATGCCTTTTAAATGCTGCAATTGTACCAGCCTCCTCCACTTCCTTTGGCAGCTCATTCCATACACACACTACCATCTGTGTGAAAAAGTTGTCCCTTAGGTCCCTTTTCTTCTCTTTTCCCTCTTCACCCTAAATCTATGTCCTCTAGTTCTGGACTCCCGCACCCCAGGAAAAATACTTTGTCTATTTATCCTATCTATGACCCTCATGATTTTATAAACCTCTATAACGTCACTCCTCAGCCCTGATGCTCCAGGAAAAACAGCCCAGCCAATTCAGCCTCTCCCTATAGCTCAAATCCTCCAACCCTGACAACATCCTTGTAAATCTTTTCTGAACACTTTCAAGTTGCACAACATCACCTCAGGATTTTTGACTTTTCAAGAAGATCACCTCTCATTCCATTCAATTCCATTGGATAAAGCCAAGTCTGTCAAACCTTTCCCTCCATTCCCATATCAGTCAAGTGAACCTTCTCTCAACCTCTTCCAATGCATTTACATCCTTTCTTAAATAAGGAGATCAAACCTCACACAGGAATCCAGACGTACTTTCATAATGTAGCAAACAGCAGCCATACATCCCTCCTCTTGTAGATATTTTTAATCAATCTGGTCAGATATGTTAAAACATAGATCTCAAAGAGGTGTGATTTAAAATTCTGATCCACCACCACAGAGCTAAAAGAGTGCTTTCCTACTTTTATTTCTATACCCTTTGCACTAAATCATAACCTTCCATTTTGCCTTCCTAATCACATGCATTACTGTACTTGGATGCTCACATTTGAGATTCATGTACCAGGACACCCAGACCCCCCTATACCTCAGAATTTTGCAAGTCTTTCCATTTAAATAATTTGCTGCCAAATTAGGCAGGTTCACATTTCTCCAAATTGCATTCCATTTGCCAAAGTTTTTTGCCTGCTCAATTAACCTCAGTTTAACCCTTTGCAGACTCTTTCTCCTCTTTACAACTTTTTGATTGTTCTAGCAAATCTGAAAAGCATATATTTGCTTATTTTACTCTTAGTCATTGATATAAATTAAAACAATTGAGGCTCCAATATGGGGCCCTGTGGCAAACACATAACACCTACAAACCCAAATTGATCCATTTATGTTTTCCCTTTGGTTCCTGTTAGCCAATCAATCCTCCAGTCACACTTACAGGTTACCCTCTCCTTCATGAACTCTTATTTTATGTAAAGACCTTTGATGTGGCACTTGGTTAAATATCATCTGGAAATCTAAGTACAATACATTGATTTGCTCACTTATGCATTGCTTAACATTTCCTTAAAAGAACTCTGACAAATTAGTCAAACTGAGTTCCCTTTCACGAAACCATGTTGACTCTGCCCGTTAGTATACTTACCCAACATATGCACAGGGGTTAACCGCTCATCTTCAAATGCTCATAGGTGAAACTTAGAAACAACCAAAATAGTTTTAGTATTTCTATACACCATTACTAATAGGTGATTTAATCCTTACTTTGCACCAAAAACCAACTCCCTATGACTGAGAAAGTTCCCTCATTCCCTGCAACAGTAAAGATTCTTCAGATACATTGCTGGCAGAGACATACAATCATTTAACCTGTTCACATTTGCCTAGATTCTCTGTAGCAGGTGCTGCACATTTCTGTCTCTCTAATTGTTGTAAGCTATGCTACATTCAATAGAGCAAGTGTATATATAATAAATGAAAGCTGTTCATTCTCCAGTGACTGCAGAATCAGGCTCATAGTGCTGTAAAGCAGCCGCTACATCAAAGAACTGAAAGCTAAGCATCTGAACTGCTTCCTGTGGAGAGATTTGAGATACTTAATAGTTCAAAGGCCATCATGATTCTTTAGAAACACATAACATTTAATTTCAATTGCAGTTAGAGCTGATGACAATGTATAAGTGAAGCTTGCATGCCTATCAACACCCAGCTTGATCACACTTAAAAGATTCAATCAACTTATTATTATAGAGACACAGTTCAGTTCCTTTTTAAACAGGAACTTCCTGGTCAGAGTCTGTATTTCCTATTAAGTGCCTCAGAGCATGCTTTATGCCACTATGAAACTAAACTAGAATTAGCATACCAACAGCAGACATGATTAATATGTACTTAGAGAGCATGTTCTGTTTCATAGATCACGTAACATAGGTAAATTTTGTGTTCATGAAGATTTAATCCATAGAGACACATGGATTGTTCTGTAAAGGGAATGGAAACCTCAAGCTTAGCATGGATACAATTCAGTTTCAGACTTCTTTTACCTGCAGCGGAGAAGCTCTGCTTTTCTGTGACTTAGTTCAAACACTGGAGTCCTTCTGAAACATACAGAATGAGTCAAATGACCCACTAGTGACTGAGCTTCTAAAACAATCCAGATGTGCCTTCTTTCTTGTGAAAATCCATGATTCACTCCCATCTCCAATGCACTTGGGCCATTGGGTTTTTACATTAGTATAACTGCAGTAAGATACATTGTGTCCAAAGTAAGGCTTTATTCTGATCAAGCTACAAAAGTTTCATACCCTTTTTCCAGAAATAGGAGGAGAAAAGTGAGCTTTTCCCACGCTTAAACATGCCACTTTATTTTAGTTATGAACAACAATGATTCTCAGATATAACTTTTAACCATTGCACTACAGAATTCAGTCAAATAACCCATACACTCACTGCTTTCTTTGTCTGCACCCTTACTAAAATCTCATGTTTACATTTTATTTTCCTTATCTATGCCAAGCAGAACAATTTTTGCAATCAAATATATGCAGGGCACGCAGACAGCTGTCCACAAAAAAATGCCATGAGGTTTCACAATGTGATTTTGATAGGAAATACCTGACAGTGTCCCAACCAGAATGACGAGATGTTTTGAAGATTGCTTCATGCATCAGTAGACAGTCAAGCATAACATGAGGCAAGGAGCGAATCAGCATCAAAGGCACAAGTGAGGCACAGCTCCTTTATGCGACTGACTAAAATATCGGGCGGCGGTCATGAGTTTAAATTTATGACAACTAATGTCATTAGGAGGCAGCTTCCAGGTTTTACTGGCTGCATTTGGATTTGAAACTTAGGGAAAGGTATAAAGTGTTCTATATTGTACAGAGATATCAAAGGCATACAATGAATGGCAATTCATGTCAGTCAGTACCTTACCTGAACAAAATAAAATCAAGAATAAAACTGACAACTGTGGTTTGAGTGTGGACCTTCATTAGTTCCAATGCAAAAGAGTTTTAAGAAAACTCACTTTTCTTAAACAAGGGTAGAATGTATTGCCCATTCTTATTTGGTCTGGAGAACACAGACATTTTCATGAATCACAGGCTTCTATCTGCTCCACCTCTGTGGTGGTTTAATATAATTGCTCTGTCATCTCAGACACTTGCTTAGGGGCAACCTCAGTGCTGCAGACCTAGAGTCATGTGTAAGCTGGTCTGGGTAAGGATGGCAGATTTCCTTCTCTGAAAGGCATTGGTAAACTCAAGAGATTTTTAACCAAAATCTGGCAGTTTCATGGTCATGACTAATGAGACTAATAAGTCGTTCTAGATTTATTAACTGAATTTGAATTTTCTGATCTGACATGATGGGACTTATATTCCTATCTGTGGATCATTAGTTCAGGTCTCTGGATTATTTGGCCAATGTTCTCACTAAGCTACTATCTACAGCTTTGCAGGGAAGTGAAATAGAGCAGTGAATCCTTTAGTGCGTCAAACCCCAAAGATTAATGCAATATAAACAGTACTATTTATATTGAAAATTACAAACTGAACAATATCTTGTTATTGGCAAGATAAAAACAAAATAGTTCACCCATGATGAAGGTTGAGAGAATATTAGGCTTTGTTCTGGAGCGATTTGAGAGAAAATCCTATCATGGTCTGTAATCTAATGTTTATTGATTTATCTAATAACTGGCTACAATAAATCAACAGATTAAAAATCACATACAACTTTTGATTTCTGGTAATTCCTTTTTATCATCGGTGAGTCAAAGGTGAACTTGCACCTTATTTTCAGGACATGGACATAAATACAGGCAGATTTACAGTTAAACATGCAGGAATCATGCCCCACACAGTTGGGAAGTAGAAAAATAAAAATTATTTTATTTATTAAAAAGGCATTTAATGACAGGCTTGATTTAACAAGGATTTGGATTGGCTGAGAAAAATGATAAATCCTAAAAATAAACATAATGTTTCTCCTGGCTCTCGACAAGGAGGAGGGGAAAGTCACAGCTCTACATCAGAGCTGCAGCTGTGAATGCAAGAAAATCCCAGATAGCGACACAGAATAAATATAAACCTTTGTACATAAATAAGCAGCGAAAGACAAGCCTTTTAATTGCAGAAATGAACGCTTTTTTAGGACTCAGTTCACTGTTCCTTTTACCAGTCTTCTTTACATACTAAACTTATCCCCACATGCAATAAAACTGGCAACTTGGGAAATTTCTATTTAAATTCTCTCTACCACTTATATTTAGCTGCCAATAAAGGTGGGCATATTAAAAGGCATTGTGCCACCAGAGTCTTACCAGACCATGGGGCTGCTCTTTCATTACAGGGAGATGACTGATGGTGATTTAACCTGAGGGTCACAATGCCTCAGCTGAGGGGAGACATTGAGAAGGAGTGTCCTTCATGGTAATCTCAGCTGGTGTGGGGTTTGAACCCACACTGTTGGCATCACTCTGCTTTGCAAGCCAACCATCCAGACAGCTGAGCTAAATCAAGATACTTATGGTATCGATAGTCACAGGTGAGATGCCAGAAGACTGGAGGTTGGCTAACGTGGCAACACTATTTAAGAAAGGGGTAAGGAAGCCAGGGAACTATAGACTGGTGAGCCTGATGTTAGTGGCAGATAGATTGTTGGAGAGAATCCTAAGGAACAGGACTTACATTTATTTGGAAAGGCGTGGACTGATTAGGGATAGTCAACATGGCTTTGTGCATGGGAAATCATGTCTCACAAACTTGATTACATTTTTTTGAAGAAGTAATAAAGAGGATTGATGAGGGTAGAGCAGTGGACGTGATCTATATGGACTTCAGTAAGGCGTTCAACAAGGGTCCCCATAGGAGACTGACAAGCAAGGTTAGATCTCATTGAATAAGGGAGAACTAGCCATTTGGATACAGAACTTGCTCAAAGGTAGAAAACAGAGGGTGGTGGTGGAGGGTTGTTTTTCATACTGGAGGCCTGTGATCAGTGGAGTGCCACAAGGGTTGGTGCTGGGTTCAATACTTTTTGTTATTTATATAAATGATTTGGATGTGAGTATAAGAGGTATAGTCAGTAGGTTTGTAGATGACATCCAAATTGCAGATATAGTGGACAGCGAAGGTTACCTCAGATTACAACAGGATATTGATCAAATGGGCCAATGGGCTGAGGAGTGGCAGATGGAATTTAATTTAGATAAATGTGACATGTTCCACTTTGGAAAGCCAGAACAGAGCTGGACTTATACACTTCACGGTAAGGTCCTAGGGAGTGTTGCTGAACAAAGAGACCTTGGCGTGCAGGTTTATAGTTTCCTTGAAAGTAGAGTCGCAGGTAGATAGGATAGTAAAGAAGGCGTTTGGTATGCTTTCCTTTATTGGTCAGAGTATTGAGTACAGGAGATGGGAGATCATGTTGCAGCTGTACAGGACATTGGTTAGGCTATTTTTGGGATATTGCATGGAATTCTGGTCTCCTTCCTATCAGAAGCATGTTGTGAAACTTGAAAGGGTTCAGAAAAAATTTACAAGGATGTTGCCAGGGTTGGAGGATGTCAGCTATAGGGTGAGGTTGAACAGGCTATGGCTGTTTTCCCTGGAGCATTGGAGGCTCAGGGTGACCTTATAGAGGTTTATAAAATAATGAGGGTCATGGATAGGGTAAATAGAAAATGTCTTGTCCCTGGGGTAGGAGAGTGCAGAACTAGAGGTCATAGGTTTAGGGTGACAGCTGAAAGATATAAAAAGGACCTAAAGAGCAACTTTTTCATGCAAAGAGTGTATGGAATGAGCTGCCAGAGGGAGTGGTGGAGCCTGGTACAATTGCAGCATTTAAAAGGCATCTGGATGGGTATATGAATAAGAAGGGTTTAGAGGGATATGGGCCAGGTGCTGGCAAATGGGACTAGGTTAAGTTGGGGTATTTGGTCAGCATGGATGAGTTAGATCGAAGGGTCTGTTTCCATTCTGTACATCTTCATGACTCTCTGAGCAGAGAGATCACTGTCCGAATACCAGGTAATTCTGGGAGTAAACATTAGGTGGCACCACGCTAAGATTTACAAAAACTGATCAGGTTAGACAGGAAGAAAGAGTCAGAGAACTAAAGAGACAAATTTGTTTATGGAGGGCAGCACTTTGCAAGGAATGCTGATCCCCTGAGGTAAGGCAGGTATTCTAGCTTATACAACCTCTATAATGTTCAAATAGTAAACACAGCATTGGTAGCACTGCCTTGCCCTGGTAAACCTTAAGTTAGTCAAGTACCATGGGAATGAATTTCTCCAGACATTTTAACAAGTTTTGAGATTCCAGGAAATAGTGCATTTTAATCATGCAACTTTGCATTGAATCTCAACTCAAGTGTATTGATTGTAACAAGGTCAGCTAGTTGGACGTTATAAAAGTGAATTCCCTGATTGTAACTGTTAACGTGGCTCAGTCAGAGAGCCCTGGCTGACATAAAAATGTTGAGTGTCAGAGATACTGGCACCCTGATAGCTGACTCTGAATGAGGCAGTACTGTAGTCAAGGGTGTTCATATGTAAATAAAAGGTGACCTAGTGGCCGGATAAGGCCTCTGTGGAGTTACTTCAGAAGGTGCAAGGTAGTGGGATAGATTTACAGCTTAGGTAGAAGAAGGAAGTTTGGAGAAATAAGAAGCACTGATAAGACAAAAAAAAGGCTGTGATGGGATGAGGGAAGACACAGAGATTGAAGTAGCGAGGACAGTTGGGCAAAAGCTTTGGAAGTGAGAGATTACACAGATGAAGAAAAATTGAGCAAATTCTCGATGTAAATTGAAACACAAGTAACAAGTTGAATTTTCATCTCTGAAATAAGAACAAAGGACTGCGGAAACTGCAAATCTGGAATAAAACAGAAAGGGACAGTGAAATTCGAATGCTCTGGTCACACCTATGAGTGAAAAGCAGAGTTAATGTTTCAAGTCCAGTGACCCTTCATCCTGTTCTGATAGAAGGTCCCTGGATTTGAAACATTAACTCTACTTTAATCTCTACAAATACTGCCAGACCCATCGAGTTTCTCCTGCATTTTCAGTTTTTGCTTTGTCTGTGACACCTAGATTTAAACCATGATGGTATCCTATGATCCTGCTCTGCTAACTACCTGATGAAGGAACAGTGTTCTGAAAGCTTGTACTTCCAAATAAACCTGTTAGACTATAATCTGGCGTTGTGCGATTTTTTAACCTAAATTTAATTAAGACCCAGGATCAGTGGGGATTTTTGTGCCATTCAATTATCAAAAACACTCTGGATTTGCAGCTCTGTTTGAAGCTTAGAGCAAACACATGAAGCTGTGTGCACCACATGAAGCCAGGTGTTGACATTCTGCCCTCACTGACAGAGCCACCTCGCTCTAATTAGCTGCAAATTGCAATCACCTGAAGGCTGTTCTGCTTTCTATCAAGCTAACTGGTCTGTGGGAATCATCTGACCAATTCTGTGCTTCCTCCTGTTGTGATTCTTATCAGCAGTCGCTAAGGTAGTTTATTAGATCCAAGTAATTGTAAATACTACAGAACTGTATGTGTAACTACACTCAAACTCTAACATGGCTCAGCATTTAGATATTTTGGAATCAACCTGTCCTGAGATATTATTTCACACCTCTGGAGCAGGTGGGACTCGAACCTGGGTTTCTTGGCTCAGAGGTAACCACTGCACCATGAGAGCCCTGAAGTCTCAGCACTTTTTGTTTATTTTAACTTATTTTTCTAATCAGCCTGTTCAGTGTTGCTAATAAGCAACACTGGATGAGGTGGGACTTGAACCCAGGTCTCTCAGGTTAGGGATAGGGATGCTACCTCTTCACCACATGAGGGCCTTCCTTAGCATTTATACTGCCCGTGTCTATCACGGTCAGCTGCCTACCTTAAGAAAATGGTGCCCTCTGCAATTATCATCTATATCAATTACAAAGGTGGACTTAAATTGTATCAAGCAAATCAACTCTTTTAAGCATATTTTGTCCGAGAGTCATAGAATGTTTATAGCACAGGAGAAGAAATTGGCCCAGCAATGCAAACTCTCTGCAACAGGAAAACAGTATATCCCATTTCCTTGTCCTTTCCCTGTAGCCCTTCACATTTCTTTCCTTTAGGTGCATTCCCAATTCCTTTTTACAAGCTACAATTGAATACACCTCCACTATACTCTCAGGGAGTCCATTCTAAACTGGGATCACTTGCTGCAGAAAAAAAAACTTTTCTCTCTTGCTTACCCATCAAACTTATATCCTCAATGCTGGAACCATTCAGAAAACTGCACCTCTTCCAACTCCTTTACAACCTAAAATACATGCCCGTTATTAGATGCAACACCCCACTTGAGGCCAAACCAGCACCTGCTTTTTATTTCTTCTCTCCTCATTATCCAAGGCACTAGACACATCTTCCAGATGAACAGTGATTTACCTGCTCTTCATTCAAGTGCATTTCTCCCATACTTGAATAGCTAAAAGTACGTTATTAATTGAAAGCTAAGGAATGAGCACTTCTATCTCCTCGAGCAACTCCAACCTAATGTTAAATTAATGCGAAAGTTAATCTTCAAGTGCCCTGGTGAGAGCTAAATGTGCATCACAATCTCTCTACAACTGAATTGACTCACTGCTGGGATAGCCAAAAGAATGTGCAGCCAATGATCAGCATTAAGACATATTTATCCAAGCAGATGCCTTGCAATAACCCAATGTTGTTGGCCAATGGTGTCCTCTGACAGACCCAGCAGAACTGACAGAGATAGACAGTTGGCTTTGACTGATGAAAATATTGGCCAATGGTGCCTTCGGACAGACAGAGTAGAATAGACAGAGATAGACTGTTGGCTTTGACTGTGAAGATGATGCATCACCAACATTCATCCCTCAATACATAAACCATCCATTGCCAACAACACAGATTTTCTTTACTCTGGCTAGTAGTCTGCACCTAGACTAGGTACAATTTACACTTAGCTATTTTCATTGGAATCAAAGGGCTAGGTGATAACAAAATTGTTAGTTCTTTGCATGCGCCCAAGGAAGGGTCAAGAAACATTAAAGTGATAAACAGTGGATGAGAATTCGTGCTTCATACTGTAACTCTAATTGCTTTCCAAACATCATTTTTAATCTCAGTGACACTTCTTCTGACTCTGTTAAGTGGGAGAAGTGGTGGTGGGCGCAGAGGAAAATCAGCCAGATTGATTGCAATAATGCAAGTGGAGCCTGTGACGACAGTTAGAAGACATAGTGAAATCAGGTCAATCTCAACACAGTTTGGAGAGGTCATCGACAAAAAAACAACCCAAAATTCTGCATAAATTGGAACCAATTCAACAACCTGCTTTTCAGAGACCATTAGATTGGAGAATGAGAACAGACTTGGAACAGCCAATATGAGCTTGACCCATTATTCTAGTCATAGTCAGACGCAAAGATAAACAATGCTGAGCCAAGAGACAAAGATCAAAAATTACAAAACACAGGGCTGAAATGTACTGAATAATGTTTGCATGGAAGTAAACATTAGACAAGTCTGAGGTGTGAAATTTCCATTCATGGGCCAGGTACAGAAGTGATCACAGTGTGGCAAAACCATAACAATTAAAAGCAGCAAATTATGTCCATTAAATGGGTTCTTGAAAGCTACTGAGCTGCAGTACTACAGATTTCCTTTCAGCTTTTGTAATTTCTCTCTCATATTTCTCTTCTTCACTTTCATTGCCTCTACTGAAACCTGCTTAGATTTAGAATCGAAAATTAATTTCCCATCTGTTGCTTAAAGGATATAAAGACAATCCCACAGAGGCAATATAATGCCAACAACCAGGTTGGTCGTAAAAATAAACAAAGCCTGTTTTGTTTCTTTTTTTCCAATTTCTCCCTCCACAAATTGTTAGCTACTTGGGAGATGACACTGGGTGGTCTCTTGTACTTCACTTTTTTTCACATACACGTCTTTTTGATGTATTCCTAATGAGAATAACAGTGCTGTTTCTTGAAGCAGAGTTAATCTATCCTTTCTCTTCCCTGGGATGGCCTGGAAATCCCTCCCATTGAATTATACATTGAGGATATCAGTCAGGAACTACTGGGACTACACAGCTAAGTTGCTCACCTGAAACTTCCTGAGCCATTGGCAAGAGAAGACTTATGATGCAGGACAGCCTTAGACAGATTGTCTTCATGTGGTTCCTCACTGAAAGAATTCAGATCATAAACAAATCAGAAGGGTCTTGCACCTTAGACTTCTGCTGATAGATGCTAGGCAAGTCTATCACTTTGTTACAAGTGGTACCACAGAATGTAAAAAACTAAATATCAAAAATTGAAAACTCTGTTTGTGAACGATTGTGAACCTATAATGAATACAGCATTGCTCTACTGCAAAGGGGTGCAATTAGACTAAAGCAGTAGTGCATAAAAGGATAATGGCAAATGGGTAGACAATTTTTTTATTCTGGCCAATTCTCTTTCCACTGGCATTCATAAAATAATGATCAATATCTGATTGGAGACTTGTTTTCCAGTTTTCCTCTTCTTTTATGTAGTTTGAAACCTTTAAGAACTTGATAATATTTTCCAAGTCAATCATAGAACCCCTACAGTGTGGAAGCAGGCCATTTAGCCCCTTGAGCCCATACCGACTTTTCAAACAGCATCCCGTCCAGACACAGCTGCCTACCCTATCCCTGTAACCCTCCATTTCCTATGGTTAATCCACCCAGCCTGCACATCCCTGGGCTCTTCAGGCAATTTAGAATGGCCAATCCACCTAACTTGCACATCTTTGGACTATGAGAGGAAACCAGAGCACCCAGATGAAACCCATGCAGACACAGGGAGAATGTGCAAACAGACAGTCATCTCAGGATGGATTTGAACACAGGTCCCTGGTGCTGTGAGCCAGCAGTGCTAACCACGGAGTCACCATGCCATGGAAAATAAAACGTGGTGCGATGCATAACAAGTTGCCAAATGACTGCATGCTCATTTCACACTGTAGTGGAGATCACTTTCACCCAACAGGGCTGTTCAATGCTCTGCATCAGAGATTCTGCAGTGAAGATGTGAGACTTCATTGGCACCAGATGAAATATATTCAGCTTGTGTTACGAAGCACATCTAACCAGTGAGGCGGAATTTTGTCTACAAATGGGAAGTGGGCATCACTCAACATAGAGTGTTTGTAGAGCAATTAATTCAAAAACTGAATACTGAAGGCATGTCTTATCCTTAGTCAGCCATGAAAATAAGCACCAGCACCAAGTTCTACTGACTGCCTCCCCGAGATCTGGACTCACTAAGTCAAGTATAAATCATTTCCATGTCTACAGTGACAAGACTATTCAGCAGCTTATAAACTACAATGAAATCACTGCTTACACTTCCAAACTCCAGTGAAAACAAGCCCAGCCTGTCCAATTATTCCCTATTAGACAACCCAAATATTTCAGTTATTAATCTAATAAACTCCTTTGAACCACCTCCAACATCCTTGCACTAAAGCCAAAACTGCACAGAGTATTCAAGATGGGGCATCACCAATGCCTTGTCTAACTGAAGCATAAAAGTAAGGATGTTATTTTCAATTCTTCTCCGAATAAAGGATTAGCCTTCTTGGTCAACTGTTGCGCCTTCCAATATACCCATATTTTGTGGCTTATGCATTTGACTGTCTATACCCCTCTGCATCTCAGAATTATGCAATCATTCTCCACAGGATTACAAGTTTGGTTGGTTCTGTTGCTACTTAATCAAGTTATTCAGAGGCAAATAGTTTGTTCCCAGAGCCAGGTTGAACTTCAGACAGAAGGTAGCAAAAGTGGGTTTGATTTCAAAATTCAGAGAACCAGACTAAAAATTCAATATCATAAAATCTTCTGGCTCTTTAGATTTATATCCATAACCTAGACTGCCATATCTGGTTTCAGCTGTGCTATTGGGATTGATAGTGTAACAGTGAGAGTTACCTTTGTACAGAAAGGAAAACATTCTTGTTCCTTTTTTGTGGCATTTTATGAATGATAATGGCATATGGGGGAAATCGTGATGGGGAAGTACTCTCAATGGACAAGAAATCTAAACACCTCGGCTGTGCTCCAGGGACATGAGTTCAAAGCTCATCACAGCAACATGGCTAATCTCAATAATAGTAACCAAGCAACGCTTATCGCTTGTTGTAAAAACCCATCTGTTCCCTCATGACCGTCAGGGAAAGAATTCTGCCTTTCTTACCTGGTCTGGCCTGCGTATGGCTCCAGCAGCACTTTAATGCATTTGGCTTTTAATTGTTCTCTGAAGTGGCCGAGAAAGCCACTCAATTTAAAGGGGGAATCAGCAACGGGCAAAAAATTCTCAAATCCAATGAATTAACAAAGGAAAATGTCACCCTTCTTGGTCATTTGCCGGCACGGTGGCACAGTGGTTAGCACTGCTGCCTCGCAGCGCCGGAGACCCGGGTTCAACTCCCGCCTCAGGCGACTGACTGTGTGGAGTTTGCACGTTCTCCCCGTGTCTGCATGGGTTTCCTCCGGGTGCTCCGGTTTCCTCCCACAGTCCAAAGATGTGCAGGTTAGGTGAATTGGCCATGCTAAATTGCCCGTAGTGTTAGGTAAGGGGTAGATGTAGATGTAGGGGTATGGGTGGGTTACGCTTCGGCGGGCCGGTGTGGACTTGTTGGGCCGGAGGGCCTGTTTCCACACTGTACGTAATCTAATCTAAAAAAAAGATGGTGAGAGCGATGGGAAAGACCGAGGCAGAAAGGTATATTTGAAATGGAAAAAGACAAGTAAGTGAGAAACCAGAAACAAAACATCCACATTCTGATCCTGCAAGAAAGGTTTCCAGAACATTTGTGTTCATAAGCACATCAGGAATTGTCACATACCATTCCGCAATCTGTGACCCAACACAATTTCCTGTGCACAAACGCAACAAATGGTTACCAAAATTAATATTTTCACTCTGCAAACTTTTATTGACTATGTTTCAGTCTCAAGTTATATCTCCGAAAGCCAAGCTGACCCACAGCTTGGCTCTTCTTTGAAATCTCTGGCACTCCCACCTCAAAGTTGTGAAAGGGAAAGAAGTGGCAGGCTGGTGCAATGGAACAGATCATTCTCAGACTGGGGCTGAAGTGGATCATTTGATTCAAACTTAACCGGCACAACAGCTGATCCTGCACTGTATGAGAAGAGAAACAAAAATGGAAATGAAAATTCCTTTCCCTCATACCTCACCTTGACAAGCATTCATAGTCCAACAAAAAGATAAAGCAATTAGGGCACTGTCTCAAAATGTCATCGTGGCACTGACTAACGTTGCTTTCCTTTCAACGCTCAAGGAACAAAGCCATTAAAATGCCACTCATCTTAATTTCTGAAAACTCAAATGTTGAAAGACAAACGAACATTAATGCACCCTTATAAACTGCTCATAAACTAAAAACTAGCACTGACAACAAACTGAATTTGAAATGGGTACGTGTAGGTCATATAATGGCTACATTTATTTTGGCTTTTACTGGAACAAGTGTTCCCTGGCTCATCCATTTGCTTTGATTCTCTGCATCAACAAAAATCTATTAAGAGTTGGAGGGCTTCAAGTAACTGTAGAACTTGTAAGAAACTTAAGACGCCAAGAAGAAATCATACAGCGATCTGATACAGGGCAACCAGCCAAACCTGCAAATATTACACGTTGAAGAACCAGCGCTGCACTCCAACCCATGCACTTTGCGAGTGCTGCTGTTATTGTTCACAGCATGGAACCACAGACGAACCCAAATAAATGCTCTCCTTCAGAATCTCCTTGAATGATGGGAGTTAAGTCCCTGAGTTTGCACTTAAACAATCCAGGAAAGGAAGCAGGAACAGGCTATTTGGTCTTCTGCTCAGCTGTTTAGTTAGATCCTGATTTACTACTTCAACGTCTTTTTTCTGCACTATCCCCTCTCCCTGAAGTTTCTAAAATCCAGAAACTATCAATCTCTGACTTAACTATACTTGAAAACAGCTTTCACAGCATTCTTGGAACTACAAGACTTATCATCCTTCCAATGTTATGGACTAGGACAAACCCCCTGCAAATATATCAAGGAGATAGCCTAGACGCAAGCTTTTATCATTTAAAGGCAAATGTAAGGTGCAGTGTTCCAGATGTAATTTGATTTAACATGAGAGTTACACTACTAAGCTTTAGGCAAATCATACTTCATTCTTAACTTCAAGTTAAAAGACAAACAAAATAAATAATAATTGGTCTAACTTTAACTCTGCTGAAAAACTTAACAGAATAATAGATTATTTAATTGCTACACAGCAACTATTCCAACATAGTAACATCCCACAACCACACCCTTGGCAAAGGAAAATTCAATAAAATAGATTGTCTCACATGCAATGTTTCTCCAATGCAGGAGGAAACAACATTAAGAGAAAATCCTGGCAGAGAGACAGAACATGATGGTTTTGCTGTAGCAGGGAGAGATCTATAGCAGCTTCAAAACCACAACAACTACTGAAAACTCAACTAAAGCCCTGGTTTTGTGGAAGCCTGGCTCAACCCATTCATGTTACTTTGATTGTGTCAACTTGAAAAAAACCTCACAAGCTGTTTATTTTACTGGTTTGGAATAGACCCCTTGTAACCTCTATCTCAACCTCTCGCCTCATAGAAAAAAAACCAGAACAAAATAAACCACTTAAAGCCATAGTATCATGATATCAGTAAAGAATGTCTTTCTCATCTATATCATAAATGGCACAGCTCTTATTCGGAAATGTGTACACCTTAGACCGCACACCCACACCCACACCCCCACCCCTACAGGTAAGAGAACGTGCCCCTCCCCCACATTCCTGATGAAAGGCTTAAGCTCAAAATGTTGACTCGCCTGCTCCTTGGATGCTGCCTGACTGGCTGTGCTTTTCCAGCACCACACCTTTTGACTCTGATCTCCAGCATCTGCAGTCCTCACTTTCTCTTTTGAAGAATATTGACCTAGTCTTGTCAACCTCTCCAATAGAGGACAATCCCATCATTGCAGGACAATCCGCCAAATCTTTGTTGCACTCGTTTTATGGTAAGCATAACCTATATTAGGTGAGACCACCAAATCTGCACACAATACTCCAGGTGAAGTCTCACAAACGTTCAATACAACTACAGCAAGAGTTTTTTTTATTCCGCTTGTCACAAAGGAAGACAAATGGTACATTGGCCTAACTGCTCCTGCATCCTACCTTGCAAGGATGACGTGATAGGACAGTGCATCTGTTTGACAGGCAATGCAACAGTTTCTGTTGTGACTGCTCGTGTGAAGGGATGCAAGTCATATTTAATAAAATCTATTCAATGAGATCAAATCTATTAAAGTACCTATTAAAGCTCCTTTCCATTTTATTTGGACAATAAGTATCAGACTCTAGCAGAAACAAAAACAGAAACTGCTGGAAAAGCTGTGCAAAGAATTCAGAGTTTCAGGTCCGATCAACTCTAAATACTCTTCACAGATGCTGCCAGATCTGCTGAGTTTTTCCTGCAATTTCTGTTTTTGTTTCTGATTTATAGCATTGGCAACTCTTTCAGTTTTTATCAGACTCTAGCAGGTTTACTTCCTGCATGGAAGATTTATTTCCACACTGAAGGGAGCTCAGCTTAGGGAATCTTACACTCTGTACATTGGGTTCACCGCTGATAATTCACATGCGTAAATAATGTGTCTGTGGTGCATAGCAGGGCAGCAGTTGTTCTGAGAGAGTTGCCTGCAATAGGGCATGTAAGGTGTGGAGACAAGGTGTCATGCCAAAAGTATAACTGAGGTTAATTCTGTTATTAAATGGCCTGGGAGATTCAAACAACCTGCCTTCTGATCATTCATTCCTGTTTCTCTCCTGAGGAGAAGCCTGCTCTGAATCTCTGGCAGAAAAATGCAGCGGCTAGTGGTGACATTAAGTGTGCTTGCACCACTGCAACTCTGTACAGACAAACAACCCCAGCAGTACAGTGAAATAATTGAACCTTTGGTGCCTTGGATTTTTTCAGTGTATTTGCTGACTCTATAATGGAGGCACTTTGCATGCAGGCAATGTATTACAATGCAAGACACACAGCAGAAAGGTGCATGAAATGTGTGATGATGCTGCTCCTTTAACAAGGTTGTGGTGTCCTTGGCTTTTTTTTTCAAGAGAGGTTGTAAAAGACACAGACTCCGAAAAGTCTGGGCTTGGATTGTTTTTTGGGCCAGTTTGATTATAGCGAACAAATACTGCCTCATGAAAAAGGCTTTCAAGGTTTAAAAAAAAACTTGTTCAGCAAAAGGGGAATTGATTTGGTTTTTAGCAGTCTGGCTGTTCAGTGAGAACAGTCAGGCAGTTGTAAAAGCTGTTGGACACAAAGAAGCAGGTCCATGCTGACCCTCTCACTGACATCTCTCCTGTAAGACCCTGTGTTTATGGGGATTGTTGTAAGTATTTGGAACAGCATCATTAAGTTGGGATGATCTGTTGGGTTTTCAGAAATGTTAAGTTGTTCAGTATTTTGTTCTCTTTTGTTTGTGTTTCATTTGTTAAGCTTGTAAATAAATGTTGTTTTGTGTAAAACTATGTGGTTTGACCAACTGTATCCCTCCTGAAATATCCACATTGCACCTGTTTAAAACAACTAGCAAAGTTAGGGCCTGGGCTACTCACCTGAAATGCTTTGAGGAAGTCTGGTCTGATCCGTAACAAATGGTATTACCCAGCTGGGACCCATAGTACTGAGAGCAAGATTCCAATATATGTCATCATCATCATCCCTTGTATACCAAGGCTTGCTTTTTACATTCTGTAATTGCCTAGAGACCACATGTTTGTGTCACATAATCTAAAGAACAGAAGTTTCCAAGCAACATCAAGTGATATATTCCAGTGGTTTATCATTTGTTGCCAGCTTATGCAGGCACCTCAGTGGCCTTGGAAACTGAAAATAATAATAAAAATAACACACAAGCCCAATGAAGATGGTCAGATTAACAGAACATTTGACATTCTAATGTCTGGTAAATATAATTTGT
Organism: Chiloscyllium punctatum; assembly: GCF_047496795.1. Lineage (NCBI taxonomy): Eukaryota > Metazoa > Chordata > Chondrichthyes > Orectolobiformes > Hemiscylliidae > Chiloscyllium > Chiloscyllium punctatum. Next base: position 22,399,291 of record NC_092777.1, read on the forward strand.
TTCTATGGATAGGGAGCAGTTGTTGGCACAACATGGTGACAAGAAGTTTTTAACAGAGACACTGAGTTTCATTTAGTGCAAGATTAAAATCACACATGAAAACAAGGTAGTGATTTGACTTGAATGGAAAGGAAATTAATTACTGAAAGAGATGAGGTTCTATACCACTCCATTAAGCTTCTTCAGTGGTTTTTGTAACCACTACACGAGTGGCACAGTGGCTCAGTGGTTAGCACTGCTGCCTCACAGCGCCAGGGTCTCAGGTTCGATTCCAGCCTTGGGAGATTGTCTGTGTGGAGTTTACACATTCTCCCCGTGTCTGCGTGGGTTTCCTCTGGGTGCTCCGGTTTCCTCCCACAATCCAAAGATGTGCAGGTCAGGTGAATTGGCCATAGTGTTAGGTGCATTAGTCAGGGATAACTATAGGGTAGGGGAATGGGTCTGGGTGGGTTATTCTTTGAAGGGTTAGTGTAGACTTGTTGGTTCAATGGGCCTGTTTCCATACTGTAGGGAATCTAATCTAGTCTCACTAACCAATAACACTTGCTGTTTAAGAAACTTTTTCTCATGCGCCAGGAGTCACAATTACCCAATCCTTCATCTCTTTTATTTTTAATTCATTCATGGGATGAGGATGTCATTGGCTGAGCCAGCATTTATTGCCCATTCCAAATAACCCACAGGACTGTTAAAAAGTCAACCACACTGCTGTTGATCTGGAGTCACATGGAGGCCAGACCAGGGAGAGATGGCAGTTTACTACCCTAAATGCTACTAATGAACCAGATGGCTTTTTCTGGATGATTCATAGTCATCATTAGACTCTTAATTCCAGATTTCTATTGAATTCACAATCCACCTTCTGTCATGGTGGGTTTCAAATCCCGGTGCCCCAGAACATTACTTGGGTTTCTGCTTTAACAGTCCAATGATGTTATCACCAGGCCATTGCTTCCCATTGCACCATCTCACCTCCTGATGCAAGAAATTGAAAACTGACAGGGGAAGTGACAGCAGGGACATTCATCTGGTGAAGTTGGGAGGCCATTAATGAGCCACCCACATTGCTGTGGATCTGGAGTCACATGTAGACAATACCAATGTTGGATGACCCATTTCTTTCCTGAAGGGCAATACTGAATGAGAATCCATTAGTTACGTGGCACCCCAGTACTGACAAATGCTTTTTTATACCAGACCCACTTAATCCATGGAATTTAAATTTCCTAATCACTACTTACGAACTTATTTCCCTCTGATTATTCGCCTAGGCTTTGTAATGTAGAAGCAACATTAAACTGTCTCTCCTTTTGCTGTGCAAACGTAGAAACCACAGATGATTATCATTCTTCCTCTAACTGAGAAAAAAAATCCCAAGAGCATCCTCTAAAGTAATCTTCCATCACATTTTGCAGAATTCTCTGGGGACGCTTTCTGAAGTTGATTGATCGAAAAATCCAGGGTACCCACATTGAAATGGACTTCTTAGCGAATATTTCAACCATAAACAAATCATTGCCATTGCCTAGTTTTGACAAATCATAACATGAATGCCAATCTTTCCACATACCTTAAAGTTTTGTGCAACTTGTTTGCTTTTCTATTCTGACCTTTTGCATGCAGCTGATGTGATGAAGAACTCAGGAACAAAAAGTTCAAGAATTCCTGAAATTCTCGCTTTTAATAGCAAGCTCTATAAAGCGGTCAGGCAAAGAACTGGACAACTGCCCACTAGTAAGACACAGACACATCAACAGAACAATCCTAGACATTCCACATTAGGCAATATCTTGGCATGCTGATGGAAAAAGGAAAAGGGGAAGACCAAAACATCTTCCTGGGTTTATAATAAATATGAAACTCTCTGGAATATAGAAGCTCTGGAATTCCCTTCATCACCTCTCTGTCTGTCCCTCTTGAAGGCACTTTTGAAGCCCATCTGCTATCCAGCTTTAGTACCCCCTTGTGCAGCTCATCATATCAAATGCAGTACCTTGAGTTTATTTATTAAGCTGGAGGAATCATTCAAATGCAAGTAGTTGTTGAATCAACATGGAAAATAGATCAACAAACTCATGCAGTGATAACGAAGGCTGGAGGCCATCCTGTATATTTTTTTGGATGGGGTTGTAGGGAATGTCAGGGGTAACTGAGGGAACAAAAATCTGAACCTACCAAAACAATACTGCCCTGTTATTTGGTAATAACAGATACAAATACCTTCATTTATCTTCACCTCCCATGAATCAATGTTATTATGTAGCCAATCACTGCCATGTAATGCAATAGTCAGTTATCTGTCCACGTGTGGGGAAATCCAATCGCAGCTCAGTACCCTCACATAGTTACAAGGTTGAAATGCACTCCTTGAGTAGTCAAAGCAAGGTAATACTTAACTGTTCTCCAGTACCAGCTTTAATATATTTTTTTGAAAAACAAATGCTAGAGACACATGCTTCAGCATAATTTAGGTATTGGAAAATTCAAAGTACTATTGATGACCAACCAAAATAAACATCAAATTACATTGTACTAATGGGGTCCTCTGCTGAAGAGCTTCAAGTGCCTTGTAAAATACATAATCATAACTAATTGTGCACAATTGTTCAACAAAAATTAAAACACTGCTCGAACAAATATTTCACAGTTCTTTCTTCTTTTGCCAAGTAAATACAACCACGTATTATCAGTAATTTGGAATAGACTTATAAGTCATGCATTAGCTATAATAAAAGGAAGCCATCTGCATAAATCCAGTTCTAAATGATTTATCTTTCATCTCTGCAAACAGATTACAAACATCTGCAGGATTAGCGGCTACTTTGTTTGTTAATGTAACTACTCAGGCTACACTTGACCACACAGATGTTTTTTTAATGCACACGTGATCGGAGGCCATTATTGTTCCGTGGCCCCAGCTCTCCTCACTGCCTTTGAATAATTCAAAACCTTAAAGTAAAGATGATATACAAAAAAAGGACTTCACTAATACAGAATAATTACACAGTAACACACCATTAAGTGGCCTTCTCAGTGGAGTCGATGGTAGCCATGATGTGGAGGTGCTGGTATTGGACTGGGGTGGACAAACTTAAAAATCACACAACACCAGGTTATGGTCCAACAGATAATTGGAAGCACTAGCTTTCGGAGCGCTGCGCCTTCATCAGATGGCTGTGGTCCTAACCCCACAACCACCTGATGAAGGTGCAATGCTCTGAAAGCTAGTGCTTCCAATTAAACCAAATAAACCTGTTGGACTATAACCTGGGGTTGTGTGATTTTTAAACTTTCTCAGTGAAGGTCTTCACGTAATCCAGCCTGAAGACTACTTGCTGATATAACAAATCTGTGAAATGTACTGAGCCATCTCTGTGAAGACAGGTACACATACAATCACAGCAAGCTACAGACAATCCTCAGTTTCCTTCCTGCCATTGGATTCAGCTGACAGTGTAATTCGTTCACCATTGACCCAACACTCTCCCTGTCATAATCTTACACCATTCATCAAGCAAGGCATAAGTGACTCTTGTGATGTTCACAGCAAACGTGATAACATCAAAGGGGACAGGAAGCTGAATGATAGCAAGGCATGAACAACAGGCTCTTTATTAGAACACACTGTTTGTTACACATTCCACTGCACACCAAGTCACCATCTTGGGTTATAAGCTAAGATGGTCAGAAATTGTTAATTTGAATAATGATCCCACAGTTGATGAACATAGATATCGAGGTCTTGATAAGAAAAGAGCGAGTATGAGGTTGTTTGAGAGATTGGGCGGGGGGGGGATGTGGATGCATCAGTGCTACGGAACAAGATCTCACCATGCAGCTAAACTTCATAGTTCAGGCAGGAGGAATAGAGAGAGAGAGTTTGACACTTATTCAACCAAGGACAAGCTCAACAAGCAGCCAGGAACTTTGACCATAGTAAACAGTTTAATTCTATGGATCAAATACGTTTTGTACATGAACAGTTGGAATTACAGATTCAGAAGTACTGATCTTACTCCTACTCAGCAACCAGAAATCAGATACAAGTGCAGGTAAAATGACCACACAGTCTTAACCATTCCAATCCTTCGGTGAGCCCCTCGGCTGTGATTTCTCTCTCCCGCTCTGAGCAGGCAATAGCAACACCCACTGCTAGCCCATGGGCTCATTCTTTACATCTTCATTTTTCTAAATAACTTCTCTCTGCAATTGGGCCTAACTGCAGGCTTGTGGTTAGCCCAAGGCATGCATAAGGAAGCTATTGTGACTGACCAACCATGACAAACAACGACAAGAGGAGCAATGGCTAAAAAAGGCCCAGAAGGAGAGACAACTTTCATACATGTATGTTCTGATAAACAGTCACCAAACCCAAAAAATTAACTCTGCATTCACCTCACTGATGCTGCCTGACCTACTGAGTTTTGCCAGCAATTTCTGTTTATGCTTGAAATTCATGTCATTTTGGTTTTACTTTGCCCGAGGGCTAAAGAGGAGCCAAAGTCCCTCGGGGCTGTATAAGGAAGCTTCCTATGAATTAGAAATGCTTTAGACTCCAAATGGCTGGAATTGCATCAAGCGTATTTTTTGCTCTCCATCAAGTTTGTGAACTGATAGACTGCTACATTGTTACCTGGCACATGACTGCAGTGTGACAGTGAACATGACACTCTGGGACATAGATTCACACAACTATTAGTTCTTAGGTCTTTATGAATTCTATCACAATGTAACAGAAACCTTGAGTTTCCATCTACCTCCCTCAAGCACTATGCTTTCCTGACCTCCAGCAATGTCTTAGCCAAGGTTTGACACCCTTCCTGGTTTCTATTCGCTCATCTCTCCTTTGCTCTGTTTGTGTTGCTTCTTCTTCCTGATTTTTACATTGAATAAAATATTCTTTCTTGGTTCAGAATTTGCATGTCTCAGTAAGGATTGTTCAATTGATTGGTTGAAGAGACACACTTTTGCTTGTTCTGGTCACACTTTGTATTGAGGGAGGCATGCCAGAGCAGAGGTTCTGTTGCATGTTACCCGAGAATAGGCAGTGGGAGCTCCCTTCTTGAACTGCTGCAGTCTTTGAGTTGTAGGAACATGCACAGTGCCATTAGGCAGCAGATTCCAGAATGCTACACTGCATTGGTGAAGGAACAGCAACATAGTTCCAATTGAGGATGGGATGTGGCTGGGAGGAAACTTAGAGGGTGTGTTCCCAAGCATAATATTATTGCATTAAAGCAAACGTTGTGATAGCCGGCACCTTATGAACCGGCACTCTCGAAAAACTGTCCAAATTTAATCTGACATACCATTAAGATTAAGGTATTACCACGATCTCCGCGATGGCTGAGTAATCACGTGAGGGTTCAAGTGAGAAGGCCCTCTGTCAGTAAGTTTGATTGAAGGCAAGTTGGTTTATGTTGTGAATAAAGTATAACAGTGATGCATATACCCCTTGCCTTATGTTTCTATTAATTAGTGTGTGCTTTTACATGGATTATATGAATCCCTTGATTATCTGGAATATTTGATCAAATGCACACTCCTTAGCCCATAGGCGGCTGTTAATAAAAAAAGAGTTTGCTGTATTTGTAAAGAGCTGGGAACTAGTTGTACATTTAAGTGTTCCAGGGGGTCACATTAATCAGCTGTACTGGAGTCACCTGACATGCATCAAGAGCAGCCCAAACCAGTTCTTTTGTACAAGAATTAAACAAGAAAAGCTCTTATTTTCCCATGCATGAAATCTGATTACATTTATCAGACAGGAACCAAAGTACAGCCAGAACTCATTGCACAGTAACAGCAAGTGATTGCAAGTAAATCTAAAACTTTCTAAATTAATTAATGGCTGATTTGGAAAATTGACCTAAATTAACTCAACAAGAAAAATTGAGTACATCACGTGAAAATGAAAAACAAAGCGTCAACTAGCACAACAATAAGTGAACAGCTACTGCCCATACGATAAAATAGACACCAATAATGTTGTACAGGCATTTGAGATGTTGAAGCAGAAAGTGTAGATTGATATTCAGTAGCTTTCTAAAACACCAGTAAAGAAGAGAGGATAAGAGACATCCTTCTGTGGGCAAAAGATGAAGGAATAAATGTATTCAACAGCTGGGACTGAAGTGGAAAGCAAAAATTCACTCAAGATTTTTGAAAGGTTCAACACCCATCCCTTACTGATACCAATTAACCGGCTCGACCGTATGAATTTCAAGGTGTCAGGCAGGAATTAAGTGTGTTTATTATCAAATTTGTACCAAGATTAAAAAATACAGCCAGTAATTATAAGCTTAAGAATGCAGATAAAAGGCTGATAGATTGTCTAATTTTAGAGCTGCATAGCCTGACGTACAGAAAGTGCTAATCAGGAAAGTGGAGCTCAGAATATTGTAGGTTGTAGACGCTGCTAGAGCACAATTAGAGCTATAGCATAAGCTGAAGACTCTCACTAGACAAATGGCTAGCCATGGCAGCAGGTTGATGCAGTGAGACAGCAACAAAACAATATACAGCAAACAGAGAGAAAGATTCAAGGAACTGTGGACAACAATCACGTGAATTCAGAAACAGAAGATGTCCCATAAATCGGTCAATCTGCAGAGCTTGTGGAAAGGCCTGTCACTGAGGGAAGGTACACAGAACAAAACAAGGCAAATTACCAGACTGAGAAGAAACCAAAATCGTCTGACCATGCAAAGTGCTGGTGACTTTAAGAACATTATAGAGAAAGGAACACTGCCACTGCATGAAATGACTGCACGCAACAAAGAACAGAAACTCACAACTGTTCAGATCAGGAGGTAGGTGAAAAATAATCTCATATCAATAAACGTAATTGATACTGCAGCACAATTTGCTTAAAATAGACCTGAAGACCTTTCCTGAAAATCTGGAAGACAATGGTTACCTGAGGAAAGGTGTTGTGAAACCAAACAATATCATGTTAACAACATTCAGGACAATGGGATTAGGGAGCTGGGAACAAACCGAGTCAAAGGATAATGTGTGTACATTCTGTGTCACTGAAACAAGTGGTCCAGCTCTTCAGGGGTTGAGTAGTGTGAAGAACTGCTGATTATTTCAATAAACCATCAGGTAAAAGAAGCAATAGTCATGTGGAAAGTAATTGCACCAATTCAATTTGCCCTATGATTAGATCCGAAGAAAGCTTGATGCAAAGATTCAGAGCAAGTTTCAATGAAATTGCTGGATACTTTAATTATCATGTCACTGTTGACCCAGCATTTAAACCAAAGATTCAATCCCCATACAAAGTACTGATGGAACTAAAAGCAAAACTTGAAAAAGAGCTCCATGAGGTGGAAGAAGAAAGAACAGGAGGCTACAACGTGTTGGTGGCAGGAAAAAGGAAGGCTGCAAGGATGGAGAGAGAGAGATGAAAAGCTATGAGAGAAAATGAACAGCTTTCAATCTGCCAACAAAGAAATATTCAGTTATCAAAGAGCAGGAAAACTGAATTTCACTGAGGCAATGGATTCATTGAAAATGAATGTGGAAATTCTCACTTAAGGTGGCATTTATCAAGAACTACTGCATGTGTGGGGGAAAATAGATGCTATTTTCATGAAAACTGTCTACTGGCAAATTTAAATCTGAGATGCAGGTAAAAGGACAAAATCTTCTTGCATGGTGCATATGTGATTGGAAGGCAGGAGCTGTGAGCTTACAGGTATATTTCTGGGTTTTTTTGTTTATAGAATTATGTCAGTTACTTTGAATAAAAAAGCTTTGTTACTTATTCCTGTTGACTTATACCAATTCAAATAGTGTGGGACCTGAAAAGTTAAAACATTTGTTATGTTTTGTGACTTTAAGTTGTATGGATGATTGGTAATTATTGAGGATTCTAATTGTACTTCTGTTTGAGTCCAAATATCTCACATGTCAGCACTAATCAGAGGGTGCTGATGCTGTGTGACTATTTTAGTGAAGAAATTAGCTAGTGAGAATGAAAAAGTCACCCTAGAGAATAGCCTTTGGGGAGGGGTTGGATATTTTGAATCTATTTCAGGGCAGCACAGTGGTTCAGTGGTTAGTACAGCTGCCTCACAGCATCAGGGATCTGGGTTCAAAGCCACCCTTAGGCGACGGTGTGGAGTTTGCATGTTCTCCCCGTGTCTGCGCAGGTTTCCTCCGGGTGCTCCGGTTTCCTCCCACAGTCCAAAGATGTGCAGATTAAGTGGATTGGCCTTGTTAAAATGCCCATGGTGTTCAGCAATGTGTAGGTTAGGTGTGTTCGCCATGGGAAACATCGGAGATGGGTCTGGGTGGGATGCTCTTCAAAGGGTAAGTGTGGACTTGTTGAACTGAATGGCCTGTTTTTACACTGTATGGATTCTATGGAAACCCCAAGATTCTGGAGAAACAGGCGAAGAACCATGGTCAATGATTTTGCTCCCTGGCCCTGTTCAAATTCCCCTTTAATCATAAAGCTGAAGACCTGACAGTCAAAACGTGACCTCAGCAGGACAAGTGCTACTCGCTTAGCAAGTGACATGTGACAATCGCATCTATTTCACATCTGAAGACTTTAAAGAATTCACTTAACAAAATAGGTTCAACACCATTATTTCATCACCATATTCACCCTCAGGAACACAGACTTAAATAAAGACAAGGGGAGGCAGTCCTAGAAATCCTTTCAAATGTTGACAGAAAGCAAAAAAAAACCCTAGAAACCTGCCTTACTGTCAATCTAATCCACATTTCTCAAGGCTGACATGAAATCACGTACAGAGTTGTGGAATGGAAGAAAACAAGACGAGTCTGCGAGACCTAATACATCCACCTAGTGACCTGGAGAACTGAGAACACCTAATCCTCGGCTATACTGCCAGGCAATGACCATCACCCATAAGACAGAGTGTGATCATTACCCCTTGATTTTCAATGGCGTTACCATTGCTGAATCCCCAGGATGAACATTCTGAAATTGGACAAGTTATGTCAATACTGTCGAAACAACAGTAGATCAGAGGCTCAGAATTCTGTTGTGAATAACTCATCTATTGCTTCTTCAATGCCTGTCCATCATTTAAAGACACAAGTCAGGTGTGTATTGGAATACTCTCCATTTGCCTGGATGGGTGCAGATCCAACAAGACTCAATAAGCTTGCCAATAACCAGGACAAAGCTTGATTGGCATCCCATGCACCATTGTCAACATTCTGTTCCTTCACAACCCATGGGTAGCAATTTGTACCATCTGCAAAAGACACTGTAGTAGCTCAAGGCTTCACTGACAACACCTCCCTAAGGCACATATTCTACCACCTAGGGCAGCAGAGTCTGGGAATACCAACACCTTCAAGAACCTCTCCAAATCACACAGCATCCTGATTTGGACTTGTATTATCATTCCTTCAGTGTTACAGGGTTAAAATGCTTGAACTCCCTTCCTAATAGGACACAGGGGTAGTCATGGTGCGAGCAACTAAGAACCATTTTCAAGAAGGCAGCTTTGGGGCCCCTTTTCAGGGCAGTTAGAAATAGGGTAAGAGGCAACATTTAAATCCCACAAAGGAAATCACTGAGGTACAGGACAGAAATAATTAACAATAAACCTGCTAAATGTTAAATATCTGATTTTCAGTTCTCTCAGAATTTCGAAGCATTGATGGGAATTTTTGTTACAAAATAACCAAAAATGGCAATGCTATTTGAATGGACTCTTAATAAAGTTACTTTACCGCAAACAGTAATGAAGGAGCTGTTGAAGATGTAAACATACAAACCTCTTATCATGTTCATATGCCAACAATTATGGCATTAGAAGCCAGGTACTGGCATAGAAAGACGCTTGACTGGCTGGCAGAAGACAAAGAGTGGGGATAAAAGAGACCTTCTCAGGATGGCAGCCAGTTACTAGCAGTGTTCAAAAAGGGTCAGTGTTGGGAGCGCAACTTTTTCACTGTATATATTAATGATCTGAATGAAGGAACTGAGGGCATTCTGGCTAAGTTTGCAGATGATACAAAGATGGATGGAGGGACAGGTAGCATTGAGGAGGCAGGGAGGCTGCAGAAGGATTTAGACAGGTTAAGAGAGTGGGGAATGAAGTAGCAGATGAAATATAATGTGGGAAAATGTGAGGTAATGCACACTGGTAGGAAGACTAGAGGCATGGACTATTTTACAAATGGTAAGAAAATTCAGAAGTCTGAAGTGCAAAGTGACTTGTGAGTCCTAGTCCAGGTTCCTCTTGAGGTAAACTTGCAGGTTGAGTTGATTGTTAGGAAGGCAACTGTAAACAGATCCACGTCAAATGCCATATCACTCCCCTCTAGAACATCTTGAACACCAAGAACAGCTATATAAGAATCCTATTCATTAACTACAGTTCAGCCTTCAACATTATTATCTCCTCGAGACTGATTACTAAATCTAGTGATCTCAGACTAAGCCCCATTCTCTGCAACTGGATCCTTAGTTTCTTGACCCACAGGCCACAATCAGTGAAGATTGGGAACAATATTTCATCCTCACTAACACTCAACACTGGAGCCCCCCAGGGATGCATACTCAGCCCCCTACTGTACTCACTGTATACCCATCACTACATCACCAAATACCAGACTAATGCCATTTACAAGTTCGCTGATGACACCACCATAGTCGGTCCAATTTCAGACAGTGACGTAGCAGACTACGGATGGGAGATGGAAGACCTGGAAAAGTAGTGCACTGAGAACAACCTAGCTCTCAATGCCAGCAAAACCAAGGAACTCATTATTGACTTTCAGCGGGATGATACTCACGCCCCCCAACACATTAACAGCACAGAGGTGGAACGAGTGGAGAGTATCAAGCTCCTGGGAGTGGTCATCCACTACAAGCTTCCTTGGACTCATCATGTGGACGCACTGCTTACAAAGGCCCAACAATGCCTCTTCTTCCTCAGGCAGCTGAGGAAATTTGGCATGACGGTGAATCCATTCGCCAACTTTTATAGGTGCGCCAGTGTGAGCATTCTGTCTAGATGCATCACTACCTGGTAAGGCAACTGTACCATTCAAGATCAGAAATGGTTACAGAGAGTGGTAAACTCAGCCCAGACAATCTCCCAATTATAAAATGCATTCAACAGGCCCGCAGTCAAGGAAAGGCCACCAGCATTATTAAAGATCCATCCCACCCTGGCAATGTTTTTCTATAACCTGAACACACGCACCACCTGGTTTTGCAATAGTTTCTACCTTACTGTTGTTAGAATACTGAATGGACTAACAAACATTTGCCTGTACCTGTGTTTGTGTTTTTGCTGCTGTTTACTTATTATTTACTTAACTTTGCTACTTAACTCTGTGATCTGCCTGTATTGCTCGTAAGACAAAGCTTTTCACTATGCCTCGGTACACGTGACAATAAATTCAATTCATTCAATTCAATTCAATGATGGCATTAATTTTGAGAGGAGTAGAATACAAAAGCAGGGATGTACTTCTGAGGCTTTATAAGGCTCTGGTCAAACCACATTTACAGTACCGTGAGCAATTTTGGGCCACATACCTCAGGAAGGATGTACTGGCCCTGGAGTGGGTCCAGAGAAGGTTCACAAGAATGATCCTAGCAATGAAAAGCTAAACATATGAGATATGTTAGAGGACTCTGGGACTATACTCAGTGGAGATTAGAAGGATGAGGGGGCATCTGATTGAAATTTTCAGACTACTGAATGGCTGGACAGAGTGGATGTTGGAAAGATGTTTCAATTGGCAGGAGCGATGAGGACCCAAGAGCACACCCTGAGAGTAAAGAAGCAGAGAAAAGGAGAAACGTCTTCAACCAGAGAGTGGTGAATCTGTGAAATTCACTGCCACAGAAGGTTGTGGAGGCCGGGTCATTGAGTATATTTAAAACAGAGATAGATAGAGTTCTTGATTGCCAAGGAGATCAAATGTAATGGAGAGAAAGTGGAAGAATATGGTTGAATAACCTATCAGTCATGACTGATTGGTGGAGCAGACACGATGGGTTGAATGGCCTATTTCTACTCCTGTCTTATGGTCTTATAATTACAATTTAATTTTAATAATATGAAATTATTTCTGACAATACTTTGGATTTCCTATACACACATACACAGACAAACATTGAGTGATGGTTCAATTCGCATAATTGAAAGATGGGTTGGGATGAAATTTAGCTTTCTCATGGCACAAACAGATCGACCTCCCAGTGAGGACCACGTTCCCTTCCATTGCCAATGGAGAACATGGGTTGTGTAAAGCAAGTAATGACAATGCCGCAAACAAGGGAATATTATGCAAGTGCATCCACTAGAAACGTTGATCACTAGTACTTTACTTAAAATACCCAATCATTACAATATGTCAATTTTGTTAAATGCAATTTTCTTGTTCTATTTAGAAATTATTCCATTGAATGATGGAATACTGTTGATGAAAAAAAAATCCACTTCTGTTTGAATGTTTGGATGCAACTTGGAGTCAAAGGATTCAACAACACTGCACAGCTGAGTAAAGCTGTAAATCTCAATTAAACAACACGATGGCAACTTAGATCATCCATGTTCACAAATAGTGCTCTCAGTATTTTAATCAAACTTTCATTACTTGGGAGCAAAACCACTTGTTTTACTAATTATACATGCTTCAGTGATTCAATTGAAAATAGAATATATGAAACCATCATTGGAAAATGTGTTTATTTATTGTTAAGAGAGCAATGAACTTCAAAGTAAGCTTATCTGTCATTAGCCCATTTCCACCAGGAGACAACAGGTATATAATTATAAAATCACACTTTAAATTAAATGTCTTATTCTTCTTAACAATAAACAGTTGATCTAATTTACAGATTTTCCATGATTTTCCATATGGCACAAATATTTAGAAAAGAAGTTTCCAATTGTTTGGGAGAATTATGTTAACTATACACAATCAGCTGGTCAAACTGTTGGTCCAACATTTCAAATTGCAGCAATAAGCCAAGCCTGCAACTTTATTTTGTAAACATTGAGTGTGTGTAACAAACTGAATTACAGAACATTTTTTATTTAAAAAGTGCATGGCACAAAACAGTGAGGAGAATTTAAAAGCATGCGATACCAAAAAGAAATTAGCCTTAAAAAAAACAATTGATGTCATTCAAATTACTTTGTTGGCTGATGATTGTGAAACAGAAGTAAGGATTGTAAACGTACTCCAAATGCATTTGAAATCTGTTGCAAAATTAATTTATCCACATGTAACATTCTGTTGCAAAATATTGTTCAATTATAAAATTGTTCTGTGTTATATTATCATAATTATTTCAAACTGCTTTAGGAACTATACCATCAGGCACAGATATACGCATATGACCAGAGTACCATCTTATTCACAACTCCATTAGTCAATGCACAAAGGCAGCAATGTATAGTTCCACACGGCACAGAGTAAAATCTTTAAAAGGGACACTGGACAAAAGGTTCAGTATTTGTGTCGAGAAAAGTGATTATTTCAAAACCACAAAACATAAGATGATGTCAACAATGCTTATGAGTAAAATTCAAGCATTGCAAACAATGTAAATTCAAAATTAGATTCAGAAAATTAAGCCAAGGTAGCGCTGGAGAGAAGAAAAAAGGAAGACTGAGTGCAGAAACAAAATGGTCATGGTCACATCAGCAAAAATGCACAGTTCCAGTCCCACATGCATTGGGAAGTTAGTGATGGTATAGAGGCATTTGGTACATTCGAATAAAAGTGTGTATTTTTCTAAAAGGCACCACTGATATATTCTTTTCTGATGAGAGAGAAACGTTTAGACCTTTGCAATAACTGGGAGGTGAGTGAGGGTGATTATATAAAAAAACACAGTTTTTTTCAAAAGTCTAACTGTAGCTAAAGTCTATTCTTTGAATCTACTGTTATGAATTTCAGAGCCTGCGGCATGAACCAGGTAATAGTGTTAAGAATTTGAAAAATGTCGTCAGGAAGTGTAAATTCACTAAATTGGTTATCTTGTTTGAGGAATCCAGAGGCCTTGGTACACAAACAAGCTCACATTGAAGGCTCACAATGTCACAGACTACAGATAAAGACACTGACAGCCCAAATGGTTTCAAATAGCCTTCAGTTAAGTTGAGGAATAGGCAATATGGTTAATGCAGTGAGATAGCAACTTAGAAAGATGTGCAAGAGCTATATATGATCATGGGTTCACAAATAGAATGAAACATCCCACATGCGAATCCAACTGCAGAGTGTGTGGAAGAGATGAACAGGGTGAAGAAAGAAGATGGTGAAAGAGGTACCAGAGGCAGAGGTACAGGATGAATACGAAACAAACACAACCAAAACATTGAGACTCTGGAAGATGCAAATGACTTTGAGAACACAATAGACATAGGAACCATACAGTTGCCTGAAATGCCTGAATGTGATAGTTCACGGGGAAAAGAAATTCACACAAGCATTCAGATCGGCAAGAAGATGGGAAATAAGCTCACAACATTAAGTCTGTAAGTGAAGCATCATATTGGATATAGAGTAACATCATCCTCCTCAGACTTTGGAATACTGCATGCAATTCTGGTCTCCCTGCTATCAGAGGGATGTTGTGTAACTTGAAAGGGTTCAGCAAAGAATTACAAGTATGTTACCAGGGTTGGACGATTTGAGCTATAGGGAGAGGCTGACTAAGCTGGGGCTACTTACCCCTGCAGCATCGGAGGCAGGGTGGTGACCTTATAGAGGTTTATAAAATCATGAGGGGCATGGATAGGGTAAATAGACAAGGTATTTTCCCTAGGATAGGGGAGTTCAAAACTAGAGGGCATAGGATTAAGCTGAGGGGGAAAGATTTAAAAAGGATCTAAGGGGCAAGTTTTTCACACAGAGGGTGGTGTATGTATGAAATGAGCAGCCAGAGGAAGTAATGAAGACTGGCACAATTACAGCATTAAAAAGGCATCTGGATGGGTATATGAATAGGAAAGGTTTAGAGGGATATGGGCCAACTGCTGGCAAATGGGACTAGATTAATTTAGGATATCTGGTCATATGGATGAGTTGGACCGAAGGGCTTGTTTCCGTGCTGTACATTTCTATAGCTCTTTGACTACACCAGATGATTGTTCCTGAAAATTTGAAACAAAACAGGTACACAAAGAAAGATGCTCTAAAAAAAATGTTTATGATCAGCATACAGTGGAGCTGAGATTCAACAACTAGGAATGACCTCAATAAGAGGTACACACGACAGGAAAAATTGTTAACTCTATGGTCTGTCAGTAAAACAGTCAAGCTATCCTGGGTTGAGAAGTTGTGAAGAGCTACAGCTGATGTCAGAAAAACATAAAGATGAAACAGGTGTCACTTAGAGGAAAAGGCTGTGCCCCCCTAGAAAAGCACCTTCTAATCAAGAGCAAAAAAGACCTTGTCCAAACGTACACAAAGTGTTTTGATGAGATAGTTGGATACTTTTAATATTTTGTCTATCACATCACCAAGCACCAGGAGAAGAAACCAGCGACCCATTTGCAAGGGAAAACCAATAGTATCCATATCCAAAATTATAGTACCAGCTGAGATCAGATCAGACAATGGACAGTAATAGATTTTGACAGTGGTGAATGAATGTTACAAATTCTATACATCCCTTGATGGGAGAAATTTCAGAGTGGAGAAAAACCATTGTCCACTAGAGCGTAACTATAAGAAGGTTCTGCGTAGTGCACCATCAAGGCTACAAAGGTTATGTGTGAGGTTTCAGTTATGATTTCACTCTGGAAAGAGTAACAGAACTAGGAAAAGCCTTATCTTGTCCATCAGCACATGGGAAATACCAGGTAAAAGATTGAGCTGCAATAATCCATCAAGTAGCGAACCTAATATCACTGAATCCAAACCACAGTAAAAGGAAGACCATCAAAGATGAAGACTTAAAGTTGCTTTCTGACCACATGATTTAGGAGTAGCCTAATAACGTGCAGTAAAAATAGCCAGCAGTATGGCAGTATTGGTCAAAAATGGCATTGCTCGGGGAGAAAGTATTCCACATGTGGATCCAGGATCATCACATCCAAAATAAAACCAGGAGAACTTCTCTGATGACACATGAAGGCCAGATGAGAATGGAGACATGAAAGATCAGATTCAAGTGATAGGCATTCCACAAAGATATGAAAAGAATAGTATCTTAATGCAGTCTGATATATCAGAAGCATAGGAAAAAGTTAAGAGAGAAAATTGCAACTAATTGGTTGGTACCTGGGATTTCAGAGACCATTTCAGAGACATGGGGAGAGCAGGGACACGAATGGTTATTGCAGGTTCTGGGATTTAGATGTTTCAGTAAGAACAGAGAAAATGGTAAAAGAGGGGATAGTGTGGCATTGTTAGTCAAGGATAGTATCACGGTTGCAGAAAGGACGTTTGAGGACTCGTCTACTGAGGTAGTATGGGCTGAGATTATAAACAGGAAAGGAGAGGTCATCCTGTTGGGAGTTTTCTATAGGCCTCCAAATAGTTCCAGAGATGTAGAGGAAAGGACAGCAAAGGTGATCCTTAATAGGAGCAAGAGTGACAGGGTAATTGTTATGGGGTCTTTAACTTTCCAAATATTGACTGGGAATACTATAGTTAAAATACCTTAGATGGGTCATTTTTAGTCCAATGTGTGCAGGAGAATTCCCTGACACAGTATATAGACAGGCCAACAAGGGGCGAGGCCACATTAGATTTGGTACTGGGTAATGAATCTGACCAGGTGTTAGGTTTGAAGGTAGGTGAGCACTTTGGTGTTAGTAACTACAATTTGGTTATGTTTACTTTAGTATTGGAAAGGGATGGGTATATACTGCAGGGCAAAATTTATAGCTGGGAGAAAGGCAATTATAATGCGATTAGGTAAGATTCAGAATGCACAAGATCAAGAAGGAAACTGCAGGGGATGGGCACACTTGAAATGTGGAGCTTATTCAAGCAACAGCTACTGCGGATCCTTGATAAGTATGTACCGGTCAGGCAGGGAAGAAGATGTTAAGTACGGGAGCGATGTTTTACTAAGGAAGTTGAATATCTTGTCAAGAGGATGAAGGCGGCTTATGTTAGGATGAGATGTGATGGCTCAGTTAGGGCACTTGAGAATTACAAGTTAGCCAGGACAGACCTAAAGAGAGAGCGGAGAAGAGCCAGGAGGGGACATGAAAGGTTGTTGGTGGATAGGATCAAGGAAACCCCTAAGGCTTTCTATAAGTATATCAGGAATAACAGAATGACTAGAGTAATATAAGGGCCAATCAAGCACAGTAATGGGAAGTTGTGCCTGGAGTCAGAGGAGATAGGGGAAGTGCTAAATGAATACTTTTTGTCAGTATTCACACTAGAAAAAGACAATGCTGTTGAAGAGAATACTGAGATATAGGCTACTAGACTGGATGGGAATGAGGTGCATAAAGAGGAGATGCTAGCCATTCTGGAAAGTGTAAAAATAGGTAAGTCCCCTAGGCAGGATGGGATTTATCCTAGGATTCTCTGGGAAGCCGGGGGAGACTGCTGAGCCTTTGGCTTTGAACATTATGTCGTCACTGTCTATAGGAATAGTGCCAGAAGACTGGAGGATAGCAATGTTGTTCCCTTGTTCAAGAAGGGGAGTAGAGACAGCCCTGGAAATTATTGACCTGTGAGCCTTACTTCGATTGTGGGTAAGGTGTTGGAAATGGTTATAAGAAATAGGATTTATAATCATCTGGAAAGGAACAGTTTGATTAGGGATAGTCAACACGGTTTTGTGAAGGATAGGTCATGCCTCACAAACCTTACTAAGTTCTTTGAGAATATGACCAAATAGGTAGATGAGGTTAAAGCAGTTGATGTGGTGTGTATGGACTTCAGGAAGGCATTTGATAAGGTTCCCCATAGTAGGCTATTGCACAAAATATGGAGGCATTGGATTGAGGGTGATTTAGCGGTTTGGATCAGAAATTGGCCAGCTGAAAGAAGACAGAGGGTGGTAGTTGATGGGAAATATTCATTGTGGAGTTCAGTTACTAGTGGGGTACTGCAAGAATCTGTTTTGGGTCCACTGTTGTTTGTCATTTTTATAATTGACCCGGATGAGGGCATAGAAGAGTGTGTTAGTAAATTTGCGGATGCCACTAAGGTCAGTAGAGTTGTGGACAGTGCAGAAGGATGTTGTAGGTTACAGAGCGACATAGATAAGTTGCAGAGCTGGGTTGAGAGGTGGCAAATAGAGTTTACTGCTGAAAAGTGTGAGGTGATTCACTTTGGAAGGAGTAACAGGATTGCAGAGTGTTGGGCTAACGGTAAGATTCTTGGTTGTGTAGCTGAGCAGAGGAATCTTGGTGTCCAGGTACATAGATCCCTGAAAGTTGCCACCCAGGTTGATAGGGTTATGAAGAAGGCATATAGTGTGTTAGCTTTGATTGGTAGGGGAAACTGAGTTTCGGAACTATGAGATCATGCTGCAGCTGTACAATTCTGGAGTAGCTACATTTGGAGGATTGTGTACAGTTTTGGTCACCACATTATAGGAAGGATGTGGAATCTTTGGAAAAGGTTCAGAGGAGATTTATTAGGATGATGCCCAGTATGGAGGGAAGGTCTTACGAGGAAAAGTTGAGGGACTTGAGGCTGTTTTCATTGGAGAGAAGAAGGTTGAGAGATGACTTCATTGAGACATAGAAGATAATCAGAGGGTTAGATTGGGTAGACACTAAGAGCCTTTTCTCTTGGGGATGGCAATGGCTAGCACGAGCGGCCATAGCTTTAAATTGAGGAGTGATAGATATAGGACAGAAGTCAGAGGTAGTTTCTTTACTCAGAAAGTAGTAGGCACATGGAATGCACTGCCTGTAACAGTAGTAGACTCGCCAAATTTAAGGGCATTTAAATGGTCATTAGATAGGCATATGGACGAGAATGGAAAAGTGTAGGTTAGATGGGCATCAGATTGGTTCCACAGGTTGGCGCAACATCAAGGGCTGAAGGGCCTGTACTGCGCTGTAATGTTCTGTGTTCTAATGAGGTACGGTCCAGATTATAACATTCTGTAGGAGCTGTTCTGTTCACACACAACCTAGAATGATATTAGAGTGACACAAACCATCACTCAAAATCCCTGTTTATCAGAAAGGCAAAAAATGCGAGAGCTACAATAACCACCATTTGAACCCTAATCATCTGCAGGAAGTTGAACAATACTGGTTCAACACATTGGCTCATCACCACATTTGTGGATTCAATTTCATATCTGGAGAGTCAAGAAAAATGGCAAAAGATCAAGAAAGCTCCAAATCTTGCCTTATTGCCACGATTGTCTTCAGCTATGCTCAAGGTTGACACGAATTGCCCACAGGGTCCGGGACACTTCTGCCTCACGCAATATTTTCTTTTGGTCACTGG
Source organism: Chiloscyllium punctatum (assembly GCF_047496795.1). Lineage (NCBI taxonomy): Eukaryota > Metazoa > Chordata > Chondrichthyes > Orectolobiformes > Hemiscylliidae > Chiloscyllium > Chiloscyllium punctatum. The sequence continues at coordinate 22,418,698 of NC_092777.1, forward strand.
GAGAATGTACCAACTCACTGATGCATTGGCAGAAGAATGGCAACATTTCAGCAAGCATGTCAAGTACTCATCTGAGCCAAAGACAAGCTGAACATGTACAGGATCAAATTCCGAATGCTAGCAAAATTAGTTGGTGAAGCCAAGACTCTGAGGTTAAACATAGACAATATTGAAATCAGTAAACAAATGAGAAAGAACACAGTCCCTTTTCAACCCATGCCTGAGCTAGCAAAGGGGGACAGGTTATCAGATCTCTAATGAGGAAAACAACATCACTAATAAGTGAAATAGCATTGTTTGTAAGTGAACAACATTACTAACAAGTGACACAACATCATTAAAAACAAGGCAACTTCACTAACCAGCAAAACATTAGGAACAAGCCAAACAACAACACTTACAAACAAGACATCATGATGAACAAATGAAACACTCACTAACAAGTAAAACAATATCCATGACAAGTGAAACAAACTCACTAACTAGAGAGACGTCATAAACAATCAAAAAACATCACTCACAAGTGAAACAAGATCACTAACCAGAGGTGTTACATCAACATCATTAACAAGTGACACACCATCAGCAACATCAAGCATAGTTTCTTCAACACTTCTGTAAGACAAGATGTTCACCTTCCTGACTAAAAATGGGTGCATAGAATGTCCACTAGCATAGTTGAATAAATAAAAATATTGTTTGATTATTCCAATATGATTTAGGAACTGTATTGTCATGCACGGGTATCCATGTATATTCAGAGTGCCACATCACTTACTACTACCTGTACCGAACACCAAAGCAACAACATAACACTACACAACACCTGCTGTGACCTGAAAAATACAAAGCCAATGAAAGTTTGAGTATATGTGTTTAAAAATGTGGTTATTTCCAACTTCTGAGAACCAGCTCAAACCACACAGAAAAAATTCAACTTCCTTCTGAGCAGTCAGGAAGTCAATGGTCAGCAGTCCATTCCGCATCAGCTGAATTGATCCACATTGTCCTTTAGTATATTAAAAATAGTGAATTTTTTTTAAAGTATACTTTTATACCAACCTTTTCCCATTGATTTTGAAAGAACCTCAATGTTTGCCAGACTGCAGTTGATGGGACCAATGCCAAAAGATCTATTCCACAAGTCCTTTTGATCTCATCTATCCTACCATAGAAGTCCCACTGCTCGATAACCTAGAGCTTTTCTTGACAACGTTATTTGGATATTTAACATGAACGTGCTGCTTTAAAGAAACAATTTGACAGATAAATGCATCACAATGTGGTCTCGAAAGTAATGATCGCCAAACAATTTCAGGAACTCTTCTCTTAAGCTAAACAGCATGGTCAGAGGTTTGCAAACATTTGATATGAGTTTAGTATCCATTGGACCATTGCTAAGGCACAATGTGAACCAGTCTACTCATGTTTGATCATGTTTGGCAGGTCTCTCACACATTGCACAAAGTAGGATCCACTGGTATCACAGGAAGCACTCTTGCAAAACATTCAAACAATTATTGATTGTCAGGGAATGTGCCAAAAGTAATTAATTCCCCTGAAATCAACATTACCTGCACCAGTGTATTCAATGTTTGCATTACTGATTGGTGTATAGTTGAGCAATTATAGAAAACATGTTCCCCAGTTTGAATAGCCACTGATTTATGGCAGTTCCCTTGAAGTAGGTACAGTTTAATATTACAAAGTATACTCATGCATTGTCACACAAGTGGATTTTACTTCAGAAAATGGTTAATTTTTGCAAGCTTTCAAAAAACAATTGAGTTTATTTTAGCCGTGCTGTATTTAAGTTATGAGAGGTCACCTGTAGCTAATAATAAATACTGAGGATACTGGAAATCTGAACCAAACACAGGGAATGCTGGAGAAACTCAGGTCGTCTGGCAGTATCTGGAGAGAGAAACAAAGTGAATGTTTCATGTCAGGCATGACCTTTCTTCAGAACTTGTCGGTAATTTCCTGTTCAGATGGCAATAGGATTCCAGACAAAAGATATTTTAGGATGAAACAGCTACAACTGATTTCGCTAACTGCAGTGGAAATGCGCAACTAAAAGTGGAAGCTTACTGAGGAAATTCAATGGCAATAAAACTTTTGCTAAGTTTATGTGGCACAGGAATGGGGTATTTAGATGATCAGACCTACATAAGTGATCTACTGCACACGAGGCCCATTCAAGCAGAGCTGGTCTCTTGACCATTAATCTGCGGTGTTACAGACCCAGAGCCACTATGACTGCAGTGCTAAACCTGTTGCAGCCTTTGCGTGACCCAATGGCCCTCACTCTGATGACACAGCACTCTCCTGCTAAATCCAATTAACCATCAAAACATATTCAGAAACACAAATTACTTTCAGACACTTTGTGATATCAGGAATTCTTTGAGGTTACGTGACCTGAGAACTGGGCACCTGCCTTTTAAATAACACTCGTGCAGGGCCTCACTTGCAAATCAATGATCCTCCTTTGCAAAGCAGACATTGCCTGGGTCTGCACGGTTTACATGAGCAAGCCCCACATTCCATCAGCTGGTAGGTCTGTGTGGAGCCAGGGTTTTGCCCCCATCGTTTGCTTCTATCATGTGTAATCTGACTGCCCTGGCACCAGCTGAGGGGGCACCACGCACCTTCAGCAAGACGCTGGGCCCATTCATAGTATTCACATCCAAAACCTTCACTTCGTTCTGACTAACCTGCAAGACGCCATTCTTCCGTTGCAGGGACACTGCTGGGTAAAGGCATAGTGCAGCATCAGTTGGTTTCTCATTCCATTTATAAATTCAACACCCTCAATGCTGACTATAGCCTGGCCTTTTATTTGTTGCTTCTTCCTAATTTCTTCCTGTTATACCTATTCCCCAGTTCAAATACTGTCTTTTTGAAGTGAAAATTCTCTTTACCTAAGAGTTGACTGCACTGAGGCCAGGATGTTTTCAGTCTCTGAGCGATGTTGGCTCTGGTGAGACGTAGTCATGATTTGGAGATGCCGGTGTTGTACCTGATGACAACCACCTGATGAAGGAGCAGCGCTCCGAAAGCTAGTGCTTCCAATTAAACCTGTTGGACTATAACCTGGTGTTGTGAGATTTTTAACTATGGTGAGACGAGTGGTCAAATCAGGCGAGGTGTTCAGCAAGGCCCATCTCGAAATCGAGATTCACTCACTGCACCTTGTATGCTTTCCTCAAGCAGGGTGGCGAGATTTACTGGCTTGTTAACAGCCTGACTCGCTCTGACTTGGGGTGTGATCTTAGCAAACTCTCTGAACAATTCAGGCATCATTACAACTCAACACAGATACCGGAGCCGGTTTCTGGCAGCTTCAACAAGATCCTTGCTCCAAAAGACCCCCACATTGCCCACGGCCAAAATGGAAGGCAGAAGACAATTCGCCAGCATCAGCCTCGGGTCCTCGTCCACCCAAGGAGATTAATACTCTACTTTCGGGAATGCATCACCACTGGCCTGGCATTCTCCAATGCACTGAAAGAGCACCCTACAAAGGGCAGACTGGGTTAGCAGGGCACACCAGCAAATAGCAGCTAACCACTGCACTGGGTACAGGTAACTCCCAGGGTCAGGTACTCAGTCTACAGCATGGATCGGGCTGTCTACCAGGGCAGCTCCCTTGCTCTCTCAATATCCATTCACATGCCACCTACCAGCATGCCAGGCAGCATCCAAGGAGCAGGAGAATCGACGTTTCGGGCATGACCCCTTATTCAGGAATCAAGCTCATGCCCGAAACGTCGATTCTCCTGCTCCTTGGATGCTGCCTGACCTGCTGCACTTTTCCAGCAACACATTTTCAGCTCTGATCTCCAGCATCTGCAGTCCTCACTTTCACCTACCAGCATGCCCACAGTATGCATGCCCTGCCGTGCCTTACACTGACAATTGGTGCAGACACACACCTAGGCCGGTGGACGTACTATGCAGCAGTTCTCAGCCAAGAGGGTGAGCATCTTGTCCTACACCAGTGTAGGACAAGATGTGGGCGGCACGGTGGCACAGTGGTTAGTACTGCTGCCTCACAGCGTCAGAGACCCGGGTTCAATCCCCGCCTCAGGCGACTGACTGTGTGGAGTTTGCACGTTCTCCCCGTGTCTGCGTGGGTTTCCTCCGGGTGCTCCGGTTTCCTCCTACACTCCAAAGATGTGCAGGTCAGGTGAATTGGCCATGCTAAATTGCCCGTAGTGTTAGGTGAGGGGTAGATATAGATGCAGGGGTATGGGTGGGTTACGCTTCGGCGGGGCGGTGTGGACTTGTTGGGCCGAAGGGCCTGTTGCCATACTGTAAGTAATCTAATCTAATCTAATCTAATCTAATCTAATCAGTGCGTCACATCGCTCTCACACCGAACACATGGCATCGACTGCAAGCAGCCGGCCATGTCCGAGACTCTCAGGGGAGTGCTCCACAGTGGTGGTGGGGGCCAGTAGGGTGGTGGTGGAGGGCCTGGTCACCTCCTCAGTCCCCATGAGATTGTGGAGGGGCCTACGTGTTGGAAGCTCCTCCTCTGTCTGGGTGCCCTGTGACACTGCCAGGTGTACATGTAAGGATTGGTAGCCAGGACCACGCTCAAGCCTCCCTATCTCACTCCCACTCTATCTTCAGTCCTGAGGACCAATGCATATGATGGAGGGCACAGGCTGGTGACTTGGCAGCTGCCTCTGAGGGTGCTGGGCATATGTCTTCATAGCAGCTACCAACCTGTCCATTGAGGCAGACAGTCAGTGGCAGGATTGGCTGCATTGCTGCAGTGTCTGTACAATGAGGGCCTCCTGCTGGGACTCCACCCTGTGCATTTGCACAGAGACCCTCATCACCAAGACCATGAGCTCATCTTGTGCTGAGGGCTCCACAGGTCTCCAGCAATCTCCAAATGCTAGTGGCCTGGTGTGTTTTACCAACACCCATCTGTGGGCCTTGCCATGTGTGCAACCCACTGTACATCCTTACAGAGCCAATGTAGACATCCTTATCTGCGCTGCTGGGGTGGGGGGCTGGTTTCAGCAGGCAATGCTCCCTTGAATGTACTATCATTTGGCAAGGTCAAGAAACTTTCATCTGTGGGAGGTAGGGTGGTCCTCGGGAGAATGGGCGCATCTGTAATACATAAGTAGGGAAGGCATTGCAACCATTGGTTCGTAATTGTGTTTGACACCTGGTTAATGAGACCGGAACAGGGGGATAACAAGTGGTACTTGCTCGTGTTTTGGGGCATGATGCCTCCACATCCCCGTATGAGACAGGGCGATTATCCTTCCTCAGAGAGGGTGAGGACACAGATGGCTGGCCCTCCAATGCCTGTCAAATGTTTTCTCCGGTTATGACATAAAGGGGAAGACTGAGTGAGATGTAAGTGGGTGGCATGGCTGTTAGTGTTGGTGCACGTGGGGGAGTTGAGAGGTTCCAAGACACAGTGAGGAGGTGGCAGAGAAGACAGTTTTGCATGTACCCTGGCAGAACTAGAGAAGATCACTGCCTTTCTTCCTGCACTGTTCCTCGGTCCTCCTGACCATGGAAACGGCACTGATCTGTTTGGCGATCTCTGACCAGGCTGGCAGGATACGATGGCATGGCCTCCCTTGCCAGCCCTTTGAGAAGAGGTCTTCTCATCTCTCCACTATCTCATCTACTAGGACCACGAGGTCCTTCTTCGAGAAGCAAGGTACCAGCTTCCCAATCTCCACCATCTCAAACTCCTTCCATAACCAAGCAGCAGGTGGCAGCAGTCCTACAGGCTCAGAGAGTTTGGGAAGGTGGCACAGTTGCAAGGGATGCTGGTCTTGGGGAGGTCCTCTGCTGAGCTTGGGGAGGTCCTCTGGGGATGGTGCACAGCTAGACAGATTCTCACCGAGAGCGCTGAAATACCAATTCACCAGATGCTGGTGAGGCATGGCAAGAAAAACCACGCAAACTCGTGGTGAGAATCATTCCACAAAACTGGGCACGACTCATACTTTGCCAAAAATAATAGTAAGATTCAACCCATAAAATTACCCTTTGTCACAGCTCAACTCAGGGGACAGTAAAACTAAAAGGAATCCCTTTTTCAATGCCACTTATATTTAGAGCAGTTTCCTCATAACTGCTACAGTAAATGACTGCACCAACTGTTCAGAACTTGGCTGGCCCAGTCATCCTGCAAGACAGTCAAAGCAGGAGATTACCATCACAGAGGATTACGAAAGGTAAACTGCCTGTCCTCTGAAGTGGATTGGAATGACCCCCTGCCACAGTTTCAAAGAAAAGCTTTGAGCAATATTTATCCATCAACATAAACCTAAAGACACAGGCAATCTCGTTATCATCACAGTGCTGTTTGTTGACTTAACTATCTACAAATTACCTCAAACATTTCTGATATCATGGCTCCACCTCAAAAACACGACGTTGGTTGTAAAATAGTTTAAGATGTCATGAAGTGAAAAAAGGCGGCTATCATATTTTCCCTGAAAAGCAGCTTGCACCTGCGAGTATCAGCCAATAGTGTGGCCGATTCTGAGACTGTGGGAAGGGCTACATGAATGCAAGTCTTGCTTTTTGTACATGCATGCAAGTGTCATGCATTATTGAATAAATGCAGCCATAGAGCTCAGTCTCCTGCATTTGAAATGGTGAGAATATGAATCCTAGAATCCCTGTGTGGAAGCAGGCCCTTCAGCCCATCGAGTCCATGCAATTGTGGTTCTAACAAAATAAATTGTAAAGAACACCTAACTGTAAATACAAAAAATGATTTTATAACAATCTGAAACCTAATCTGGCAAAACAGAGACCAAATGTTGTGACAATGAGATACTCTCTTCCAAATATAACAGTCTGGAAAATAGTATTTAATCATGACTGCTATTTGTGTCACTAATAATAAATAGCATGTACAATATAATTTGTTCCCACACTTAGTACTCTGCAACTTTGATTTCATTGGCACTGGAAGCAGAGCTGACTTTGTTCACTGGTGCACAAAAATAATTTTCATTCACTTGCTCTCATTGTCATTACCTGCTGGAAATGTGACACTGTTCATTATACTTTTAACGTTAAATCACTTAACTAAATCACAGTAGCACTGCAGCATCATTGCCTAGTGACAAATATACCACAAGGTACACAGCTTCATCAGGGCCTTCATGCACAGCTACATAATGTAACATAAAATAGATGCAGCCTAAATGAATATTTCTTACCAAAATTATCCTTCAAAAGGAAGTTTTATCAATGATCTCCTACAATAGGCAACTTTGTTCACAAGTCTGTATCACTGCAAAACATTTTATAACATTAAACTTGCTGTCATGATTCAAACTAGATTTATTAAACCAAAAACATCTTTTGTATTTTCACCAGTTTACTTACAAACTTGAATCTAAAACAAAACGGTCTTGTATTCAATAGTTTTCTTCTCAAGTAACATTTTAGTTCTCAATAAAGAATACTCTTAATAGTCACTTTCAAAACAAAAAAAATACTCATTCAAATGTACCTGCGTCCATCACTTCCTCTGGGAGTTCATTCCACTCCTGAAACACTCTGTGTAAAAATGTTGCTCCTCATTTTCTTTTTAAATATTTCTCCTTTCACCATAAAAATATGCCCCATTGTTTTAAACTCACCCACTCTGGGCAAAAGACCCTTGTCATTTGCCTTATCTATGCCCCTCATGATTTTGTAAACTTCAATAAGGTCATCCCTCTTCCTCCTACACGAGTGACAAAAGTCCCAGCCTTTCCAATCTTTTCTTATATTGCAAACTCTCCATTCCTGGCAACATACTGGTAAATCCTAAGGGAGGACAAAACATTCAGGGTGGTGTGATACAAACTCCAGGTTAAATCAGTTCTGACTGACACGGTGGCATCATGAAGGGAGCAACAAACAACTAATTGATAGAAATATATTCTATTGCATTTTGAGAAGCCTAATCTGGAAGTTAATAACAACAATACTGAGGCATTACCAAGGGCAGTTTTCTCCTAAATTCTTCATAGAAAGGACAATATTTACAGAATTAGAATTGGAAAAGAGAAAACAAGAAAGGAATGTGAGAAAATACAGTAAAAGGGGAATACATTAAAAGAAACTTAAATAAAATTATTTAATAGAAAATGAAAAGCTGCTTACATTATGGTATCAGTAAAATATGCAGTCAATTAATGCAACCATATGAATTAATGAAAGAACTAGCTTTCCATGTTTTTTTAGTCAACCTGCCAAGTGGACACTAGTACAGTTGCAACATTTAAAAAGGCATCTGGATGGGTATACAAATAGGAAGGGTTTAGAAAGATATTGGGGGGTGCTGGCAGGTGGGACTAGATTGGGGTTTGAATATCTGGTCAGCATGGATGGGTTGGACCGAAGAGTCTGTTTCCGTGCTGTACAGCTCTATGACTCTATGATGTTATTATATACTTCGAATGCAAGTAGGACTTGAACACAGGTCTACTGTTTCAGAGATAGGGACACTACCACACACCATCAGAGCCCAAGAATTAGCTTTACAATGATAATTAGAAATCATCTGCTGATGAAAGTGAGCATGTTGTTGAGAAATACCCAATAATAATAAAATAATACTTTTTGACTTTGAAGCTTGCTTTGTGACTGCATAGTGCATTCTGAGTTACGTAACACCAGGGGCAAAATGCTGGTTTTTATAAATCTGTCATTGGTTTAAAAATATCCAGATAAAAGATTGGGAAGTAAATTAAAACTATTTGGGACTGAAAGCATATTATTATTAAACTAGTCAGGAGATTGTTCAGGCAGTAGAAGAGATGCAGTAGTTTTATTCTCTGATTGGAAACACAATGAAAAGCTCATAGAGGGCAGACTCAGAACACAATCTCTCAAAAAGATCCTCCCCATGTCACTTGTGTTCCTGCTCCCCAGAATCTGTCCTGGGACTGCATTAGTTACCATATCGATGAATAAAGTAATAATGCAATAGACAGCCATATATTCAAGTCTTCCAATGGCACATTGGCTCATAGGTTTAGTACAGATGGAAGGAAAACTTTACAAGGAGATGTTAAAAGATGAAGTGAGTAGATCTATGGCAGATGACTTTCAATGCCGGTATAAATGACTGAACTAACTTTGGATCAATAGAGGATAGTTCTTAAATTTTTTTAAAATCGTAAACAGCTGGAAATATATGAAGTACAAAGATATTAAGGGGTCCTTGTTTGCAGATGACTAAGTCAGGATCGAAAAACAACCAAGAAATCTAATGCAGTGCTCATCTCCACAACTAGGTTAGAAAATAAAGGAGAAGAAAATTTATTTTATCGATACAAAGCTTTTGTTACATCACACTTGGAATAGCATCTACTCTACCTCCTTCCGAAAGGGTCTGATTAGATTCCCTACAGTGTGCAAACAGGCCCTTTCGCCCAACAAGTCCACACCTACCTGCGAAGAGTGATTCACCCAGACCCATTTCCCCTACCCTACATTTTCCCCTGACTAATGCACCTAACACTATGGGCAATTTAGCATGGCCAATTCACCTGACCAGCATATGTTTGAATTGTTGTTGGAAACCGGAACACCTGGAGGAAACCCACGTAGACACAGAGAGAATGTGCAAACTCCACACAGATAGGCATCGAACCCGGGTCCCTGGTGCTGTGAGGCAGCAGTGCTAACCACTGAGCCACTGTGCCACCCTAAGGTATGTTGGCCTTAGAAGAAAGGCATCTCATTCCACTGGATTCCAATGTTTGGATTATGAAGAAAGTTTACACCAACTAGGTTCTTCACAGATTTTTAAAGGAATTGAGGGAGGAGATAGAAAACAATATTTTTCACTGATCCTTGTATCTCAGACAAAGAGACATAATCTTAAAATAAGAACTATATAATTCAAGAGAAGTACTGGGAAACATCTCCTTATCCAAAACGAGTGCTACAAAAGACAATAGATGCCAGCCCCACCAACTAATTGTGGACCAACAGAATTAATAATGTTAAGATAAGGCAGGTTGGTAGAGAGTTAGGACACAGATCAGCCAGTATTCCATGACTGCTCCAATTACCTTTACAAGCAACAAAATAAATTAGACTGGAATCAATTTTAATGAAAATTTGAGATCGAAATAAAGTGATCATGAGTCATATACATTAGATACACTTTACATTAATACTTACAGACAAGAGCAAGCAAATTATTTGTAAAAGTACGTTTATAAATGAAGGAATCCATGTAAATTGGTTGGGTTGAAAGCCATTTTCATCAGATATGCTTTGTTTGATTAGAATTCCCACATTCTTAGTTATGAGCAAAAGCAGGAGAGCCACTGGGACATCCCCCATTTTCTTTCTGCCAGGAATGGTACTATCTTTGAACTCATTTTTCTTCATTTCTTCCTTAAACAGAAAGAAAAGCTCATAAAGCTCTCAACTTAAAGGTCCTCCCCACATAAGAAAATATCAGTAGTGTCAGTGTACTTTGTCTCAATTATCCCCTTCATTGCAAAATAATGCTATGATCCTCAAGGTCATCATACTACAGCACCATGTTGCAGTGTTCAATGATTCATTAGGACAATGTGTGCTCCTACAGATACTGCATAAATGCAACATCATGTGAAGTGACATAAACATCCTGAAACAAAAATATAAAAATATGAACAAAAGATTGGGATTCAAAGCTTTCAATTGAATTCCCTATTGAGACAAATGGTCATTCATCTGGACTAAATCTGCAAGCATAGAAATAATTCTGAAAACCAAAGCATGAAATAAGGACAACATTTGCTTAATGCTGATCATCAGATGATTATCACATATTTCTTTGATGTTCACTTCTTTGTAATTCGATCCTGACATGGGAATTTATTTATTTATGGGATGTGGTGTTGCTAATTGTCAACAGCACTTTTTTCTTATCCCTAATTGCTCTTGGGAAGGTGGTGATGAGCTATCTTCTCGAACCACGACAGTTCAAAAGGTGTCAGTATACCCCCAATGCTGTTAGGGAGGGAATTCCAATGACATTGAGGGAACGGCAATACATTTCCAAGTCAGGATGGTGAGTGGCTTGGAGGGGAACTGGCAGGCAATGGTGTTCTTGTGTATCTATAGTTCTTTTCCTTCTGGATAGTCGTGGTCATGTGTTCAAAAGGTGTGACTGAGAAGTCTTGCTAAATTTCTGAACTGCATCTTCTTGGTACGTTGCTGTTACTGAGTGTCAGTGGTCGAGGAAGTGGATGCTTCTAGATGTGGTGCCAATTAGGCAGGCTGCTTTATCCTGGATTATGTTAAGCTTCAGGACTATTGTTGGAGCTGCATCCACCCAGGCAGGTGGGGAGTATTCCAGTACTCTCTTGACTTGTGCCTTGTAGATGATGGGCAGGCTTTGGGAATCAGCTGCAGGACTTGCTGCAGGATTCCTAGACTCTGACCTGCTCTTGCAGGCCTTTGTATTGATATGGAGAGTTTAGTACAGCTTCTGGTCATTGGTAACACCCAGGATGTTGATAGTGGAGGATACAGTGATGGTAATGTCAGTTAATGTCATGGAGCAATGGTTTGTTTCTCTCTTGTTGGAGATGATAAGTGCCTCAAATGTAGCACAAATGTTACTTGAAACTTGTCAGCCCAAATCTGGATCTTATCCAGGTTTTGGTGTATTTGATTTGGACTGATTAAGGATCTGAGAAGTCACAAATGGTGCAGAACATGTGCTAATGGCTGCACATGTTCCCACTTTGGGCTTTACAATGGAGAAAAGATCTCTGACAAAGCATGTGAAAATGGTTGAGCCATAGACACCATCCTGAAGAACTCTTACACTAATGTCCTGGCGCTGAGATTATTGACTTCAACAAGTTGGAATTATGTTCAGCATGCACTGGTTGGACTGAAGGGTCTGTTTCCATGCTGTATGATTGTATGACTATGACTCTATAACTACAACCATCTGCCTTTGTGCCAGGTATGATCCAACTATTGGAGAGTCTGCTCCTGATTCAGCGTAGCGAGAGCTTCTCGATGCCACACTTGGTCAAGTGTAATGTCAAGAGCCATCTTCTCAACTCACCTCTGAAATTCAGTTCTTTTGTCCATATTTGAACCAAGGATCTCATGAAGTCAGGAGCTGAGAGACCCTGGTGGAACTTAACTGATTGCCTGTGAACAGGTTAACAAGTGCTACTTGAAGTGTTAATTGGATTCGTCCTGCTTTTTATGTATAGGACAAACCTAGACTATTTTCTACACTGTTGACTCTGGCTGAAGACTGGCAACTGAATGCTGTGGACCACTTGGAGGAGCTTGAGATGGATCACCCACTCGGCACCTCTGGCTGAAGACTGTTGCAAAACATTCAGCCTTGTCTTTTGCACTGATGGGCTGGGCCATCACCTCCCACACCTGAGTGGCAGTGACCCGAGAAGGTGGTTTCATTAATTTTGAACAATTTAGTGATTACCATTTTAGACATATTTGTCATGTGGGTGGAATGTAAAAGGGATTACCAGAAGTGTTTATGATATCAGTAATATAAAGCATGTGTGAGGCCTCAGTCGAACTGTTCTCTTTGATAATGTTCTCAAGAAGAGACCATTTCTATTTACATTTCAAACCCAGTTCATATAAATCAAAAAGTGGTTACATCACCTACCCAGCAAGATTTCAGACACACAGTGTATGGGCAACTGCTAAATTGCACATAAAACGATAAACACTAATTAACCATTCACTCTTTGGTGACATGGTGAACAAATGAGGTGCTTCCTCATTCACGGTCATAAATGAATCATTCTGAAAGCATACATTTAAAATGGGCATGCAGCCAGGAAGCAACAGTCTCCTATCATCAAAAAAAATCTACATTCCATTTTAGAAGGTGGAGCATTTGTTTCATGTTAGAAGAAATAATTGCTGATGCAACAGAGCAGAAGCGGGGGGGCGGGGGGGGGGGGGGGGGGGGTGGCAATTGCTTCTTTACAATGTGCAGCGTCTTGACGGACTTTGTCAATACACGTCGACACTTCAACCAACAGTCAGAATGACATTTCTATGCCAGGGACTGGAATACTTTGTGATGAGTGCAGGACAAGTTTTCACATGAAGCCATGCTTCAGCGGATTTAGTGAAGCAGTCACCATACAGCAGGTCATCATAAACAATCTTAAATTGCTGAGTAAAGTCAGAAAGTTTCGCAGACCACAGAAGAAGGGTCACTGAATACAAAACATCAACTCTGTCTTCTCTTCACAGATGCTCCAGACCTGCTGAGTTTCACCAGCAATTTCTGTTTCTGTGTTTTAAGATCTCCCTCATCTGCAGTTGTGTTTTATTTATAAGTGTGCAGCAGGTCTAGTTCAAATGTTCCTTGAATTTGAAGGTCAATTCTACATCTAATACTTGACAAATGACAATTCTTTGAGAGAATAGAGTTAAGATTTTGGTAGTGCTGGGCACAGATGATCTTGCTCTTGATCTTATTAATACACTTACACTTTAACTAGAAACTAGATTTAAATAAATATTGAATTATGACAAACTTAACTTGACAAAGCATAGTTAATTGCAGCAAAAACAGTTAAACCATGATAATTAGGTTCTGTCGCCAGTATGAATAGAGAAGTCAGTACTGATCAAGATCAATGAACATCTCAGTCATGACCTCTGTTTTGTTGAGCAAACGATTCAAGATTAACAAACACTTGAACTAATAACCAACCATTTTCCAATAGGTCACTTCTTGAAGGCATAAGCAAGAGAACATCACTTGGAAAGTGCAGTTGAAATTTATGTTCAATTTCAAGTGTAGTGTAGACAGAAACAAGGCTACATAACTGACTCTTGAGCATGCTCACTTTCTGACAAACAACTAGAGCCTTTGAACAAGAACTGTGAAATTATCATGATTATGTATGTAACTAAATATGTTTCAGTCCATCAATGTTCTCAGTGTTTACATGTATACATGGGAAAACTACAGAAATTAATTCAGCTGAAGCCATGATATACTGATGCTTATCTTCCACGGAAGCAATAGTTCTAAACCCTTGTCCACTCTGATACCATAATTCTTTTATTCTGCTTTGCACAGATATTAGTATGGTAATGTGGTCTCTAATGTAATCACCAACTCTGGAAAGGCATTCCTGGGGCTTTTACAATGCACCATTAAAAATAAAGTCTCTCATTCCATCCTTATATTCTTTACATTAAAATTATATCTGTGCCTCGTTGAATAAGCTTCTCCTGCAGATTATAGCAAACTGTCTGCTTTTATGTGAAACCATCAGTGGGGTTGAGACACCACTGGCATTCTATGTTCATCATCAGCTGGTATTGGGTGATGCCATGCAAGTGCAATTTAAAATTAGCAACATAGACAAAAAATATTTTACCATCAAGCCTAAAGTGCCAAGAATAAACAGGGAGTAATAGGGTCTGGGTGCAGTGACTTCCACAGAAAGACAGATGGCAAAAGTTCTTGAGGTATTTAAGCCTGTGGTTTTTTTGACTTTGTCAGCACATCCTGTTCATCATCAATCATCAGTGCTAGTATTCTCTCTGATTTTTGAGCATATCCATCACATTACTTCACTTTAGTGAAAAATAGGGGTTGTTTTCATTGTCTTCCTCCCTCTCTATTGTCTCAACGTCCTAGCTATGGTTGTAGTTTACTCTGGTTTTGTACAGATTCACATCACATCTCAAATTTTTACATCAATACAATATATTCCCAGAATAAGTTACAAAACATACAGCAGGAATACCAATGAACAAAGGAACAATGAATCTTTAATATCTTTAATAGTTCTGAGGACTGGAAACCATATTAGTGAAACTGATGAACATCTCTTAAACGTTTGTGAGAAGATTTGTCACTCGGGTGCTCGTTGTTATGGTTGTGTTCGCCGAGCTATAAATTTGTGTTGCAGACATTTCGTCCCCTGTCGAGGTGACATCCTCAGTGCTTGGAAGCCTCCTTGAAGCGCTTCTGTGATCTTTCCTCCGGCATTTGTAGTGGTTTGAATCTGCCGCTTCCCGTTGTCAGTTCCAGCTGTCCGTTGCAGTGATCGGTATATTGGGTCCAGATCGATATGCTTATTGATTGAATCTGTGGATGAATGCCATGCCTCTAGGAATTCCCTGGCTGTTCTCTGTTTGGCTTGTCCCAGGGACAACACTACTATTATAGGACAAGCCAAACAGAGAACAGCCAGGGAATTCCTAGAGGCATGGCATTCATCCACAGATTCAATCAATAAGCATATCGATCTGGACCCAATATACCGATCACTGCAACGGACAGCTGGAACTGACAACGGGAAGCGGCAGATTCAAACCACTACAAATGCCGGAGGAAAGATCACAGAAGCGCTTCAAGGAGGCTTCCAAGCACTGAGGATGTCACCTCGACAGGGGACGAAATGTCTGCAACACAAATTTATAGCTCGGCGAACAGAACCACAACAACATCTCTTAAGTATTTATACTAGGTACAGAGGCATGGTTCAGCAGAATTTCACTACAACATTCTTCACTCAGGTCCAAGTTCCCTATGATCTGATTTCATAAGTATAGGGGTTGGGACGTCATATTGCAGCTGTATAGAACATTATTGAGGCCACTTCTGGAATACTGCATACAATTCTGGTCTCCATGCTACAGGATGGATGTTGTGAAAGTTGAAAAGCTTCAGGAAAGATTTACAAGGTTGTTGCTAGGACTGGAGGGTTTGAATTATAGGGAGAGGCTGGATAGACTGGGGCTATTTTCCCTCGAGTGTTGGAAGCTGAGAGGTGACCTCATAGACGTTTATAAAATCATGAGGGACATGGAGAGGATGAACAGCCAAGATCTTTTTTTCCAGGGTAGGGGAGTCCAATACTAGAGGGTGTAGGTTTAAGGTGAGAGAGGCAAGATTTAAAAAGGTATCTAAGGGGCAACCTTTTCATGTAGAGGGTGGTGTATGTAGGGAATGAACTGCCAGAGTTCACACTTAAACATTTTTCATTCTGAGAATACAAAGCTAGTTTGCATGATCTCTCCTCTTAACTGAACTTTTGGAAGCAAGGTATCATTCTATCAATTCTATATCAGACTATGCACATCCCCCATACCCCACCCCAAGGTCAAAATATCAAGTCAGGTGTCTAAAATGGAACATAGTATTTCAAACCAGTAAGGCTTTGAATAGCATGATTCCTCTCCCTTTGTTTTCTAATCTTCAAGACACAAAGACCAGAATGACGTTGGTAATCAAGCATTTCATTTGCAATTTTGATTATATTTTTCTACCTGTCCATGATATAGAGCCATGACAGTCCCTTTGGCCCTGTCTTGCTCTTATTCTTTTACGCATTTTGTTTACACTGATCAATTCCTTTAAGTGGCTGAACTCATGTTTGCCTCAATTAAAATAAGGAAATAATAGTTTGGAGCAACTTGATTTCATTAAGCTAATGTAATTTTGGCTCTGTCTCTGGTCAAAATGAAAGGAGAATACTCATTTCAACTGTTCAAACCAGTGAAACGTTACATGTCCTAACCCTATAATACCATAAACATCTGGTTTGTGATTCTATGAAAGAATATAAGTACACTAAATGTTTTATTAACCAGTACCTCTGTGAACAGGAGTGTGTCAGTTGATCAAATATTCTGGATACTCAAGAGGTATGTATAACCACAGCAAACCTTAGCCAAGCAAAGCTTTGAGACATCAATATCCCTTGAATAATTTACGTAAAAACATCAACACATCTCCTAATATCAAGTAAAAACACACAAGTAGGTGAAATGTAATACAAGGGGCACACACATCACAGTTACACTTTATTTATGATGATGTGGAGGTGCCAATGTAGGACTGGGGTCGACAAGGTCAGAAGTCAGATGACACCAGGTTACAGTTCAACAGGTTTATTTGAAATCACAAGCTTTTGGAGTGCTGCTCTGTCATCAGGTGACGTGAGAGAGAAGCACACAGGCAAGAATTTATAGGCAGAGCGTTCAAAAGATCATACAAATGGTGAGTGGAAGGTCAACAGGCTGGCTAATAGTTCTCTGGAGGTTATTAAGAGCGTCAGATGGTGTGAGTAAAGTGTCAACAGCTGAACAACAAGTGATGACCTATGATCTGATTAATTGAGGCAGAGAGATGATTGCAAAACATTAAAATTTAGGTGGTGCTGGTGAGGAAGTTAAAATGCCACAGAGGCGTCAGTTCCATGCTTTTCTTCTCTTTCAGGACACATCGGGGACTCAAGGGTTAAACATTACACAACCAAAAGACTTAACTGCAGTATCAACTGAAAGCCTGTACTTTTACAATACAGACAGAATATCTCAATAGGCGGGAGGCTGACTGTATCTCAGAGATAGAGCCAAGTGGAGCAACAAATATGGATTCCCCCTGTAGCCCCAGATAGAGGGATTTGCCTTTTCCAGACAAGACTGATAGCCTTGTAAACAGCCCTGTTAAACCGCCTCCTGCTCCCATTGTCTTACTTCCCCTCCATATTAGCACAGTAATGTGAATTCCCCCATTTATTTCCTCTCCATATTAGCATAGGTATGTGAATCCCCCATTTACAGCAGGTAAAACCCTTCTGCCTTAATCTCTTCCCATCAACACATAACCGTGAAGAATAGGATAATCAGTTTCTGTAATCCATTCACATGTGATCACAGGACATCGACATTCATTGGACTTTGTAAATTCATAATTACCTGCTTTAAACTATGTGATGATAATTGCCCATGTGACAATTTGTTTAATTCCTATAAAATATACTGTCTCTGTGTGTCGGGCAGAGAATTGTGAACAAGTGTAACCACAAGTAGACACACTGCTACTTTGGAGACCCTTTGAATCTCTCACCAGCTGTCTGATAATAAAGCATCTACCATTGTACAGAAATTTGTGTTGTCTAGATTCGTGGAATAAAATATACATCAACACTGGAGAAAAACCAAATGACTGGAATAATCTAATAGGTCTTAAGAGTCGCAAGCCCAGGGTCTAACCAAAGTAATAAGTAATCCAAAACTGTACAAATTAATTAAGGTGGGGTAATTTTATCAAGGTGATGGTGTCAAAACACGACAGTAAGGAAGATTTTACAGAGGCAGAACAGTATGGTGGGGTCACATGTAGCACGACATGAATCCAAGATCACGATTGAGGCCGTCTTCATGGGTATGGAACTTGGCTATCAATTTCTGCTCCATGATTCTGTGTTGTTGTTTATCTCTAAGGATACCTTGGAGGATGCTTTGCCAAAGGTCCGAGAACGAATGTCCCTGACCGTTGAAGTGTTCCCCGACTGGGATGGAACATTTCTGTCTGGTGA
Organism: Chiloscyllium punctatum; assembly: GCF_047496795.1. Lineage (NCBI taxonomy): Eukaryota > Metazoa > Chordata > Chondrichthyes > Orectolobiformes > Hemiscylliidae > Chiloscyllium > Chiloscyllium punctatum. The sequence continues at coordinate 22,437,057 of NC_092777.1, forward strand.
CTGTTGCAAGGTGTCCATTCATCCGTTGTCATAGCGTCTGCTTGGTCTCGGCAATAACACCATGCCTTGGGACATCCTCGCCTGCAGAGTATGAGATAGGCAATGTTGGCTGAATCACATGAATACCTGCCATGTACATGGTTGGTGGTGTTCCCACGTGTGATGGTAGTATCCATGTTGATGATCTGAAATGTCTTGCTGAGGCTGCTGTGGCAGGGTTGTGTGTTGTTGCGGTCAATAATATCCTGAAAGCTGGGTAGTTTGCTGTGAGCAATGGTCTGTTTAAGGTTAGGTGGCTGTTTGAAGACAAGAAGCTCTTGGCGAGATGTTTATCGTCACCGATGACATGTTAAAGGCTGCGACGAACATGACGTAGTCTCTCCACTCCAGGGAAGTACTGGAGGATGAAGGGTACTCTATCAGTTGTATCCCGTCTCTGTCTCCTGAAGATGATGTTGCAGTTTCTCACAGTGGCACGTCGGAATTGGTGATCGGTGAGTTGAGCATCATATCCTAATCTTATGAGGGCACCCTTCAAAATTGTTAGGTTCCTGTCATGTTCCTCCAAATATGCTCGGATCCTGAATATGCAGGGCTTGTCTGTAGGTGATGGCTTTTTTATTATGTTTAGGGTGGAAGCTGGAGAAGTGCAGCATTATGAAGTTATCCGTGGGTTTGTGGTAGAGTAAGGTACCAAGGTGTCAGTACTTGATGGAGATGTGTGTGTCCAAGAATGAGACTGACTCTGAAGAGTAGTCCACGGTAAGTTGAATAGTGGGATGAAACTTGTTGATATCACTATGTAGCCATTTTGGTGATCCCTTGCCATTAGTCCAAAGGAAGAAAACATCATTGATGTATCTGTTGTATTGTGTTGGTCGGAGTTCTTGTATAGCAATGAAGTCTTGCTCGAACTTGTGCATGAAAATATTGGCATATTGGGGTGCAAATGAGTTCCCCATGGTTGTCCCACATGTCTGGATGAAGAACTGGTCGTCGAAGGTGAAGACGTTGTCGAGGATGAAGCGGGTAAGTTGTAGGACAGTGTGTGGAAATTGGCAGTTATTGGTGTTGAGTACTGAGGCTGTTGCAGCGATGCCATCATTGTGGGGGATGCTGGAACAGAGTGCCAAAATGTCCACTGTGATGAGTTGAAGAGTGTGGTGTTGGAAAAGCACAGCTGATCAGGCAGCATCGGAGGAGAAGGAGAGTCGACGGTTCGAGATAAGCTCTTCATCAGGAATGAAGAGGTGGCCCAAGGGAGCTGAGAGATAAATAGGAGGGGGAAGTGGGGCTGGGGGAGAAGATAGCTGAGAGTGCGATGGTAGATGAATGTGGGACTAGAGGTGATGGTTGGAGATGAGGGTGGAGCGGATAGGTGGGAAGGAAGATGGACAGGTAGGACAGGTCAAGAGGGCGGTGTCATCAGTCTTTGATCCAACAGTCAATTGCTCCATGAAATGTGAAAACATTGCTGGAAATACACCATAGCTCATGCACCATCGTCAAGAGAAAGGCAGTTTAATACTTTGAGTGAGGTCATCCTCACACACATGGGCAGCACGGTGGCACAGTGGTTAGCACTGCTGCCTCACAGCGCCAGAGACCTGGGTTCAATTCCTGCCTCAGACGACTGACTGTGTGGAGTTTGCGCATTCTCCCCGTGTCTGTGTGGGTTTCCTCCGGGTGCTCCGGTTTCCTCCCACAGTCCAAAAATGTGCAGGTTAGGTGAATTGGCCATGCTAAATTGCCTGTAGTGTTAGGTGAAGGGGTAAATGTAGAGGAATGGGTCTGGGTGGGTTGCGCTTCGGTGGGTCGGTGTGGACTTGTTGGGCCGAAGGGCCTGTTTCCACACTGTAAAGTAATCTAATCTAATTCTTCACAAAAAGCAGTTCTTTCTCCCTAAGATGCTGACTGATCTATACATTTTGATAATTGGATTTCCAACATTTGACATCTTTTTATAGACCAGATCAAAACCCCTCAAAATATATCAAAGAGATAACCTAGACTCTAACTCTATTTAAAGGCAAGTCTAAAGCATTATGTTCCATATGTGACTTGATTGGTCAACTACTTGCAAAACACACTTTATTCTTACAACAGAGTTAAAATGCTAACAAAAAAAGGATTGGCATAACTTTAACTCTGTTAAATAATACATTATTCTATTAAGTATTTTAACTAATCATTAACTGTTCTAATACAACAGCCTTCCATAAACACACCCTTAGTAAAGGCTAATTCAGCAAAAAGGGATCTTCACATGCTATCTCCTCTCCAGTCCAGGAGAAAGGCACAATGAAAAAAAAAATCTAGCAGCAGAGAGAGAGCTGTATCTATCAGCTTCAATAGCCAACTCCAAACCTCAACAGAAAACAAAACTAAAATCCTGGGTCCATGTGAGTCTGACTCCATTCACTTATGCTTCTTTTGTCTAAAAGGATAGAGCGCTCAAAAGCTGTTTGCCCACTAATTCGGAAGCAGATATTACAGTTCCACTGTGGCAACATTTCACTGCAAGAGAAAAAAGCACAGAACAAATCCCTCTTAAAGCCATAGTACCATCAAACTGTACCAACTCCTTTTCACCACCTAATATCCGAACACTCTCTCAAACATATTTTAGGGTCAATACCAGTAAAATAAATGGCTCATGTTTCAAAAGTCTCCTCCTTTCTGTGGGGGTGGGCACCTACATGGTCAATGCAATGCTGTTTCCATCAATATAATACTGATTCCAATCTCTAAAATAAATCTAGGTGCACTTTCACACTGTACCAATGGTACTTCCTTACTTCTTTATGGGCAGCACGGTGGCACAGTGGTTAGCACTGCTGCCTCACAGCACCAGAGACTAGTGTTCAATTCCCGCCTCAAGCAACTGTCTGTGTGGAGTTTGCACATTCTCCCCATGTCTGCGTGGGTTTCCTCTGGGTGCTCCGGTTTCCTCCCACAGTCCAAAAAACATGCAGGTTAGGTGAATTGGCCATGTTAAATTGCCCGTCATGTTAGGTGAAGTGGTAAATGTAGGGGTGGGTTGCTCTTCGGTGTGGACTTGTTGGGCCGAAGGGCCTGTTTCCACACTGTAAATAATCTAAACTATTTTTAATTTTATTCCCATTTGAAGTTGCTTTTCATAGCCATTTTAGTTATCAATCACCTATTCCAGCTGTGATGAATGCTTATAATATATTATTAATTTGGAACATAGGTCCAAATGTGGAAGAAAATTTTATGAATGTGTAAGGGGTACTGTACCTTTTAAACAGTTGAAGGACTTAGCGAGCACACATTGCTGGAGAATTTACAATGTAACATTTAGTTCAGCAGCTAGCAGTACCTGGACTGCTATGAGACAAAAACAAATTCAAATTTAGCTGGTATTAAATTATGCCCCAAGATACTAAACTCCAATCAGGTTTGAATTTGTTTTTTTGACAATATTAAAACTAATGAAACAATCTGATACTTTCGGGAATAAGCCTGGGGAAAATTGGACAATGGGAGGAAAACTGCCAAGCCACCAACATTATGAAGACTGGCTGCAGAATAGCTCTTGTAAAGGTACCTTTATCTATCAATGACCTGTGAAACAGAAACCCTATAAAAAAGAAAAGAAGAAGAGGACGATACAAAGAGAAGATTTGACAGCTGGCTGGTTTGGAAATTTGAATGTTTTGGCAAATTTTAACTGGTGTTTGGGGCGGGCGGGGGGATGGTATCAGACCAATATTATTGAAGGGAAAGTAAAAGATAGGTTAGAGAAAGGAGTTGTAAATAGTTGTTAGTTAATTATTTTCTGTTATACTTTAAAAAAAAGTTGTTAATTTTTACTTTAGGATAGTTTGGGATAGACCTTTGGGATAGTTCTTGGCTTCATGAATTTTAACAGATTACAGCACAGGTGAAATCTTTTCTGTGTTGCTGGTTTAAATTCGCGTGGGGGGGGGGGGGGTTGTTTACCCTGCATCATAACAAAATGGACTTTCACTTACAGCACAATGAAGGCATAAATGGTTTTATTTGAAAAAAATCAGAAAAGCCTTTTGAACAGGGAGTTCAAATTAACTTTTCCAGAAGGTCATGTGGTTTCAGCTGATGACCTCACAAGCCACCTGGGAAGATACTTACTCAGGTGTCTGCTGACTTGACTTAATGACCCAGAGAAAGGGGGAAAAAAAGAAGGGTTCATTTGGCAAGAATACAGCTCTCTCTCCTCTGATAGATTGTTTTTTCATTGTGCCTTTCTCCTGCACTGGAAAGAAGATAGCATGTGAAGAAAATCCCTTTTTGCTGAATTTGCCTTCATCAAGAGTGTGTTTATGGAAGGGTGCAATATTAGAACAGTTGATGACTATTTAAGTAATACATTATTTTATCAAGTATTTCAAAAGAGTTAAAGTTATGCCAATATTTTTTGTTTGCATTTTAACTCTATAGTAAGAATAACGTGTGTTTTGCTAGTAGTGCTTTAGACTTGCCTTTAAACAGAAAGGGCATACAGCAGCAGGGCTGTTTTTTGCAGTCTTCAAATAGTCTGGTAAAACAAAGCCAGAAATTGCTGCAGAGTGTGGAGAGAAAGCAGAGACAATGCTTTTGGTCCAGTGACCTTTCTCTGAGTTTTTAACCTTCAAAGTTTGTGAGAAGATTTGTAGCTCGGGTGCTCGTTGTTGTGGTTCTGTTCGCCGAGCTGGGAATTTGTGTTGCAGATGTTTCGTCTCCTGTCTAGGTGACATCCTCAGTGCTTGGGAGCCTCCTGTGAAGCGCTTCTGTCTTGTTTCCTCCAGCATTTATAATGGTTAGTCTCTGCCGCTTCCAGTTGTTCACAACCTAAAGGACTAGCTACGTTACCATATATCAAGAACATTTCTGAACTGACAGCCAGACTACTACGACCACTAGGACGCATAACAGCACATAAACCAACAGACACTCTCAGATAACAACTCACCAGGACAAAGGACCCGATACCCAGCATGAGCAAAATCAATGTAGTGTACAAAATCCCATGCAAGGACTGCACAAAACACTATATAGGACAAACAGGAAGATAGCTAACGATCCGTATCCATGAACACCAACTAGATACGAAACGACACGACCAGCTATCCTTAGTAGCCACACACGCACATGACAAGCAACATGAATTTGACTGGGACAACACTACTATTATAGGACAAGCCAAACAGAGAACAGCCAGGGAATTCCTAGAGGCATGGCACTCATCTACAGATTCAATCAACAAACACATCGACCTGCACCCAATATACCGGCCACTGCAACGGACAGCTGGAACTGACAACCGGAAGCGGCAGAGACAAACCACTAGAAATTGCGGAGGAAAAATCACAGAAGCGCTTCACAGGAGGCTCCCAAGCACTGAGGATGTCACCTAGACAGGGGACGAAACGTCTGCAACACAAATTCCCAGCTCAGCGAACAGAACCACAACAGTTTTTAACCTATTTCAAATAGTTAGAATTGGAGAAATGAGTGTGTCATACAACAATGTTGAAGACATGAATTTAGGGAATCCATGCTAAAACTGACAGCTTGATTTATGGATCTCAGGAAGAGACAGAAACTAACAAATACCTTTGAATGTATATATAGCAACTACTTGCCAAAATGAAATAAATGATAGTCTTTTCACTAAGAATTGAGAATTTCTAAGGTCATTGCTCTAGTACAAAGGATGAATCTTTCTCTCTGATATTTGTAATAAGATAGTTTCAAGAGTTCTTATACAAGTCTGATGTAGTCAGTACTTTGCTTTTGTGTAATAAACATTTATGTTCTTTTATTAAAAGTACACTGGCAGCCTCTGGGGAGCATGTTCAGTTATTGATCTCTATGGTAAACAAAAAGAAAAATAAGACTTACAGATCTATCAAACCAGGTTTCACTTTGGGATCTGGCCTGTTTGGTCTTACCATCAGCTGGATTCATGACACATCAAAGAGAGCAACAAGCAGAATCTTTTTCATGTTGCACACAAAAATTAATGAATAATTTTCAATAAAATTAATTCAAAGATAACACTAGGAAAAACTGATCAGTTTCTTGGCAAAGATGTAGATGTAGATCTGGATTTTTAAAAAAATACATTAGCTTTGGGAAATAAAGCAGATTGACTTTTGTTTTAAAATGACTACAGTTGATTGTTTAAGCTGCAGTTTGTCTTATATGCTGTGGTGAAAGCTCTGAGAGCTGTGAAAATGTGAACAGCATTTTCCAAGCAGGTTATTGCATGTGTGTTAACCCAAAATCTCCTCAGTGGAATGGAAGTTCCAAAAAAAGTATATACAAATACATTCATATTTTTTGTATGTACTGACCATCAACCAGACAGGGAAAACACTTGAAGAGTTTCATAAAGTATGAAACCTATCTACAAACAATGACTTAAAAAAAACGAGGGAGAAGCCAAGTATGTATTGAGTGAGCTGCCCACTTGTTTTACTAAAGGTTTCAGTCATCACAAATATTGGATATTGGTGTAATGCAACAAACTACAACAAACCCTTTGTTGACAACTTCAACATGTTTTCACATGATCATTTCAAATTAGCAAAAGACTATTTGAAAATCAGCAAATTGAAGACCAATGAGAGATTTCAAGGTTAGCAGTCATTACCAATGGATGCTTTAAATTGGAAAAAGACATAACAAGGTAAAATGGCTTTAAAAATAAATCCTGATCCAAAATAACTGAAGCCTGTTTTTAACAGTATGTGGAGGGATGAACCAGGCTTGGGGATGGAAACAGAGTGTCAGAGGTTGGAAAGCAAATACTGGATTAGTGGTGCTGGAAGAGTACAGCAGTTCAAGAGGTGCTAAGGGTAGGAAAATCAAGAAATCACAGAAACAAGGGGAATGAAGGATGCATCCTGAAGACATGAAGCTGTTGATGAACAGCACACCAGTAACTGAGGACATTTTGATATTGAAGAGATGGGTCAAGAGTAGTTAAACAAAATCAGCTCTGGGTGAGATAGAGTTTCTGATGTAAATTTGGAGTGTGGATGAACAGTTCAAAGAACATTAAAAAGGATTGCAGTTTGAAAAAAATACACAAAAGGACTGCAGGATAATAAGTAATAAAGAGCAGGCTCTACTAGAGATGAGAAATGTAAGTTGTAGCAATGGACCGAATGTGTGAGACATGAAGGTGAACTGTGGGTTGAGCAAAACAGAGAATGTGCACACATGACATAGGGTCTGGAAACTTGTGGTAACATGTCAGTGCTGTGAAAATATGAAGAATTCATTTTTGGCAGGTTATCACAAAATAAACAACCTCCATATATTTTCATGCAACTGGTTCTGCTGTTCTAACTGAATTGCCATCTCTAATTCATTCCAATTATAAACCCTGATACAAAGATTTGTTTAGGACAATCTGAAAGGTTTAAGTTTTATTTGTTTCTAACTTGGAGACTTGCAAATCAGCAACTGCACTTGTAGACATAACTAAGGAAAATCTTGAGATAAGTTTAGTATAACTTCACTGGAAAGCAGCCTGATACTGGAAGAGAAAGTAATACACTGCCACACAGCGCAACAAAAGGGAGACGAACATCATGTTCTCTTGTGTGTGTTGCAACCACTTCTCTACTCTATGGACCCCCGCATCACTTTTCTATTCCTTATGAGGTTATGTTCACTTAGCAGAGTAGAGAAAGGCCAAGAGTTACATACTTGAGAAGGACTTATGAAATGAACTTTATTCCTTCTGCATTCAGTAGCTCACAGCATCCCATCTGGGCAAGCCAATGTTAATGTACAAGTTAATCATAAAAACCTTCATTTGAAATCGTTATCTTGAACAGGCTTACATTATTAATAAATGTCAAGATGAAACTTAACACCATGCAAGAACTATTTCCTTCAGTTTCAATGTTTCAATTGCCTCAACTAACAGTCTGTTTGGCTTGTGGGAGTCTTCTTTTCGCCCTCGTGGTCAAACTTTGTTCTCCAGGGAGTGTCCACCCATGTCTGGGAGCCGACTGGTCTGTGCAGCAGCCTTGAAGTCACCCATTAGCGTAAAACAAAACATTAAATTTAAAACACTGAGAGAAAGCACCAAAAAGGTGCAAAACTGTAGCAACAGCCCCAAGAAATCAAATCAATTTCTTCCAAACGTGCTGTTTTATAAGGCATGTTTTGGAGTGTCTCTTTTAATTTTCAATAAAACAGAATTCCCAGGATAAGGGGGAAGTGTGATGTTGCATGGAATTGGGATCACATCATATAACTGAAGTTGATTTCCTGTTGAAATGTAACCTTGTGGTCTCTCAAATGCCCTGAAGATTGTTATAGTGCAGTGAGGCATGAACTATTCACAATTTAGGCTGGATTTATATAAAATATTGTGGCATTACATTGTCAGAAAAAGGAAGTCTTTATAAAGTGCAATTTGAGTAGCAGCAGTTTGAGACATTATTGCAGGAGTTGAAATGTGTGGCGCTGGAAAAGCTGGTCAGGCAGCATCCGAGGAGCAGGAGAGTCAACATTTCGAGTAAAAGTTCTCTATCAGGAATTCCTAATGAAGAGCTTATGCTCGAAATGTCAATATCCTGCTCCTTGGATGCTGCCTGACCTGCTATGCTTTTCCAGCGCCACACTCTTCGACTCTGACTCTCCAGTTTTTCTCTCATTGTTTCAGAAGGAAGTAAAGAGAAGAATACAAAATTTATTTTTGAGCTGCATCTGGCAGCATATGAATGTGGAAGGTAGCACATAACTGACTCGTATATTGATATGAAATATTGTTTTTGATTTTAAGTTGAAATAGATCGTTAGCAACAGTGGTCTCAGGAAGAACCCATTTCCCATCTTCTGCTCCTCCAAATGATTCCTTCTTACCTCTATTCTCTGCTTTCTAAGTTGAAAGCAAATATCTACCCCTCTGTTATTTCCTGACACTAATCCTGTTTACTTAGTGTTTCTTTATAAAACCCTATCAGAAATCTAGGTGTATTACTTCAGTGACACGACATGTGTCTACCTTGTCAAAGAGCCCTGGGGACAATTTTACAAGCTGGCTATTGTGGAAGTAGGGGAATGTGTGAGCATTCACCTATCCCCCAGCCACCGACCTATCTGCAACTTAACAGGAGGCAGGGACAGCAAAGTTCATGGTGACCTGCCCATTATCACCTAAATTAAGACCATTAATTAGTCAAAAGAGCTGCTTCTTGCCCAGACAGAATGTATTGGCTAGTTGGAGGACAGGGGATATCTGCAGATCATCCTGCTTGTGCCTCACAGGTAAAAGGAGGTAAACAGCTTCCTACCCCTCCACTAGGATCTGCTCTCTTCCCCTCAGCTGCTGATTCCTCATATTGCCTGGCCATCATGATTTCCAATCCCCAACCTCATGGCTCTCCTTTACGGCCTTGCCATGAGACTCCATACCGATTGGTCTTAGGAGAACTTGGACGTTTACTCTGGGGTTGACCTGCAGTCCCAGCAGGGCCAATGCTGACAATCAGATGGCCAGAGTGGTCCCTCCAACAAAGAGTTTGAAGTCTTCCTGAAATCAATTGTTATTCTGTACAGTCATCTGAAAAATCCTGCCTAAGGTTAGAAAAACAATGTTCATCCTGTAAAATTTCTTATTACAATTTTGTTGAGATGTTTCTCTAGTTTCTCCTTTCAGATTTTATTTATAACCTACAATTAATGTTCAGCTGCAAGAGTTCCTTAGATATATTGTACCTTCATTCCTAAATATAGGTACAATGTTCACTACAGACAAATTCTTTGGGACTATATCTCTTCACAATAAATGACTAAATATATGCAATGGTCATTGTTCCATCTCTTCCCTAGATTATTATAAAATGCATTGATACAATCTGTCTGGGCCAGGGGCTTTATCCTCTCCTTTCTTGTTTTATCTTAAATCAGATTGTTTTTATTTGCAGACTCCTAAAAGCAGCACCCCCATTTCCTACCACCCTTTAACACTCTAATTACCACCACTTGTCTTACTAGTTTAGTGTAAGGGAAAAGAATTTAAGTTGATTAGCCACCTTGAAGTTAGAAACCTGGACACACACCTTTGAAAAAAAAAACATTTTCATATGTTTCAGAAACTTCAGCTTTTTAGGGATGGTGTCCGCTTTTTTTTCTGAAGTTGCCTATCAGCAGGTGAGGACTGCAGAAGCTGGAGAGTCAGAATAGATAGAGTGTGGCGCTGGAAATAGAACCAGCAGGTGAGGCAACATCTGTGGAGCAGGAGAGTCGACATTTCAGGCAGGACCCTTCATCAGGACTATAGGTTTGCACAGATCTTCAACATCCCCCCCCCCCCCCCACCAAGTTTATCGCATTGTTAAATTCGACCACAGGACATTTTTTTCTCACTCAGTCAAACTACAAACTACAATGTGCTGAAGGTAGGCAGTTCCATTAGATCAAACGACAGCAAGGCTTTAGCAAGTCAATTTATATCTTGGGATGGACTTCTGATAGTACAAGCCACAAAGCTTTTTTTCCCAAAAGTGAACTTAATACATTTAGAATGTCAGTGCAAGACTGCATATTGCTCTGGTCTTGCTATATCTGGACACATAGATTGCTTCAATATCTGAAATGGTGTAAGTGGTGTTGAATATTGGTACCAATCAGTGAACATTCCCATCTCTGACTTTATTCTGGAGGAGTCGAAGATGGTTTATCCTAGAACATGCTCCTGTAGTGACATCAAATATATGTGTGTGTGTAGCTACAAGAGCAGGCTATAGGCCGGCAATTCACATTCTGCAGCACATACCTCACCCTCCAACTCCCAAAGTCCTGCACTGTTCATAACTCACAAGTTAGGAGTGTGATAGGATACAGTCTACTTGACCTAATGAGTGCAGCTCCAACAACACTCAAGAAGCTCAACATTAACCAGGACAAAGCAGCCCATTTGATCAACATCCCAGCCAGTAGTTTAAACATTCACTCCCTTCATCAGCGACAGACAAAGCCAATGGTTTATACATCTACAAGCTGCGCTTCAGTGACTTGCCAAGTCTCTTTCACCAGCATCATCCAAATCCAGAACTTCTATGATCCACAAGAACAATTTCAACTGATGCCCAGAAGGACCATCATCTATAATCTGTGTCCAAACCACACACTGTCACCTGACTTAGAATTGTATCATGGTTTTCTCCCTGTCACTGTGTGAAAATCTTGAAACTCCTTTCGAAACATAACTGCGCAAGTATCTGCACAGCATGGACTTTAGCAATCAAGAAGGGTCTCATCATTACCTCTCATGGGCATTAGTGATGTTCAATCAACATCAATGACACTTATCCCATGAATGAGTTGAAATTCACTGGGAATACCTATTTCTACCTCTGTAGTATCACCAACCCTAACATTTGATCAGATCTTCTGCTGATGAAGTCTTCACCCATGCCTTCAATACCTCCAGACTTGATGGTTCTATCACTCTGCTGGCTTTCAAAAAGCTGACACCATCTAATTTACAGAGAACACAAAATGGGAGGTTAGTTAAGAGAAATTACGGATAGTTAATTTCAAAAGGTAACAGAGTTATGAATGAGAAAGATGAGCTGTGGTCAGGGATACAAAGAGATGGCATTAGATGTCTGATCACTATGACATCAGGTGGTCAAAGACACTATTGAGTTTACAAACAAACAGTCTAGCTCTGTTTCAGACAGTTGAGAGGGGAAAGCATTTAATTCTAGTATTGTAAATCAAAAATGAGTCATACATTAGATCAGAGGGTTGTTTGATTTAAAGTGACAAGGAACAAAACACTTGCTGTGAACAATAATTGCAAGCCTGATTAAAACCTCATTTTGTTTGGCCTACCTGACTTGACCAATATGATTGGCATTGTATAATTGGACATAAATTGATAGATTGCCCATTGTTTTTTATAGATAATGATGTCCTTCAGGAGAGTGGTCCCCCAACACAAGGGAATCCTTTCCAAATGGATTTGCAATCATGGGACCCCACGTAAATACTTTTTACTCACTGTATGAAAGGGCTGCGTGTTGCCACTGTTTAATAATATTGTTGGTCATTTCTTCCACCATTAAAATTACATCTTGAGTCACAGACTGTCAAAAACCCTCTACAGACCCAAGTTTGAGAACAAGTGCTTCAGGACACAGGAATGCTCACATATCCTTTACTCTTTCTCCACAGGGTTCCATCTCTTAAGTTATTTTCTGCTTCCACAAGTAACAACAAGTTACCTTGCAAGTGCAAGAGATTTGTTTGCTCAAATTGATTGTTGCTGTTAACTACAAAAATTAAATTACATTTCAGCAATAAAGTTATTCATTAAAAAGTGCTCCTCAATATCCTGAGAATGGGATTGCTGGTACATAAAGTCAAGACCCTTCGTTTTCCTGTGCCAAAGAATGCTTCTTTTCTCAATACTTCAGCCACAATAATTTCTCACTGCAATCACTGAAGGAGGTTTTGTGTTCTCTTGTTCTCACTCTTAATGCCAGACAGCTTGGGCCGTAATCTGCTTCTCTGATAACTAACTCAATTTCAACATAACTGTCATCTGCATATATTGTCAACTGATTTACTGTGGAAAATGCACATGTATATGTTGTGGTATGAGCAATGAAGCAACCAAAATGGGCTAAAGTACACATCTGAAATATATTAATATATACATCAGCACCACGTGTACACTGGCCGAAGTACAATAGTTATCTTGTTTTATCTTTGCACATTATTGGTTTCATTTGCTTTGTGTCCTTTAAGCCAGGAGGTAAGATTGCAATTTTCGAGTTGGGATCTAACGTCTGAACGTATGAAAGGGATGCCAGTGAGTATCTTTGATGTGCACTTGTACCATCAAAGGGCTGATATACTTAGAGGTGACTTTGAGGGGTTAACACCTCACGATCGTCACCTGGAAGCACATCTGAAGAACTGGTAGGGAAGGCAGTGAACCCTGCTGCGATGCTGCAGCCTGGTTCTCCAGTTGGACCCACGGCTGCTGACTTTGTCTGAAACTTCATCGAAAGTCACTTGGCGAGGAGTTCTCCTTCTGCTCCAGCCTGCAGGAGTACATTCAGGAAGTCTTCAGTGAACTATCGCCTGCCCAGGTCTGGTCCACGATGACCGTGAGCTGTATCCTAGGTCAGTTGGATTCTCGCAGCCACTGAGCTGAAGCAGGAGGGAGCTGTTCTCAACCTGAAGCGGGCCTCATACAGCACACTGCAGGCTTCCTACTGGCCACCGCTTGCTCCAGGTCTCAGTAGCAGATAGCGCTACCACATCAGGAGACAATGCAGCCCCTTTCTCATCTCCTGCATCCAGATGCATGGTCAATGACACTCATTAACTGGCATGAGATCACTGTATAAACAAAAGTTCAGAACAGGAGAGCTTTGTCACCTACTTCTGGTTTACTGCTCCAACCCAAACAGTTCAACTGTTGATTGGCTTGTTTAAATCTTCAATGTGATGATATGGTAATGGATTCACTAGTTTATTGTACACATCTTGTATCTCTAATTTAGCTCTGAACTATGCAAGGATGACACCCGTTCTAAAGCCAAATGTGTTTATTTACAATGTGTTAAAATATTTTAGAACTCTCAGAATTTCAAAAGGCATGATCTCAGCCAGAACCAAGATCTTTCCTGTGAAAACATCTGTTTGATTCACTCTCTAGCTTCATCCATGGATTTAAATAATCAGATACAGTTATGTAGATCAGTGAGCAAAACAAAACAACCCAATACTGACCAATGGAGCCATTTAACATGACTGTCACAGTGACCTGTCTTATACCTCTGTCAAAATCACTTGGAGGGGAGGTTCATGTTGGGAAGGTGCCATGTTGTTCATTGATTCCATCGGCATAACTCCCTCTGTCCTCTCCTCTTTCCACTATAAAAATTCAGTCCTCGGTCTTCCATTCCCACATCAGGAAGGTGAGTATACATGCAGCAATTCTACATTAAATTCCAGGCAAGGAGATGGAGCCTGGGTTGCTTAAAGTTATTTATAATTCTTCACAATCAGACAAAAAAGGGAAGAGTTACATCTCCCAACCTGACTTTCAGATCTCCATTTGGAGCTTTGCTATTCTAAATAAACAAGACGTTATTCATTTCACTTTAGGGATCTAATAAAACAGCAGAAATTTGATCCAAAGAGCAGTGCATTTCAGAAAAGCTTTCCATTCATGATTTCAATGTCGTCAGTCATCCATTTAATTTTGCCCAAGAGATCAATAAATTAACAGAAACATAGTTTCACAGAAAATAATTACATCAAAATATCTGTAGGCGCCACTTAAATTATTTCTACAGCAAAAATAATTAGTATACGTTTCAACACAAGAAAACGTGAGAGCCTATAATTGAGTTTATTGCAAAAAGCGACATCTTTTGAGGAGTGTTGCTGAAACGGATCTGACTCAATTCCAAAACTAACAGGCTAAATATGCACAATACAATTCATCTCACCATTAAACAATTACAAATATTGTTGGGAAAGTACTCCAAGAAAATAGTCATTCTCCTGTAGAAGGGATGATAAGAATAATTGTCAAAACAATTTTATTGTACACTTTTAATTAACTCTTTAGATGACAACTAGGAGAAAGTGAGGACTGCAGATGCTGGAGATCAGAGCTGAAAAATGTGTTGCTGGAAAAGCGCAGCTGGTCAGGCAGCATCCAAGGAGTAGGAGAATTGACGTTTCGGGCATAAGCCCTTCTTCAGGATTCCTGAAGAAGGGCTTATGTCTGAAACGTCGATTCTCCTGCTCCTTGGATGCTGCCTGACCTGCTGCACTTTTCCAGCAACACATTTTTCAGCTCTTTAGATGACAACCCCAATTTCTGGTGACTGTCTGCTGAACTACTCTTATGTTCTCCTGTGCAACCTCCATTAATTTTGGTTATTTCAAAACTCTGTTTTAACTTACACTGAGTTGCTTTTAACCTGCCATATCCATGCTCGTTGAAATGAATCGCACCTACACAATCACAAGCTGCCTTAGCTTCACCCTTCCCTATCTCTAATCTTTAATCCCACAACCCTCTGTACCACTGCTCTCCTCCAATTCTATCTTCTTGTACATTTTCCGATTTGATAACTGCCTTCAGTTGTATGGTCCTCAAGTTCTGGAATTCCCTCCATCGGCATCACTCCCACTCTATCTGCCTCTCCTTTTAGACATTCTTTAACTCATATCTTAGACCAAGCTTTTGGCTACATGCCCGTGGACCTCCTTTCTTGGCTTGGTGTACATATTGTTTGATGCTGCCGTCAAAGTACCTTGTGACATTTCACTGTACTAAAAGTGCCTTAAGTAACTCAAGTGTTAAAAGTGCTGCTTGTTTGGATAATCTCTAATAGTAGAAAGCTGGGATAAAAACTGATTGCACATTACTTAAAGATATTTGCATACAAAACGACACACAATTAAACAGAACTTTTAAATGTTTTGGATTTCCACTAGAAAGCACAGAGTAGAAGTTCGGAATTTCCCTAGTGGTAGCAGGGAACAGGCAATTCTCCTGGACAAATCCAGTGACATTACCATCACATAACCCTCTCTCCATGACTGTGATGAGAACTGGCATCTGTGCTCTACAAAAAAGGTGTACTGTGGACAAGTGCAATATAAACTATTTTGAGAGCACTTTATAGACTGAACAGAACAGTTATTGCAGAATACTGACAAACAGCGAGATCCATTCTGAATAAAATGTTCAAGTAGCCAGTCAAGTACCTAAACAAACAAAAAATCACAAAACTTCAGTCTTATGGTTCTTTCTGTTCACTGTGTAAAATCAATTATTTAGATATAGGCCAAAGGCTGACAATTTGCAGGGAGAAAGTGAGGACTGTAGATATTGGAGATCAGAGTCGAGAGTGTGGTGCTGGAAAAGCACAGCAGGCCAGGCAGCATCTGAGGCGCAGGAAAATCGACGTTTTGGGCAAAAGCCCTTCATCAGGATTTGCAGACAATCTCAAACAAAGCAGCACCTCAAGTCACTAAAAGGATAAATAAAGCTAATTGTTCTAGGTTTCACATCAAGTGTGATGCAATAAAACATAGGACAGAATTGTTGTGGAGAAGATAGTGCAGTGAAATGTCATTGCACTGATAATTCAGTGGCCCAGGTTAATTCTCTGGGAACCTGGGTCCATATCTCACAAAGGAAGCTGGAATTGAAAGCTGTCATTAGTAACAATGACCATGGAGCCTTGACTGACTGTTGTAAAAACCCATCAGGTTCACAAAAATCCTCTCGGTAAGGAAATCACCATTCTTATATCATTTATTCACCGAAAGGTCATGAATCTGTGGAAAACCCTGCCCAGTGAAGTAGTTGAGGCACCTCGTTGAATATTTTTAAGGCAAAAATAGATTTTTGAACAGTAAAGGAATTAAAGATTATGGTGAGCAGGTGGGTAAGTGGAGCTGAGTCCACAAAAAGTTCAGCCATGATTTTACTGAATGGGGTGTGGGCTCAATGGGCCGAATGGCCTACTTCTGCTCCTGTTTCTTATGTTCTTATGTCTCACCTACTAAAGGATTCCAGATCCACAACAACTTGGTTAACTCTTAAAAGCCCTCTGAAATGGCTTAACAAGTCATTCCGTTCAAGGGCAATTAGGGATAGGTGTCAAATACAGGCCTTGCCAATGATGCCCACATCTCTTGAAAGGATAAAGAAAAAAAAATCAAAAAGGTAGTTATAAGTCTACTTAATACCGCAATTAGATCTTAGACAGGAGTATTATATGCAGCAATGGTCTCCACACTTCAGAAAAGGTAATGAAACGTTGTGAGAGGACAACGGGGAAACACGAGGGTGCTGCCTCACGTAGAGAGAAACAAGCATGAAAAAAGACTCAAAATGTTGGGTCGTTTATCATCACAATGACACAGATTACTGGACAATATGACCAAAATGTCTAAAAACACAAGGTGAGACAGGGTAAATGGCAGCTGCTTCTAGTAGTTGAGGGACTCGGAACAAAGGCCCATAGATCCAGGACTAACCGTAAAGTAAAGTCAGCAGGAGAGACCACAAAAGTGGGAGCTGATCCAATTCACTTCACTAGTAGTTGAGGCAAAAACATTGTCAACATTCAGCATTACATTGGAAGTTAAACGAAGAAAGAGGGAACGAAGGAATATGAGAACTGAGTAGGTCACTTAAAATTGAAGTAGTTATTCACATGGAAATTAAATGGCAACATGGGTCAATGGCCTGGTGAGTTGTAATTTTTATGTTATTACATTGAATGCAAAATTGTTTCCAACTATAATAAATCTGATTGATTTTCCTTCATCACTTGATAAAGGATTTTTAGCCATTCTGGAGGACAATGTTATTTCAGAAAGCATAAGTCCACAGCATGAAAAGTGGTGCATTTCTTTGCAAAGCAGTGTAATCAAAATTGCAGATATATTTCATGGGGTATGAAACAGGGTTTATACAATGGAGGAACTCCAAAACCTGGCAATAACACGGTCAGATGGCTCTGGTTTGAAGCACTGCATTTTGAACACAGACACCAACTATGTTCTCATCGTTTAGCTCTGCTGTTCACAATGCTGTTGACATTTTCAGCAGTTCACCAGTGCTCTGGTATCTTACATTCTTTCTTTCTGTTTAATCATTGCTATCAGTCAAAGACTAAATTAAATTTCAAAACAGTAAGGACTCCGCGACTTTCTTTCTTCATCATCAAATGAAACTTGAATAAACACTTATTAGTAAACCAGGTCAGTAGTTTGTGGGAGTTACTAAAGGATATTCAATTCAAGTGGATGATGCTGAATACCCTATTGGCTTGAACACCACAGTGAATTATACAAACATGAGTAACTAAGTTTACTTTTCATTACCACACAACCATCAGAGCATAGCTGCTTGGTAAATATTGAGATTGCAATTTTTTCCCCGCACTAGGCAAATTATTGAAATACACAATTATAGAAAACATAAATAATGAATTCACTGCATGAAAACTGAATTAGATACTGACTAAAAGACAGACTATAAAATAAAATGCAATGGTCTAGTAATAAATGCCAATCTTATAACCTTTCTGGTATTGTAACAACTGTAGACAATGGGTCATATTGTGAAGCTTTGTTGGGCTTTTTATTTAAAGACAGTAATAAAAGGTGACAGGAACCCTGTTTACGGCCATCATCTGCTTATCTATTATCAGAAGAATTGAAAATGTTGCAGCAAAGTAAGTTCAACACTGATTTGCTTTGGATTCACTGTCAGCATCTTTGAAAGTACCAGGCCACCTATCTCACCTTTGATCTTCAATACTCACAATTGGCAGTCAATAGTCCATAATACAAAAAAGACCCTGAGCTTCCAGTTGCCTGTCACTTTAACACACCAGGCGAAGTTGCTCGAGATTAGAGTCAAGAGAGTGGTGGTGGAAAAGCACAGCAGGTCAAGCAGCATCTGAGGAGCAGGAAAATCGACGTTTCGGGCAAAAGCCCTTTCCTGATGAAGGGCTTTTGCCGGAAATGTCAATTTTACTGCTCCTCAGATGCTGCCTGACCTGCTGTGCTTTTCCAGCACCATACTCTTGACTTTTAACACACCATCCTGTTCCCTGGCCAATATCTCTGTCTCAGGCTTACTGCAGTGCTCCGGCGAAGCTCAGTGCAAGCTGGAAGAATAGCACCTCATTTTCTGCTTGGGGACCTTGCAGCCTTCTGGACTCAGCATTGAGTCCAGGGTTGAGCTCTCCTATGTCCTTACCCCAATCCCCATACACCAGGCCTTGTTATCAAATGGTTTATTATTACTCATTACCTATTGTTAGCCACTAACAGTCCCCATTAGCAGCTGTTCACCCTCTGCCTTTATCTGTCCAACTGTTCTTCTCTCTCTTTGGGTTCCATCCCCACCTACCTTTTACTCCTTACTCCTTCCTCTCACCCTGCGTTCTGCATAGGACCAACATTTTCTGAGCTACCATCGGTTTTGAGGAAAAGTCCTGGACCCAAAACATTAACTTTGTTTTCTCTCCACAGATGCTGCCAGACCTGCTGAGGTTTTCCAGCACTTTCTGTTACTGTTTCTGATTTCCAGCATTCACAGTTCTTTCGGGTTTTATTGATGTAATAATAGATTCAGCTGGGTAATAAAATAAAGCTTTTTTCCGTCTGACTTAGTCACATCAAAGTATTAGACATGAAGAGGCGCTTTTCAGCAGATTTGCCACCATGTTAGCCAAAAGAGACATTTTGGCTAACATGGAAAAACAGCAAACATGCAAGTTGTTATAATTAAATAGATGGTATAAAGAACAGAATCAGTTTAAGTGTAACAAGTGAACATCCAATAAAAATGCATTTTTGGAATCATTTTACTCATAATATTTTATTTAAAATTTCCAAAGAATGCATGTCACTATATTGTACTTCTTTAACTGGAAAAATGTTAAGAATTCCTCCACATGACCTGCTTCCAGCCAAAGGCAGGAGGGATCCTGCTTTTACCAGAGGGTCCCAGAGCACTGGAAAATTGCTAACGTGACACCGCTGTTTAAAAAGGGAGTAAAGCAAAAGATGGAAAATTACAGCCAATTAGCCTAACCTCGGTCGTGGGCAAGATTTGGGAGTCCATTATGAAGGATGATATTTCTGAACACTTGGAAGTGTGTGGTAAAATAGGGCAAAGTCAGCCTGGTTTCATCAAGGAGAGGTCACGCCTGACAAATCTGCTCCAATTCTTTGAGGAAGTAATGAGTAGGTTAGACCAAGGAGAACCAATGGACATTACCTACCTGGACTTCAAGAAGGCCTTTTGCCGCAGAGGAGGCAACTGAGTAAGATAAGGGCCCATGGTGTCAGAGGCAAGATGCTAGTATGGATAGAAGCTTGGCTGTCTGGCAGAAAGTGGAGAGTGGGGATAAAAGGGTCGTTCTCAGGATGGCAGCCGTGACAAGTGATGTCTCGCAAAGGTCAGTGTTGGGACTACAATTTTTCACTTTATACACTAATGATCTAGATGAAGGAACTGAGAGCATTCTGGCTAAGTTTGCAGATGATACAAAGATAGAGAGAGGGACAGGTAGCATTGAGGAGGCAGGGAGGCTGCAGAAGGATTTGGACAGGTTAGGAGAATGGGCAAAGTAGCAGATGGAGTACAACGTGGCAAAGTGTGAGGTCATACACTTTGATAGGAAGAATAGAGGCACGGACTATTTTCTAAGTAGGGAGAAATTCCAAAATCTGAAGTGCAAAGAGACTTCTAGTTCAGGATTCTCTCAAGGTAAACTTGCCGGTTCAGTCAGTAGTTAGGGAGGCAAATGCAATGATTGCATTTATTTTGAGAGGACATGAATATAAAATCAGAGATTTTATAAGGCTGTGCTTAGTCCACATTTAGAGTATTGTGCACAGGTTTATCCTCATATCTCAGGAAGGATATACTGGGCCTGGAGCATATTCAGAAGAGGTTCACGGGTATGGTCCCAGGAATAAATGTTTAACATATGAGGAATGTTTGAGGACTCTGGGACTATACTTGATGGAGTTTAGAAAAATGAGAGAGATCTAATTAAAACTTACAGAATACTGAATGGCCTGGATGGAGTGGATAGGAAGATGTTTCCATTGGTAGGAGATGCCAGGATCTGAGGGCACAGCCTTAGAGTAAAGGGAAGACTTTTGAGAAGAGAGATAAGGAGGATCTTCTACAGCCAAACAGTGGCGAATCCATGGAATTCACTGCCACAGAAGGCTGCCAGGTCATTGAGTACATTTAAGACAGAGATAGATCAGTTCTTGATTATCAAGGGGATCAAGGGAGAAAGCGGAGAATGAGATTGAGAAATCAAACAGCCATGATTAAATGGCAGAGCAGACCAATGGGATGAATGGCCTAATTTCTGCTTTGATGTCTTGTGGTCTTTCGGTGGGACCTCTGCCCATCATGTAAAATTCATCCATCCATCGTTTGGTTGCCAACACTAACAAAAGGGATATCGACAAATGCAGAGCTCTTAAAAAGGTCCATTCCACATAACGTTTTGCCATTCAGACTCGTGGAGTGGAGCCCTTTCCCATTCTTACCAGAACTAATTGCTATTGAATACTCATCTGAACTACAAAATCAGAAAGACACAGAATTGTGTTAGGTAGAAGTCTGCACCACAAAGGAATAGTCCAATAATTTGTCAATTAATTTGTTAATTTCATTAACGAGTTAATACTTATTTTCTGCATCAACTGCAGGATCTTTTGAGACATTGATTTGGGAAAATACCTGGAGACAGAAAATGGCAGCTATGGGTATTTTAGTGACCATTGGACAACCAGCAATTCTTTTTTTTAAATCTGAGGTCAGAGTTATAAAAGGTACATACTTCAAAGTTTAAAGCAAAGTTACAGATACAGTTTCTGTTTCCAAAATTTTGAATGTTTTGAGACCATATCAAAGCCACTTATTTCAGATTTTGGGGGGATTAATTTGCATTAACTATTTCTTGACCTTAATTATGATGATCACCAGTTATTAATTTCATAATTCAGTGACACAACCCAGACAGAGCTCCTGCTTCAGACCAGAAACGTGTTTGCACATACTCGACATGTGAGAAAAGAAGACCAACTGCAATTAAATGTTTCATTTTGTAAATGTCTGATCATAACAGCTGTCATTTGCTGAGTGAAAGCATTAAAAGTATCTTTTAAAACAAGTATTTTCCATCAAGTATCGTTGCTAGTCTGACACAGTACAGGCCATCCTTGCCACTGGGGATCTGGGTAGTTCGAACCCTGAAGCAGTGCAGCATTATTGAAATTTTCTATCTCAGATATAAGGTGTTAACCTGAGGTGCTCCATTACAGTTCGGGTGGTTCAAGATCAAAATGACCATGTTCCTTGATGTATTAGTATGCATTCCTTTCTGCATTTATACCATGAAAAGTCAATTAGCTAGTCATGCATATAATTCCTTACATTAATCGTGGTTTATTATTGTAGTCACTGGTACTTGTGGAATCCTGCTGGTTAATATCAGTTCTACATGTCAGGATCACCCAACCTTTTCACAAGAGGGGTCCACATTCAATGCTATTCTTGCTCAAGGTTCAATAAACTAATTTCAGAGAGATAAGATTTGGCACAAGAGTTTCAAAAAAATGACACAAAGAAAATAAATTGATGATTTAGAACAAAATGGTAATTAATAAAAATTACCATTGAAAAGTGCCAAACACTGGAGCTAATCAATAAAATCTTCTTTGGCACCATTTTGTCGAAGAAGCAGAACTAGAGAGACACAGACTAATTCACAAGTCCTGATTGCCAGGCATATGGGTGGGAACCAGGGCCACACTAAGGCTATGGGTTTAAACTAACACTGACATTGTGTTCACATCTCATTGCCATAATTGGGCTAGATAGAATTTGCAGAAGAGTCTAAGTTCAGAGCTTGGTCGTCTTTCAATTTGAAGTTTTTCTCCTCTCCCAGCCTGCCTTTAGAACAGCAAGAGAAGGTAGAGGAACAGCCATGGAGTACATTAGTGAGTGAGCAAATGTCCAACTCACACTCAGTCTCACTCCCTTCCTCATTCCCATCTCTTTTACAAACTCACTCCTTCTCTCCAGATTCCATCACAGACTCCCTTCCTTTCCTGCCTCCCCTGCTACAGACTCACCTTTTCAGACTCTGTCTGTCTCTCTCACTCACAACTTCCCTCCCAGACTACCAGTCTTACTCCCCTCAGGCCTGTGAGGTTTGAACAGCTGACGAACTTCAGAACGTCGTTGAAGGTGTGAAGTGCTTCCTCTCTGTGCTGTTTAACAGTCTAGCACCCTGCAAAAAATGTTGGTCTCCCTTTTGGCTTCTTCACCCACACCACTCTTTGGGGTGGGGGGGGGGGGGTGCAGGGGTGCCTGTGGAGGACAGCAAGAGAGTGCCAAAGACAAAGAGAGAATGGAGCGCCTGGAATCGAAAGAGAAATCGGACTTCTTCATATGCTCTGCATCTCCTCCAATCATCAGCTCCAAATGTGGGAGACAGACAGCCTGGGATGCGACAAACACCTTTGTAACAAATTTCAAATCCACTGACCCGTTCTTCTAAGTGTCACGCACAACTTTCACAGACCACATTCTGGTCCTCATGGTTAGCTGTTAGACAAGCCTGTTGTATACAATGACCAGCGATACAAATACTGCAGGCACAAGAGCCGGTCAAAGAATGAGCATTCTACCACTTGTTACTCACTTTCTGTCTCTCCAATGCTTGTCTATCATCAACAGGGTATTGAATCAGGAGTCTGATAGAATATTGTTCACTTACCTGGATGAGTGCAATTCCTACAAAGCTCAAGAAGCTCAATACCAGTCAGGACAATCAAGCCTGTTTGATGATCATCCCATCCATCACCTTCCAAATCCATCCCTTGATGGACACAGGTAGCAGAGTACAAGATGCACTGCTGGAACTTTGACAGCACTTTCCAAATCTACAACCCCCTACACCTAGAAGGACAAGGACAGCAGATGCCTGAAAATAACATGATCTGCAAATTCCCCGCCAAGACTGATTTGGAACTATATCACAGTTCCTTCACTGCTCCTGGATTACAATCCTGGCAGTCCCTATCTAACATCTCTCCAAAAACTGTCAAAATAAATGTTTTTTTTTTCTGGGCAGAAGCCAGTGTCTCATGGGGTACTGCAGGGATCAGTGCATGGATCCCAGCTGTTTAAAATATATATTCATGATTTAGAATGAGGGAACAAAATGTAATAAGTTTGCAGATGACTTAATGTTGGATGGAAGGTGAACTGTGAGAAGGACACAAAGATACTTCAGTATGATTTGGACAAATGAGTGGGCAGCTGCACGGCCGTTGAAGTATAATGTGGTGAAATGAGAGAGTTATCCACTTTGGTAGCAAGAACAGGAATGCAGATCATTATGTGATTGGTATAGACTGGCAAAGGGGGAAGTATAATGAGATCTGTGTGTCCTCCACACTATTTGCTGAAAGCAGGCAGATTCAGAAGGTGTTCAAGAGTCAAATAGTATTTGGCCTTCAGAGTGAGAGGATTTGAGTGAAGGAGCAGGGATATCTTACTGCAATTACACGGGGCCTTGGGGAGACCATACCTTGTGTGTGCAGGTTTGGTCTCCTTATCTGAAGAAGAATGCTCTGGCTGTGGAGGGAGTACAATAAAGACTGACTCCTGGGATAGCAGAACTGACATATAAAGAGGGACTGGATCGGTTAGGACTACATTAACTGGAATTTAAAAACGTGTGGTGGATCTCAGAGAAACCTGTAAAATTTCAACAGGACAGGGCAAAGCAAATAAAGCAAGGATGTTCCCGATGACCTGGGTGTTTAAAACAGGAGTCACAGTATGAAGATGTTGGGGAGACCAATTCGGACTGAAGTGAGGAGAAATTTCCTTACCTAGAGAATGGTAAGCCCGTAAAAATCTCAGTCACCAGAAGCAGTTGAGACCAAAACTTTGAATGTTTTCAAGAAGGAGTTAGATATTGCTCTTAGAGCTAAAGAGATTAGAGTATGAGGAGAAAGGGGGAATAAGGTGTGGAGTTGGAGGATCAACCATGATCTTATTAAATGGAGTAGCAGGTTCAAAGAGCCAAGTGTTGCTCCTACTCCTGCTTCTTTCTATGTTTCTAAAGACTGTAACAATTTAAGAAGGCAGCTCAGCACCACCTCCTCCAGGCCCAACCAGAAATACTCACATCCCATGAATGTATACAAAAGAAGTGAAAATCGTGAGCAATTGCAGGGTGAGACCTTTCTGAGACAAATGACATGAAGTTATTAAAATACAAGTCCTTATTTAATCTATAAACCATTCCATGTAGGAGAGTCAGCTATATTGCATAAAGCAGTTATTGTGTAAAGGATTTCTACTGTTATTGTTAGAGTGAGTCATGAATCATGTTCAAATGTTCCTAACTTCATGAAAGTCTGTGACAATCAGAGGGGTATAGAAGGCAGGAGAGACTGAAATTCATTAAATGCTTACTAAAGTAAAGCAAATAAATGACTCTAAAATTCAGAAACATCTCCAGACCTGAAACATGCTTCACTTCATTGTCGTCCCACCATTCAATATGATTATTGTTTGTTTGTCGACCAGTCTCAATAGATAACAATCTCAAAGGTCACTAAGGCCATTATTAGGCTGATAAGGAAGACATGATACACTCCAAAGCAGACACATATGCTGCACACTCTGTAAGATCTCCCCGGCTGACAGCTCTGCAATGTGGCTGTCAAAGTGCGGTTTGCAGCTTCCACTGTGTGCGCTCTTTGCAAAAGTTAGAACCAGATGAGAAAGGTGATTGCAAACCTTAAGGAAGCCACCAAGGAGTGATCTGCTCATTTATCAGGTACATGGCCCTCACAATCAAGCTACAAAAATGGTCTGGTGATGAGAATGTCAAAAGTTTTGAGGTCTTTATAACGCCAACAATGTGCTCATCCAAACTAACTGAAATCAGTTAGAAATATCAAACTGCCAAAAGTCACAGCTACTGGAATGAACATTTCATTATTAATTTTAACTGAACACAACTGAAATAACTGGAAATGGCAACTAGAAAATCAGCCTCACTCTGCCAGTTAACGCTAACGAGAACCATTTTGGATCCAGTGGAACTAGTTGCCTTTTCAACTGTCCAACTGGAGCCAGATCAGCTGGTTAACTGCAAACAGGTCATTCAGTCCAGTTGCCCCAAATTCCATTTGAGGACTTGTTTTGGGTTCATGGGAAAATGGCATTTTACTGTTACATCTTCCTAATGCTAATTAGGAAAGGAGCTCGATGCATTAGTCATTTCTCCAATATATCTCTGGACAACAAAATGAACAATCCTTTCATTAAAGCAGCAAATTTTTCATTTCACTTGCTTGTGCCCATTGGACAAGATGGCTACAGGTGGCTTTGTCACAGATCAAACAGAGATTTTAAATAGCTTCATATTAGGCTGCAATAAATGTTCCCTGGTTATTGTCAGATGGTGGTCTAAAGCTGACTGCAAAGTGACGTGTTGCCAGTCAGGCTCTTGCTGATTTTCACGTCAGTTTGGGAAATACTGAGATGCAATGATTGGAGTTCTTTTAAAATATCACTGAGATAGTAGTTTCCAATTTGAGTTTCCTCCACAGAATGTATTTTGGTTTTGTCACAGAACACTCCACTTTCTCTCTGCTCTGAAGAGTATCTGGATCAAGTCTCTGTCCAGTCAGATTGTTAGCAGAGATCCTATTGCTCTTTCAATTCGCAAGTATTCCTCATAATCTGATTCAGAATGTACTAAACATTAGCTGGAAAGCATGTATTAACATGATAAACAAGCTAAAAGTTAAATTTCAAAGTTTTTTCTCCTGCACTTTAACACTTTAAACTGCTTGCTAATTAGCTCTTTTTTATTTGCAATGGGCAAAAAGTGCTGCTGGCTCGAAGCAGTGCTCAAATATTAAAGAAATGGCCCAGCCTTAGTTGGAATTATACAGCTCTTTCCACGGCCACCAACAGGTCAAAGCAGTTTGCTGTCAATGAAGTACTTCTGAAGTTTAGACACCAATGTAATGTGAAATACAATGTGGTGTAATGTAAAACACACAGCAATTTGTTTTGAGCGAGACCTCACAAACTCATAACCCTAACTCAACCAGGACCTTGTCTCTGTCATGGAGTCCAGGGAGAGCTAGCTATGTGGACACAAAATTGGCTTGAAGGTAGAAGACAGAGGATGGTGATGGGAGGATTATTTTTTGGACTGGAGACCAGTGAGCAGCAGTGGGCCTCAAGGATCAGTGCTGAGTCCACTGCTTTTTGTCAGTTATATGAACAATTTGGAAGTGAATGTAGGAGAAATGGTTAGTAAGTTTGCAGTTGACACCAAAATTGGTGGTGTAGTAGGCAGCAAAGAATGTTTCTCAGAGTGCAACAGGGCCTCTGTCAGATGGGCCAAGAATGGCAGATGGAGTTTAATTTAGATAAATGTGAGGTGCTGCACTTTAGTAAGGCAAATCAGGACTTATACACTTAATGGTAAGATCCTGGGGAGTGTTGCCAATGAATGAGACCTTGGGGTGCAGGTTTGTAGTTCCTTGAAAATTGAGTCACAGATAGAAAGGGTAATGAAGAAGGTGTTTGGACTGTACATTGAGTATTGCAGTTGGGATGTCATGTTGTAGCTGTATAGGATATTTTTTAGGCCACTTTTGGAATATTGTGTGCGAGTCTGGTCTCCCTCCTATAGGAAAGATGCTGTTAAAATTGTAAGGAGTGAGAAAAGATTTACAAGGATATTGCTGGGTTGGAAAGTTTGAGCTCTTGAGAGGGGCTGAATAGTCTGGGGCTGTTTTCCCTGGAGTGTCGGAGGCTGAAGGGTGTCCTTAATAGAAGTTTATAAAATTATGAGGGACATGGATAGAGTGAGTAGTCAAGATCTTTCTCCCAGAGTGTGGCACTCCAAAACTAGAGAGCATAGGTTTAAGGTGAGAGGAGAAAGATTTAAGAGGGACCGAAGGGGCAATATGTTCATGCAGAGGGTGGTGGGTGTATGGAATGAGCTACCAGTGGAAATGGTGGAGGCTGGTACAATTACAACATTTAAAAGGCATCAGGATGGCATTACGAATCACAAGGGTTGAAAGGGATAATGGCCAAATGCTGGCAAATGGGACTAGATTGGGATAGGATATCTGGTCAGCATGGATGAGTTGGACCAAAAGGTCTGATTCCGTGCTGTACATCTCTATGACTCGACGGGTGAAGGATAAATATTAACCAGGAAGTGGGAATAACTTGACTGCTCTTCTTCAAAATAGAGCCATTGGATCTTTGAGGTCCTCTAAAGATGACAGAGAATTGTTTTAACAACCTGATTTGAGTCACAGCATCTCCATTCATACAGAACTCCTTCAATGCCACTCTAAACATTTTGTAATAAGGGGAAATTTATTCTAAGAAATGTTGAACCCAGAGATTGCATGGTGTTTTGCATTCCATTTAGCATTAACTCAGATAAAACACGATTCAGATACATCACAGGCTCGGATAAAGTAAGGTTCTAACTTCCATTTGTAAGTTTTACTGTCCTTGTGATCTGAATGGGACTGCCAATCTCGTGCCAATTGGTGTGAATTATGAGCAGCTTATTCTGTGGGCATGTATCAGCCCAAGTGAAACTGGAATATGTAGGCCAGACTAGTTTATCGTAGCTGACAGACTGAGGAGACTGTTACTTCAACATTCTGTGCCTGTGTTCCATCTCAGATAGCAAAGATGAAATAATAAATGTTAATCCACTGTTAACCTGGTCCACGCTTTCACTTCTTCTTTAAGGTGTGGAAGTGCAAAGTAAACTGTAGCTGAATCACAATCACTGAAATGTCAGTGAGGTACTTCTTGCTGTAGCTGAATACCATAGAATGCTGACAGTGTAGAAAGAGATCGCTCAGTCATCCAGTTTGCACCAACCCTCTGAAAGGTTTCCCACTTAGACCCAGACCCAGCCCACTACCTTATATTCGTAACCCCACATTTTGCCATGGCTAATCCATCTAATCTGCAAATCCCTGCCCATTACAGACAATTTAGCATGGCCAATCCACCCGACTTGTCCATCTTTGGACTGTGGGAAGAAACCAGGGCACCCAGTGGAGTCACAGGTAGAACGAGCAAACTCCACTCACACAGTCACCAAGGCTGGAATTGAACCATAGTCCCTGGTGCTGTGAGACAGCAGTGCTAACCACTGAGCCACTATGCCATCCCACTAATATGACAGTAGGTTTTTTTTTTACATGTTGGGGCCTCTGATGGCTGTTTGGTTTCACAGTCATAACAGCAAGCACGACAAATTAATTAGAAGATAACTGAGCAACCCTTTTCTGCCTGCTGTCCAAATACAAGAAGGTTTTTGATTGACGAGGAATTGAAGCTAGTATTCAGAAGTGGGTAGCTAATTAGCCATATTAAACACGGAACATGTCAGAGAAACTCATCAGATTTGGTAGCATCTATGAAGAGAATAACAAAGATAATAGTTCAAGTCTAGCATGACTCTTCCTTTCAGAGTTATGAAGGTGCTGCCAGACCTGCTGAGTTTTTCAGCTTTTTCTGTGTTTATTTCTGATTTGCCGACATCGGCAGTCTTTTGCTTTTCATTTTAAGTATTTAGCTATAATCCACAAAGGACTGTAGGTATCTCTCTCCATTAGAGAGAGATAATTAGTTTGATATCATGAGGGACAGTATTCATAACAAGTATAAATTGAGGTAAGGAGCAAGTTGTGTGAATTGTATAGCCAATGTGGAGATTGAGGCTACACCACCAGCATTATTCTGCCCAGGAACAGCCATAAAGCCAACTGAACTAACTTACCTCCTGCCTACATTGCACATACAAACTAATCAGGAATAGGCCTCTTGCCCCTAGGAACCAAGCCATGATTCAATAAAGATCATGATTTAATTTTAATCTCAAGTTCATGTTGCTTTTTCCTCCTTATGCCCTTTGACTCCCCCGCTGAACCAAAATCTATCCATCATTGTCTTAAAAATGCTCAATGAACCTGCCTCCACCAATCTGAGAAAGGAAGATGAATGGCCTTCTGAAAAGAAATAAATTCTTCTGTCTTGGTCTTAAATGGAAGACCCTTTATTTATAAATAGCTTCCCCCCATTCTAGTCTCTCTCACAAAGGGAAGCATCCTTTCAGCATTCACTCTATCAACCTCCCTCAGAACTTTATGTGTTTCAATAAAGACACTGCTCAATCTTCTCAACCACAAAGGGTACAAACCAATTTTTCCTTAAAAAAAAAACTCCTTCTTCCCACAAATCTTCCCTGCACTTTTTTTAAAAAAAAGTCCTTTCTCAAATAAGGAAAGCAAAATGTATACCTTACACTAACTATGGTCTCACCGATGCCTTTTAAAAGTGTAGAAAAACTTCCTTCCTTTCATATTGTATTCTCCTTGCAATAAATAAAAATTCCACTTGTCGTTATAATCACTTGCTGCATCTGTATACTAATTTGGTGCGATTCATTGCCACACAGTACAGTGGAGGCCAGGGCGTTAAATGTCTTCAAGGCAGAGATTGACAAATTCTTAATCTCGCACGGAATTAAGGGATACGGGGAGAGTGTGGGTAAGTGGCGTTGAAATGCCCATCAGCCATGATTGAATGGCAGAGTGGACTTGATGGGCTGAATGGCCTTACTTCCACTCCTATTTCTTATGGTCTTATGGATTCGTTTGTAGATAAAACATTAATAACAATCTGAGCACTATTTAAAGCATTAGGAAACTTGGTAACCGTATGGTAGCCATACTACAATAAGAAAACTCAACAGCTTAATTCGTTTACTTAATTTAGTTACAACACTGTAGAAATACCTGTGAAAAATGTACTTTGGAAGAGGACAGTTGTACCAGAGTGCAGAAATCTATGTATGATATTTATTCCTAGCAGCCCACAACAGAAGAAAAATCCAAACAATTGGCCAAACTGACAAAAGTTCCAGTGCAAACAGAGCTGAAAAAATACAGTGTCATGAAATAAAAACAGTGGATGCTGGAAATCAGAAATAAAATCAGAAAGTGTGAGAGAAGCTCAGCAAGTCTGACAGCATCTGTTGAGAGAAAAACAGAGTTAATCTGTCAAGTCTAATAATTTTCACAAAGTCATATTGGATATGAAATATTAACTCTGTTTCTCTCTCCACTGATGCTACCAGACCTGCCCTGCCGAGTTTCTCTCGAATTTTCTGTTTTTATTCAAAATACTGTGCAAAGAAATACAACACAGCAAGAAGTGGAAAGGATAACACAGAGGGAAAATAACATAAAAATGAACTAAGTTGCTATTAACTATGAGTAATTTATTCACACAAAAAACATGAACAAAAGCAACAGAGCAGCTCATTATTACTGGTCTGCACCTTTGAGAGAAGGACATTGTGTAAGGATATTGCTGATAGGGACAGGAAAATCCCATCAAGCAGCCGCAGAACCAAACATTACTGATTTCCAATACTTCTCAAACTCCAATTTTTGGATTGTTTTGTTTTGAAAGCTACATAAATTGGCTAGGGTGCATAAGAAAGGAAGCCTTGATTTTGATGTTGTTCTTACAGTTCCATGGCCAATTCTTGTCAAAGACACTATATGATCACACTGACTATTAAGAACCTGCCAAAATGCATTAACTTATCAAAAGAACCAATCTAAAATCACCAGGCTTTCATGTAATTCTATGGGGAAATCAGAAAACAGCACTTTACCAGTAGCATAGCTTTACGGAACTTCTCTTTTTCTATCGGTCATCTTGCCTCAACTTATAGGGTTTCAAAACAAAATCTGTATACACATGTGTCCAATTTTCAATTTTGTTTGATTTCTGCAATAAAACTGATGCAAGTGAATGCCACAGCATTAAAATGGCTGTTGCTAAATTAGTCAATGACATCTTCTGCTAATGTGACCAGTGTATTTGACCTCCATGTTTTTTCCACATTATTTGATACACTGGCCCATGTTATTCTCTTGCACCACATCTTCCCCACATTCACCCATGCGGGGCCACTCTCGCTCTGCCTTAATACCATGACTTCCAGATAATGTTAATTACTTTTGGGACAGTGGCTCTCCCACTCATCCCAAACTCTCTTGAGTTACAAGCTGCGGATGGTGTAAGATCACATGTCTTATTTGCCCTTCTTCCCTGCCCTTTGATCTTCCCTGCATCTCCATTTTGCACCTTGTTTCTCTCAGATAACTAACAAGTCCAAATTGACCAGACCATGGAGAAACAAGTAGTCACCGGTGATGAAGACAATGTATTATTAATGACTTCAATGCATGAGACTGCACATGGTTTAAAGGATAGCATAGAAGGAGTAGCATGCTAACTGCAACCAGTGTGGGGCAGGGACAGCACTGATGCCAGGTTACATATGAATCTCGCTGCAGAAGGCAGAGATGAACATCTTGATGGGGCAGCTTACGAAAGGATCACTGTTACATCATTGCAACAAAATGGTTGGTTCTTTGGTACACATGCAATGCCAATGCCAAGGAGAACCAAAGGGTCCAGTGCCAACATGGCACAGGACTTGAGCCTGTAGCCAAGAATTTCCAGAATGGAAGTGGTGGTGAGCTACATCTGCATGCTTGGGAACCCAATCACAATACTGGATTAGTGGTGCTGGAAGAGCACAGCAGTTCAGGCAGCATCCAACGAGCAGCTCGTTGGATGCTGCCTGAACTGCTGTGCTCTTCCAGCACCGCTAATCCAGTATTTGCTTTCCAGCATCTGCAGTCATTGTTTTTACCAACCCAATCACAATGCCATGTCTTACAGTCAAAGCCTCAGGCTCCACCACACTGTATGCAACACCCACCAGACATGTGAGTGCTGCAAGAGGTCACGCAAGGTCAGCTTGCTGCCCTGCAGAAACTCAACCTGATGCCATCACGGCCGTGTACTACAGTGTGCGGGCACAACTGCCAACAGATGACCAGGAATGCCGAGACACCGTTTCAGGGGTGTGGCAGCACAGAGCATAAACCTGCTGCCCTCTCACAGGAATGACAGCATTCAGCCCCACTCACTGCCACTCTATAGTGCCCTTCATGGTTACCTATCAGCCAGCCATGCCAGAAAGCAGCTGCCCACTATGAGGGCTTCTAAGCCCGCAATGCTCTAAGTAATCCTCGAAGGAATTTGCAGTCACTGAAGTTCAGCAGACCTTGCACTAACCATGCTGCAGCAATGGCTGTAGAGTTGTACAGACCAGCAGGGCAATTAGGGATGGGCAACACACGCCAGCCTATCAGTGATACCCATGAAAGATTAAAAACAATAAAGGCATATGGAGGATAGATGCGAACGGAATCCACAAGTACTAATTTGACTCAAGAATATGGAATGCCTCTCTGTATAAATTTGACATTAAATGTTATGTGATGGCATTATTTCCAATCAAGGCCAAGTTTGTAATAGTCAGTGGAGAATGGAAGATAAGGCTTAGCACTGTTGGTGAACCAGAGTTTGGTCCTGCAATTACTGATGTTGTGCTGAGGTGAGTTTATCACAATTAGCACAAACTGAAAGGTTTTTGGGTTTTGGGCACTCTTTCTTTTCCTCTTCTTTACACTCATGCTCCTCAGTTGCTTGCCAAATAACTGGTGGTCAGAGCTATCCGAAAGCAGCATGCAGTGGGCCACTCTGTATCTTAGCACACAAGATGGAGAATACTGCTGCCTTCCACCAACCCAGGGCAGGCAGTACCCACCAGTAGCTTAGTTTATCACCTTTCACAGAATCATAGACTAGAATCCACACATTTGGCCCACTGAGCCCACACTGACCCTCTTAACAGCATCCCATCCAGACCTACCCCTATCCTATCCCTGTAACCCTGCATTTCCAATAGCTAACTCACTCAGCCTGCACATCCCTGAGCACTATGGGCAATTTATTATGGACAATCCACCTAACGTGAACATCTTTGGACTGTGGGAGGAAATTGGAGCACCTGGAGGAAACTCACGCAGACACAGACAGAATGTGCAAACTGCACACAGACAATCACCTAAGAGTAGAATCAAACCCTGGTCCGTGATGCCATGAGGCGCAGTGCTAACCACTGAACCATCGTGTTGCTCTGTGGTAGTGTGACTCATTTATATGTGATACGTCCTTGGTTTGTTCACTGGAGTCAGTGTTATAGTCAGCAGACAGCACTTTAACTTGCCTTGGTGGATCCAATGCAGGCAACATTGCTGGATGTCTCAAGAATGAAGGCATCATAACTGTTTGTTGTAGTACTGTGCAATGATCTGTGTGGTTTCCTGCCCATGGTCACAGACCAGCTGGACTTTGAGGAAGAGGAACTGCTTTCCTGTGTCAAGCAGAATTGACAGGCACTACTCGCAGAGAATGCACATGCAGAAATTGTATCTTTTATCACAGGGCACATGCAGAAATTGTATCCTGTATCATAGGGCAGACTTCAATCCTAGAAGAGCCATGTACCCACTCCTCCTAGTGCTCCCTGAAAAGAGACAATGAACTGTAGTTTCCTCACTCAGCCATGAACAAAGCAACTCGATCTCTCAATGCTGAAAAGCAAACTAGAGAGTTTTGCAAATGTCTCCAATATGGAAGGAAGTCAGATGTCAAACGTTCATGGCCCACCATCTGGGCAATGCTGTCCTTTGCTATGGACCAGACCAAACCCACTCAAAACATATCAAGGAGATAGCCTAGACCCTAACTTGTTATTTTATTTACAGGCAAGTAGAAGGTGCAGTGTTCCAGATGCGATTCATGGTCCACTACTTTATTCTCACAACATAGTTAAATTACAAAAGAAAAAGAAGAATTGGCATATTTTAACTGTATTGAACTACTTAATAAAATAATGCATTATTTAACTACTAACTATCAACTGTTTCAATAACTGTTCCATAAATACACCCTTGGCAAAGACAAATTCAGCTACCTCTCCTCCTGTCCAGGACAATGGAACAATCTAGCAGCAGAGAGAGAGAGAGCTGTATCTATCAGCTTCAACAGCCAACTCTAAATCCCAAATTAAAGCAAACCTAAAACCCTGGGTCGGTGTGAACTTTACTCCATAATCCACCCTTCATTTGTCTTACATTTTTAAAAAAATTAGGAGCTCAAAGCTATTTACCAATTGTTTCTGAAGCTGACACACCTGTACCATGGTGTCAACATCCCTCTTTAAGAGAAACAGGATAGAACATCTCCTAAAGGCACAGCTTCATCCCACCTTGTCTGGCTCTGAGGATGCATTTGTGGTTGTAACAGGTGGCAGATTCAAGTGAGGAAATACACACTGAAATGCAGACATTGCACATTGTGGTCAGTGCCTTCTTCATCCTCCCCCTCTCAGTAGTTTGCCACACTCTATGTTGCCCCCTGCACCTTCTCCAAGACATGCAAAATTCCAAGGTTAAAGATGGCTCACGTGGCCATTGCTTGGCAGCAACTAATGTCTGAAGAAACTTTGAAGTCAGCAAGGACTGCTTCAGCATCGACCACACCATTCTCTAGAAAAAACTTGGTAACCTTCAACAAGTAGCCACAAGAACATAAACCGTTTGTGGAATCAAAGCAACAGTCTAAAGAATTGGATCAATTGTGTTTTGTCAATGCAAATTCACTGTAACGCGATTGACAAATTGGGGACGCTGTTTCTGCAGGGCAAACTTTTAATTCTTGCATTGGTTGTAACGCGATTACAGTGCCGACACTTTAAGCTCTTTTTGTAAAGTGTGATTTTTACATGAAACAGGATTGCACAACAACGCAACCATTAAGAACTGACTGTACCTCACCAAGAAGCAACTGATGATCCCTTTGTGTGTTCTTCTTGAGCTGAATATGTATTCACCTCTGTGATATAAAGGGAAGGAGCTAGCTGGAGCACTGAACCCCAAACAAGCACTGACTACCTCAAATCAGTGTTGCATGCTGATTGACACAGGGATCATCTCCTCTGCATACGTCAGCCAGCCAC
This sequence comes from Chiloscyllium punctatum, assembly GCF_047496795.1. Lineage (NCBI taxonomy): Eukaryota > Metazoa > Chordata > Chondrichthyes > Orectolobiformes > Hemiscylliidae > Chiloscyllium > Chiloscyllium punctatum. The sequence goes on from NC_092777.1 coordinate 22,472,651, forward strand.
TGACTGTGCACTAACTAAGCACAAAGTATCCTACAAGTGTCCGTCTGCCACTGATGCCATTTTAACTTCCAAACACCAAGCGCCATCCATCCAAACTTCTGACCAAGTGTATCGTGCATGTACATGTGAAATCAGGTATAAAGTATTGCAAAAGATTTCAGTGCTGTTCACTGTACATCCATGTTCGCAAACTACATAACGTTTCAAAGAAAGGCTGACTCACTTCTTAGTGTATCTGAGCCAATTCTCAAGCACAATACAGTACTCACACGTGTTATTGGGCTGGGAAACCGCTAAATATAATTAACTGGTATTGATGAATATCACAAAATACGCAACTCAGAGAAAGGATAATAATGGCAAAATGGAAGAGCTGTAAACACAGGGTTCATTTAATGAACAAGGTGGGACTGTAAAGAAGTGTATCGAGTAAGCCAGGAGAGAGAAATAATAAAACAATGCAAAAAGGACAAAGTCAAGCATACAGCCAATATTGGATTCCTTGATACAAATGCACAGTGTAATAAACAAATTAAATAAGCTTCAAGAAAATATTTAAATTAGATGCTATGATGTAGTCACCATTACATCATAGGATAGTCTGGACAGGGAACTAAACATGCCAGGTTATAAAGCTTACAGAAGAGATAGAAAAATCAGCTGAGGGGGTGGAGAAGACCAGTGGAGGTTTGGAACTCTCATCCTTAAATGGTGGTCAAAATTAAATCAATTGTTAAATTTACATCTGAGTTAGACAATTTCTTGTGAAGCAATGGTTATCAAGGGATATGGCCCCAAGACAGGCTTATGGAGTTAGACCATAGATCAGCCATGATCTTATTGAATGGTGGAACAGGCTGGAGGCCTGAAAAGCCTACTCCTGCTCCTATGTTATCTTCCTACACGGTGAAGTAATCATTGTTCTGGTAGCCTGAAGTACATTGAAACTATTAGCAGCAACTAGAAACCATTTGCTGAAGTCTGTGGCCCTGCTTCTTTTTTTAAAAAAAAATTTCCCCCTTTTGTGTAGTTTTTATATGTAGTTTTTATCCCTGTAGCTTTGAAAAGTACATTGTTAAGTTTCACCTCATCTTCCCTCCTGTCAATCTCTGATGGCACCCATTGGAGAGACTGCAGTCTGCAGCAAATTCTTTCCATACAAGTTTCCATAAACACTGCGATTTAATAAATTTTACACACCTTTCATAGAAACTCTCCCTAATATCAACAGAGTATTTTAGTACAGTTTGATTATGTAAGCAAAGGATGTGGCCCATGGAGAGAAAGCGATGACTTGGCAGGTTTCAACCAGCGCATACTAGGAGAAAGAATAATGAACAGTACAATTTGCAATGCTGGAAACAAAACAAACAGGCTTGCTGAAATTATTTCTTTTTTAAAAGAGTTATTTGTAGCACACCCTGTAGAACCTGAAATCTAATTATGTTGGTCAGCCATCTTGTCCATGTTGAGGGCTTTTACTTCGAGACCTTTCAAAACAAAATCACGAAATGTCATAGATTACTATAGCTGGGTGTGAACATTACAGGATCTGAATATGAACCATCACTTGTGGAATTATACAATACAGAAGAAGCCCTTTGGCTCATTCAATCTCGATGAGACTGCTCTCTAGCACTGGGCCTTGCAGGTCATGATATTTCAGGTGTTCATTCAAGTCAATTTTAAAGGTTATGAGGTTTCTTGCCTCAAATACCCTGCCAAGCAGTGCATTCCAGATATTGAGACATTTTCATTTCAAAAATATACTTTATTCGTTAAAAATATACATACATAGTCCCAAAAGCAGTATAGTTCCGTACAATGGCATATGAAGAAACAAACAACACTGGAGTTTGACTCTATCCAACAAACAAATCAAAGGCATTTCTTACTCATGTGAATATGTGGTTATATTCACATATATTAAAGGCATCGGCATGGTCCAGTAACTGAACAGATGCCCATTTAACTTTAGCTGAAAGACCTCAGACAGTGATCTTTTGTCACTGCATTTTGACACTAGCTGTCCCAAGCTTTAGTGCATCCCTCAGTGTCCTGTACCTTGGAATGTGCCAGTCTGCAACACTTGGTCAGGATCAACCACGCTGATGGTCCTCCAGGGGCGGTCGGTATTTATCTCAGTGTGCATCCCTGGGAATTAACCTCGATAAAAATCACTGCATCTTTCTCCAGACTTCCTTTGCAAAGGCACATCCCAGCAGGAGACGTGTGACAGTTTCTAACCGTATGCAGCCACTTCGAGGGCAGCATGAGCTGGCACAGACTCATCAGGCATACAAGAAAGATCTCACAAGTAGTGTCCTTCTTGCCAACAGCCAAATGATATCTTGGTGCTTGTTGGAAAGCTCTGGTGATGAGGCATCTGCAAACTGACTTTGACAGTCTGCTCAGAGAACAACCCGACAAGATCCACCCTCTCCTTTTTCTACCAGGGTCTCGAGGGCACTACGTGCTGACCACTTCCTAATGGACTCGAGATCAAAGGCGTTTCTCTTTGACTGGACTATCTTCAGTATCAATCACTATATTACATCTCTGTTAACTTTATAGACATACCTTTAATCCATTCTTAACTCCACTTCACAGTTGGTAGTTGACAAGGTACGCACATAATCTATGCACCAATAACCCCCATGTTAAAGACAAACAGTACTGGCTGACTAGTATTTACATTGTGCAATGAAAACGGAAAAAGTTTCTTTTCGTGTAAACCTACAATCTATTTTTTTATCTCCAGAACATAAGTAATAGAAATAGGAGTAGACCATTCAGCTTCTCATGGAAACATCGATTTTCCAGCTCATCGGATGCTGCCTGATCTGCTATGCTTTTCCAGCACCATTCTAATCTAGACTCTGATTTCCAGCTTCTGCAGTCCTCACTTTTGCCATTCAGCTTCTCATGTCCACTCTGACATTTGATGAGATTACAGCTAATCTTCGACCTCAGCAGCATTTTCTTGCACTATTATTGTATCCCTTAATCATTTTAATAGGTAGAAATCTATTGATCTCAGTCTTGAACTTACTCAAGAACTGAGTCTCCACAACCTTTTGGACAGAGAATTCCGAAGCATTCATAATATTCAGTATCAGTAACTTAAAGTGGCTGTGATATCACTGTTTGTCATTTGTGACAGATCTATTGAGTTAAAAGTTTAGCTGATGTGATATGTTCAAGTTGCATGGCCCAGGATAGCTGTATACCAGCCCCAATAACCAGGCTGTGCTAGGGTCAGAGGCCATAGGCAGAGCTGTGTCCCAGGCCAGGGCCTTTGATTTGTGCCTCTTCCCTCTGTGGGGCTTTATTATACTGCAGGACAGAAAGTTATGAGGTGACTACAATTCATATATCCATTCTCTGGCAAGTTTCCAATCTCAGCCATGGTCAGAAAAGCAAGACGGGGCAACAGATACTACATCGATTCATAACCCATCCCTGGCAGCCTGGGTGTGGGGATCATAAACCAAAGGATAAGTCACCTTCCATACTCGTGTCAAGCATCTATTCATTTGATGAAGTATGATACCAATACTTACCAGCAGGGATTGTGCTTCAAACAGTTATCCACTGGGCATAAGCTTTGTGGCCTAAAGATTCATTCAGAAATGCTAGAGAGAACAAGGGAGCCTTTTGGATAGATTCTATATTTTGCAGGGACTCCATAGTGGTCACAAATTAACAGTGTAGTTTTGTGGTAGAGAACACATCAGAAAGTAAGAAAATAAAGTCTTTATGCAATCCATTCAAGGCCCCTAAACCTCCAAAATTAAGTCAGTTTTTCTAACACACCCTTTAGCATTGGTATGCTTGAGTCTGATTTCCATCTTATGATTGTTGAGCTAATTTTTGTACTGTCCAGACTGGAAACTAGTTCCTAATGCATTGCATTTCAGGTTCAGCCAGTGTCAAAAGAAATTTGTGAGGAAATTTATGTGAACAGGGGCCTCCAAATTACAACCCATGGGCCGCATCAGCAATTCATTTGTGCTTATATTTCTAAACTCATTGGTTTGACTTGTTTGATTTTAATGGGTTTGGAGGTTTTGTAAAAGTTCTTCTTAGCCTGATTATTGCAGTGGTGGATATAAATCCCAAATTACAGGAACTAAAGAGGCTAGAATCCACTCTTTGAATTACATGCAAACTAAAGCATAGTTGATTTAAACTTTAGAGATGGCCCATGAGGCTTCGAGGTGTGTATCACAGTGGTCTACACAAACTGGGCACTCCTGAATAATACAACTAGGGTATTTCAATAGATTTAAGATTGACCTACTGCTTTCAAAATACATATTGACTCTACCAACACTCAGCAAATAATATTTTCTGTAAAGCTGATTTTAAACATTGAAACATCAAATAATGGAATACTATAAAAACCTATTATTTGGCACATATTCACAAAATATTTTTGGCACAATGGCTCAGCGGTTAGCACTGCTGCCTCACAGCACCAGTGACCCGACGGAGTTTGCACATTCTCCCTATGTCTGCGTGGGTTTCCTCCGGGTGCTCCAGTTTCTTCCCACAATCCAGATATGTGCAGGTCAGGTAAATTGGCCGTGCTAAATTGCCCATAGTGTTCGGAGATGTGTAGGTTAGGTGCATTAGTCAGGGGTTAAATGTAGGGGAATGGGTCTGGGTGGGTACTCTTTGGAGGGTCGTTGTGGACTTGTTGGGCCAAAGGGCAACTTTCCACACTGCAGGGATTCTATAAATTAAAAAAATGTTGAAGTTTATTTGCACTACAAAGCCAAAATGTTGTAGATCTCAACAAGCGATTCCAGCTCATAACTGATGAGCTAAAGAAGAAATGATGTTATAATGATTGTTGCATTAATCTTTTTGTGCTGCATTTTGACCCGGTTTCCAAAATATGGTGATCAGTGCTCAACTGAATGCAGTGTATGTGACTTTAAATCTTCAATGTTAGCCAAACCTTGTGTTGCTTCCATAAGGACATTGATATCATTTGTGTGACTGGTGTAGCAGATTGATGTCACAGCATCAGCTGTGGCTCAGGAGTAACACTCACACGCAGAGTCAGAGGCTGTGGGTTCATTCCAGGGCCTGAGCACAAAAATCAAGGTTGACAATCTAATGATAGCACTGTTTGGATCAGAGTTTTATTCAAGCCCTATTTATTCCCAAAGTACGGATTGCATTTCATTGAGAAACCTGTGCACCTATTTAATTGAGTTTTTTGAGTGCAGGCTTATAGTTCCTTGAAAGTAGAGTCCTGGTAGATAGGATAGTGAAGAAGATGTTTGGTATGTTTGTCTTCATTCGTCAGTGCATCGAGTATAAGAGTTGGCATGTCGTATTGTGGCTGTATGGGACATTGGTTAGACCACTTTTGAGAAATTGCATTCAATTCTGATCTCCCTGCCATAGGAAAGATGATGGGAAATTTGAAAGGAATCAGAAAGGATTTACAAGGATGTTGCCAGGTATAGGGAGAGGCTGAATAGGCTGGGGCTATTTTCCCCGGAGTGTCAGAAGCTGAGGGGTGACCTTAGAGAAGTTTATAAAATTATGAGCTGCATGAATAGGGTGAATAGTCAAGATCTTTCTCCCAGAGTAGGGGAATCCAAAACTAGAGGGCATATGTTTAAGGTGAGAGGGGGAAGATTTAAAAGGGATCCAAGGGGCAACGTTTTCACGTAGAGGTTGGCACCCGTATGGAATGAGCTGCCAGAGAAGGTAGTGAAGGCTGGTACAGTTACAATATTTAAAAAGGCATCTGGATGGGTATATGAATAGGAAGAGTTTAGAGGGAAATGGGCCAAGTGCTGACAAATAGCACTAGATTAATTTAGGATATCTGGTCAGCATGGATGAGTTGGACCAAAGAGTCTGTTTCCGTGCTGTACATCTCTTTGCCTCTATGACTCATTGTTTGACACTCGGTATCTATTTAAGAACAAAGTTACAAATCACACAACACCAGGTTATGGTCCAACAGGTTTATTTGAAGGCACACATGACACTGTAACCCTTTGCTATAAATTCTGTGTCTTATGGTCCTGCTCCACAACCACCTGATGAATAAACAGCACTCCGAAAGCTAGTGCCTCCAAATGAACCTGTTGGACTATAACTTGGCATCATGTGATTTTTAACTTTGTTCACCCCAGTCCAACACTGGCTCCTCAAAATCTATTTAAGGAGATCTTGTGGCACAGTGAGTGTGTGGGACAAGTGGTCAGAGTTCAGGTACCACATCAGGATGTGTTGGCCATGGAAAGTGTGTTTGTTATGTAGCCAAACAATTTGATCGTCAGCCTGTAAATCCTTCTAATACACCTACTGATAGGTGGTGAGGTTGGGAGGGTTTCCTGGTCATTTATCCGGCAGAAGACAATAGCAAATGACCTCAATACTTTGCCCCTAAACGTGAACCAATCCGTTGAAAGTCAATGACCCATCCGTTGGACATGATGATGGAACAACAGCAGACCGAGTCATATCAATAATTTGTATGCTGACATGAAGTCTCAGTCTGATAGCGCATATGATACATAAACATTTTGAAATAAGGGAAATCATTAAGGAATACATCATGTACACAGAGTGAAAGTTCTTTGCCATGATCCATGGTTTTCAATATCATTTACTGAAATATTGAACTGAAAAATGCACACACCCCTTTCACAGGCACACTATGTCCTCCAAACAATCTCCAGGTCCTGCATCTTTGGCCTCAACATCCCTCTACAAAAATCTACTTATTCTCAAAGATGCCGCAGCATTCAGGCACCCACTCCTTCACGCCATCGTCTCATTGCTAACAGTTGTAATGATGATGGTAACGGACCTACTGGTGGGCCAAAAAAATCAGGGAGGGGGAAGCCCTGTCCTTTCTTGAATGGCAACCTCAGTGGCCTCTCAACAGGCCTCCACTCCAATGCTTCTCAGGTGCTGCCACCCCACGTGAATGGCCTGGGTTAGCTGCCATTTTGGACCATATACATCAAGGGCTTTGAACACAAGTGTTTCTGTTTTCACTAAAGTAATCAAAGAACAAGGCTGCTCTCACACTGCTCGAGAAATGCAAGCTAATTCAGTTTTTCTAATTTATATTCCCTTCAAGAGTTCATGCTGGTTTTCAACAGCGAGCGACACTGCTCAGGTACTTCTCTCCAAAGATGCACTATGACCTCTCTCAGTAGGTTTAAAGCAAAAATAAACAGTGACAGCTTGGGGGAGTTATGGGGTGTTGGGAGGAAGGTGGGGGTGAAATCAGCTCAGAATTGAATAATTGAATAAACAGACTGTTACTTGGCAAGGCTTCTGCTTCCATTAATAGCCACAGACAACCCTGTACTTCATCCACCTTTGCCCGACCTTCGGTTAATACCACACAAGTAGCTGTTTGAGCTGTACGATATTATAATTCATGGGTGCGCTTGAACTTTAGCAGCTTCCACAGAAAGTAGACATGCAACATGAAGCAAATTAAAGTTATTATTCTCTGGAAGTCAATGCCTTCATCAAAATGAGGAGTATTTCTGTTCATTACCATGTTTCGAAACTTAAATATTAATCCAATCTCTTTGTGAATAGCACAGTTATATGTACAAGAAAAAAATGGAATAGTCATTAGAAGACTTGCTTGAATTTTAAAAGGAGCGAAAGAAAACCCACTTACATAAGACAAATATGAAGGGTGGAAACATTGACAAATATCCCCGTACTGATGCAAGGACAGATTTTGTCGCAGCATTGCTTTGTTTTGTCCCAAAACACGCTGACACCTATGAAGCAAAAAACCCAAATGAAACCTGTATTGCTTATTTTAGATTAAAACTGATTCAATTCCTCTGCCAATTCCTTCCCTCCTTTCTATAAGGCATTCACTCCTTAATAAGGTATGTTCAACTGTCACCCTACACTCATTTGCCAAACTGGCTATTTATTGTGAGCTAAGGCACTGTAGAATTTTACCAGAAGGAAGACATTTCCGACAGCAGATTGCCGTCTGGGTCACGGGGTGGGCGGTGGCACACAAAAGCAGATTTCGCCTTCTGTGTTCAATTAGGTGCACAAGGTTTGGGAGCCAGCTAGTAATGGGTGCTGGGCAAAAAGAAGCAATGAAGCTGGAACGCAGGCACTTCACTTAAAAACAACAAAGATGACACACACACACGTATACACACACACACACACACACACATATATATATAACTGGAAACAAGACTAGAGTAGGGAGGAGTTATGGAGCAATGGCTGCAGTGAGAAGGTGGTTCCACTTTCAATGACACCTCCCTTGAGGTGTTCCTGGATTGCTCTGCCCAGTCAGTGGGAAGAGAACAGACACTGAACTTCAACAAGATGCCACGGCTGGCGTCTCAGTGGCAAGGAACCCCAGAGCAGCAGGGTGAATGTACAAACAGAGGTGCAGCACTGCAAACAATTCAGTGACCTGGAGGGTCCAGCACTCATAACATCAAGTTCACAGTCCTGCCTGTCACAAAAACGATCAATAAAATATGGGAAGTGGCTGCTGTCCCATGATCTGGATTCGCTGCGAGGTAACCTTACAGCAAGGGTCTCAGGTCAGCCAGGACTGATCACTGCTTTGTCAACACTCAATGGTTCCTCGCAGCAAGTTCCCCATTGATTCAATGCTGGATTGTGCAACTGGCTTAGAAACAGTGAGTCTCACCTATGAGAGATAAGTGACACTGCACATGTCTATGGTTGCAGAAGAGTTCACAATGTCAGACACCAGGAGGCAGAGGGTGATTGATTATTATATTGACCCCATCAATGGTGGAGGAAGCAGTAGAACTGGGAGGGTTTGCAGCAGGACAGCCTGTCAGTCAGTCTGAGGTTGATGTGGAGTCCACAGAGCCAGAAACTTCACAGAAACAGCCACTGAAATTCCTGATGAGTATTACCATGGCTGGCCAGTGATGAAAACAGAGGGCTCCAGCTACACAAGAGGCAGCCACTGGGGGAAGTGCAACATTTTAACATCATCCGTCTCTCTCAAAAGGTCAACTGGAAGGTGAGGTAACAGCTACAGAAGTGGTACTGCACGAGACTTCAGAGAAGGTACAACCATCTGAAAAGTACAGGTACATTAACCTTCACCAATGCACACTCTCTCATATTGATTAGCACTTGTGAGCAGTTGGGTAAACGGGGGTTGATTATAGTACTGTGCACCATCGACAGAGGCAAGATACATCTGCAGCCTCTCCCTGGCAGAGGCCTATCAAGGCTCAGTCTTCCACACGTGGTGAGCTTGAGGTACCATTGTCACTGGCTTGTGTGTGTATATCCTCTTCTATTGTAAGAGTGGAGACCCCGAGAGCTGCAATTAGCATATTAACCAGTGGAGGTAGCAGGAACGCACTGGCTTGACCCATACATGGGTCTGGATTAGTGGTGCTGGAAGAGCACAGCAGTTCAGGCAGCATCCAAGTAGCTTCGAAATCGACGTTTCGGGCAAAAGCCCTTCACCGGTCTGTGGAGTGATACATGAAAGAAGGATATCTCACCCAAGTGATCAACTATTTCAGGGAAGCAAGGAAGGACAGATGAGTCTCCACAGTGGAGAGGAGTTACTGGCTGAACCACCTGACTGCTACTCTCAGGGTGCACCCAGTACTGACAGTTGTTCCTCAGCCCCTTTGACAATGATATCAATGTTGTCTGAAGTTGCAAATGACAGAGACAGTTCCTACATGGATGCAGGAGCTCCTAGTCCCAGTGCGCTGGCACCTTCCAGGTCTCTGGGACCCAGTGGACAGCCACCATGGTCATCTAATGCACCACAGCAAAGAGCAAGAAACCAGTCTCCACTTCAGCCACATGTGCCAGGGGAGCAGCATAATCATTCACGCAATACTACTTAGAGTCACTTGCGTTCCAGTGGTTAATAATTTTCTGCAGCACGTTCAGATGGCAGGCTTTATTTTGCATTAGATAATATATAACATGTTCATTTCTGCACTTGTGGGCGTGGCTGGATATCACCTTCTACAGAAGGAGGTAAGGAATGAGTCTGCATTACATGTAGAGATTGGCGAACGTATGCCTTAGTCGATTGTCATGACAGGCCCACAAAGCTGGTATGGGCATTAAGGAAAGACTACTCTAAAATTAAGAGATTTTAAGTGTTTAAGAAATGCTCAGGAGAGGCATGTCTGGATGACTGTTTTGTGTGTCTCCCTGGGCTGCACGTCAACGTCCAGTGATAGAGGTCTCTCGAGTGCATTGCCATGGCCTGCCTGGTCTCAGGCCGGCTCCAGACCTTCCTTGAAGGAAGAGGATGAGGCAACACATGGTAGTACACATTCTCTAAAGTACTATCCTCAAATGTGTCAGATTGTACAGAGAATAATATGCCAGAACAACACAGCAGACACTAATAGAGCATATTGCAGGTGTTACGATCTCAGATGAAGACACTAATTTTAAGTCTCTGAATCAGTATTTTGTTTCCTTTATTTTGTGATCCCAACTACTTACTAAGAGAATAAAGTCATAAGATTCCACAATTTTGAACAAACAAAATAAACTTTACTAAACAAAGTTTGAACAGTAAAGCAATCCTCAGTATATACAATCTATACTTTAACATCAAGAATTAAGATGAGGTAAATATGACTGAACTGGCAAACTGTGGTCAAACCCACAGACTGTATTGTAAATGGTCAATATGAACAAGGCAGATCTCATCCACATAGCAGTCACACTGTGGGTCAACAAATCTTATGCAAGAAATTAAGATTGTTCACTTCACAGATGACTTTGGAAAAATCCGCAAAAGCCTCCTTGACCTGGACTGCTCAACTGCTGCTCATATCACAGCAGTTCAGTGCCCTGCTGAAACTGCATTCCATTGGAATCCAAAGGCTTCAATCTAGCACCTATTCATGAGCAGAATTGCAACACTTTCACAGACACTTAGCTTCATTAAAATAGCACTGCTCCTGGTTTCCTCTAAGTTTCAATAGTTCTCAGGATGGACAAAGCATATAATGCTTGTGGGCTTCCTTGACCTCACCCTCAGCTACAATGGCCTAGTAATGATATCCAAAGGCCTCTCCTGCCTTAACTACCTGGAGTCTGCTAACAGCAGCACTCTCCCAGCTTCTAGCTGCATCTAACCTCTCTCCCAGTAAGCAGGTAGATAACTTGAAACCTGAGAGTGTTTTTTGAACTCTGTCCATCCCCATGACAATGTAGCCTACTACAGGATCCTTAACCTGACTTTCAGGGATTACCGAATACTTCTAATGTAATTTACCTTTAAATCCCATCTCCTGCGAAGTAAGTTCATCTGCATTTTTTGTAATTTTACCTCATTTATTCTGATTCTATTGAACAAACATGCATAACCTTCTGAAATATCATTTGCTTTCGGGGTACTGGCAATCACTAAAACCCAGCAATTTAATTACCTCACTTTCCTTGTTGTTAATCTCTGACCAACATGACCTCCACCTTTCAAGTACACTAGATTTCAATATGTTTCAATTGCATTTATCCCATTTTCTACTGTTAAACTTTAATTCATAAAATTAAAAATCTAGAACAAAATATAGTAACCAGAAACTAGATATTAACAATGCAGTGCTCTCTAGATTACCCCATCCTCTGAGCCTCATTTTCAGAGGGGCTATGACCTGTTCAGTAGTTGCCCTTTGCCCCAGATGCGCTCTGCCTCTGTGTTAGGGTTCCACTTAAGGGTAGGAAGCCATGTCTTCAGTGTATAGCCCTAGACATCAAGTACCCACCCATAAAGGTGCTCAGACCTGTAAATCAGAAGTATCAGAGATTACCATAGGATGATTAAAACATGGCAACTTCCAGGGGACCTTGCACAAACCTGAAGCAGCCTTTTGCAGTGTATCAATTGTATGCTCAATAAATGAAAACCCCTTCCTGTTGATAATGGCTTACCTCTGCTCTGTGGATGCCTTGATGGCCATTTACATACAGTTGAGAGTGTGCCACTGAGAAAGCACAGCAGGTCAGGCAGCATCCGAGGAGCAGGGGAATCAATGTTTCATTTAGGGCTTATGCCCAAAATGTCGATTCTCCTGCTCCTCGGATGCTGCCTGTCCTGCTGTGCTTTTCCAGTGCCACACTCTCGACTCTGATTTCCAGCATCTCATTCCTCACTTTCTCCTAGGCCATTTACATTGAGCCAAGTACCCCCTGAAACTCGGAAAATCCAGCAATGGTCATAAGTCCTAGTGTTTTTGTAGCCCTCCTAGCCTGATCCATACAGTCACAGTGTCATTCAACACAGAAACAGACCCATCGGTCCAATCCAACCATGGCGATCAGGTTTCCCAAACTGAATTAGAGTCGTTTGCCTGCATTTGGCCCATATCCCTCTAAATCTTGCCTATTCATGCACCTGTCTAAATGTCTTTTAAATATTGTAATTGTACCCAGCTCATTCAATACACGCTCCACCCTCCGCATGAAAAGTTGCCCCTTAGGTCCGTACTAAATTTTTCACCACTCATCTTTAACCTATGCCCTACATTTGGACTGTCCTATCCTGGTGAAATGACCTTGGCTATTCACCTTGTCCAAGCCCCTCATGATTTTATAAACCTTTGATAAAAGGTCACCCCTCAACCTCCGACACTCCAGTGAGAAAAAGCCCCAGCCTATCCAGCCTCTCCTTATAACTCAAACCCACCAGTCTCAATAACATACTTGTAAAGCTTTTCTGCACACTTTCCCATTTAATAACATTCTTCCTGCATAGGGCAAACAGAAAATGGATGTGTTGCTCCACTCACTGGTACAAGTCACCCATGATAAACATGTTGCAGAAATAGGTCCCTAAATGTGAGATTCTGCTACTGGCTCCACAGGATCACTGAAATGACCCTGACAGTGTGTGACCCTCACCATTGTAGCCACTCCATTGACCACCCTATCTCAGTCACCTCAAATTGTCCTCCAGCATTGCACACAGATCTGACACCACCTCTCTGGGCGGTTGCAATCTCCCTGGCAACTGATGCTCTGACTTCTCTATGGAGCTGTGCCTTTTAGCTGGCAGTGCCCCTTTCTGCAAATATGAGCCCTCTACACCCTCTTCACCCATATGACCTTTCACTAATTCCTCTGCACATTGGAGTAATCTGCATTCAGTCTTCTCGTCGGAGGAGTCAACATTTTGATACGTGTGACCTATTGCTAATTGAAATTATTTGAGCGATTCTTCCAAGCAACAGCCTCTGGACCTGGAAAGCTGACTGTGCTTTCTCCCCACAGATACTGCCAGACCTACTGAGTCTCTCCATGCACTTGCTTTGCAGCATCTACAACCTATCACTCCTCTGGCCAACATATTCCAGCCTCTCTGAATTGAAAGGCAGCAGTACTTTCTGGCTTCCATCCCCAGTCACCGCATACCTATCATGGTAATGTTTGCCTCTTTACAGCCACCAAGCTGCTGAGATTCCATACATCGAGAGATCCAGAGTATAACTTGAAGGAAGACCTCAAAATCACAGACAGCTGGCTTTTTAACAAGCTTAACTGCCAGCCTGCTTATCAAATGCATCTCTGAGAAACTACTTTGCACTGTCAAATAAGGGCACTATCTGAAAGGGACAGGGAGGGATTCACTGGATAGCAGAGTCGGAAGCTTTTCAATTTTCCCCTCGCTAAACCAAGGGTTCAGGAGTTATCACCTCCTGTCTGATATCAGCTGGTGGGTGGTTAGTGCAGTTGGCTGGATGGCTGGTTTGTGATGCAGAATGGAGCCAACAGCGCAAGTTCAATTCTCTCACTGATTGTGATTACCATGAAGATCCCCCTTTCTCAACCTATCCCCTCACCTGTGGCATGATGACCCTCAAGTTAAACCACCACCAGCTGTCTCTCTCTAACATGAGAGCAGCCCAATTGTCTTCTGGTACTACAGTGACTTTACAATTACACATTCAGAGCAGGTTGATTAAAATCAGTACAAATGCTTCAAACATAATTGAGAAACATGCCTTGCCTTTGCTTATTCTTAACAGATGGTTTATTGGTGCTTAATATTTTAACTTGAGATTTTGCAGTTACAATTATTTGCTTTAAATAAAATGCAAAGCATGCCATTTCAGTCATAACTATTTTCTCCATGCCCTGGTATCTTGGTAAACATTATCACAAAAGAAACAGGAGGAATAGTCATTGCAGCCCTCAAGCCTGCCTCAAAATGATCGCAGCTAATCTGATTGTAGCCTAACCTATTGGGTATTCTGAAGAAGGGTCACTGGACCTGGAATGCTGACTCTGCTTTCTCTCCACAGATGCTGCCAGACCTATTGAGTCTCTCCAGTGATTTGTGCTTTTGTTACACCTTCCTACCTGCTCACATAAACCTTGACTTACGTATATATCATACATCTCCTGCAGTTTAAATGGCTCACCCTCTACGTATCACATGGCGAGGGAATTCCAAAGATTAAACGGTCCGCTGAGAGAAAACATTCCTCACTTAGTAAATAGAATTTTTAAAAAATCGTTCATTCACAGGATGTGGGCATCTCTGGCTCAGCCAGCATTTATTGCCCAAATCTAGTTGTCCAGAGGCAGTTAAAATTCAAGCACATTGTTGTGTGTCTGGAGTCACAGGTAGACCAGACCACATAAGGATTGCAGATTTCCTTCCCTAAAGGATATTGGCGATGGGTTTTTCCAACAATTGACAATGGATTCATGATAATTATTAGACTTTTAATTCCAGTCTCTTATTGAAATCAAATTCCATCTTCCGGGTCCCTAAATATTCTCTGAGTTTTTGGATGAATAGATTCATCCCCACCCCCATCCACCTATTGTACTCTGTGCTACCTTCTCCCCACCCTCACCCCCCCTCCCTTTTATCTCTCCACCTTGGAGGGTCCCTGCCTTCAGTCCTGATGAAGGCCTTTGCCCGAAACATCAATTTTCCTGCTCCTCAGCTGCTGCCTGACCTGCTGTGCTTTTCCAGCACCTCTCTAATCTAGACACGTGATTTCCAGCATCTACAGTCCTCACTTTTGCCTGTTTGGATTAACAGTCTAGTGATAATACAATTAGGCCTTTGCCTCCCCTCTGAAACTGTGCCCTTTTTATAAATTCCCTCATTTGGGGAACTGTCTATCCTGTCAAGCACCCTCAGAATCCAACATGTTTCAATAAGATCAACCTCATTCATTTAAATTTTAATGACCAAACCCCACCTGATTACCTATAACTCTGAAAACAACTGCTTCATTCCAGGAGTCGACTAAATGAAACCTCTCCATTAGAAGTACCTCCCTCCTTCAACAAAAAGACCAAAACTATACTCTGTGCGGCCTCACCAATGCCCCCTCAACTTTAGCAAGAATTCCCTACCTTTACTCCATCCCATTTTAATGCAAATAAAGTCCTAATTTTTCTAAACAATAAATTGCTCTCCCTGTATTGATTTTAGTATTCCTTGAAGAAAAACACCCAGATCTCTCTGAACTTCAACATTCTGCAGTCTCTCCTCATTCGAATAATATTCTGCTTCTCTATTCCCGCCAAAGAAGATACCATCTGACAAACGTTTGCCCATTTGTTTAACCTAGCTATATCCCTTTGCAGACTCTGCATTGTCTTCACAAGTTGATTTCCTTTGTGTTATCAGTGACTTTGGCTCCAATACACTCTGTCCCTTCGATCAAGTCAGAAATCCAGATTGTAAATTGTCAGTGCTCCAACACTGGTCTGCCACCCCCCACGGATTAGTTTGCCAACCTGAAAATGACATATTTATTCTGACTGTTTCCCATTAGCTACTTATATGTTAACGGTATTCCTTCAGAAGGGAAAAGAAGCAGTAGCATTTGAACGTGATGGTACTGGTCCAATCTAGTCTTCAAACTTTAAAATGAGAGTCCAGTTTGAAGTATCACCATTTCCAGGTTTTACAGGTTTTCCTTCACAATGTGCCATGAGGTAGTTGTCAAACTGTTTGCTACTCCCTTCCGGACATTTGGCCCCAATGTCATATTCTTGTCGCCACTTCTCAATTTACTTCATCTTCCTCCCTACTCTTTTCAAGGTTCATCATGCTCTCCTGGACAACTGGCTTTGATCTTTCATTTCGGTAATCCTAAAGTTTTTATTTTCCAAAAATGCTTTAGCGAACTGGGGCGGTACAGTGACTCAGTGGTTAGCACTGCTGCGAGGGACCCACGTTCAATTCCAGCCTCAGGCGACTGTCTGAGTGGAGTTTGCACATTCTCCCCATGTCTGTGCGCGTCCCCTCCGGGTGCTCTGGTTTCCTCCCACGATCGAAAGATGTGCAGGTTAGATGAATTGACTATGCTAAATTGCCCATAGTGTTCAGGGATCCCTAGGATAATAGGGTCAGAGGAATCGGTCTGGCTGGATTACTGTTTGGAGGGTCAGTGTGGAATTATTGGGCCGAAGGGCCTGTTTCCACACTGTAGGGATTCTATGAGAATTATACAGTGAGTAACTACTCCAAACAGGATTAAGAGAAGTATTAATTGAATTGACTACACCAGAAATCATTTGAAAATCCTTGATAACCTTTGAGTTAGGAAATGGGGAAGTTGCCAGAGCTGACAATCCTCAGCTCTTCCTGAAAACAGGAATGTATGGTGCCAGATGTGGATAAGTTGAACTTGGAAGTGCCATGGTCAAATTGATTGACAACATTTACTTGTTAATAATAATCACCTTGGCAATGATTTGGGTAGGTGACTGCCACTTGAGTCTTAAAAAGTAAAAATCCTCAGGAAGGTAGAGAAGGAGGGAAGGATAAGCTAAATGCATTAGCCTTAACTTCAACACTGAATATAATTTTCTAGTAAATGCTGATCTTCAGTATTTTAAAAACATCTGAGTGTGTAGGGAATTTCCTCCTCAATTATGGCACCTCCTACATCAATGGGAAGTTCCCTTTCCATACACACAAATGAAGGAGGAGCAGAAATCAGCCATTTGTCCCCTCAAGCTTGCTCCACCATCATGGCTGAACTGGCCTGTATTTCAAATCCCACATTTCCACCTGGAAAGGCGATTCTTGTCAGAGGGACGCTTTGGTGGGTTAACGTTTCTTGTGCTTGGCCACAGTTTTAACCTATTCAAGCTAGTTTTTTTTAAACACACGAAGGAGCCGTGAGGAGGATTCAGACAGGAAAGTGGAGGCAACACACCAACCAGATCAGCCAAGATGTAATCTTTTGTTTTAAATCAGTCTGTTCAAATATGTAATGGCATCTGGGCAGTTGGGATGTCTGGCCCAAAGATAGGGACACTAACAACGCACAAATCCCCTGTAACCAACCTGCTTGGGTTGCACTCATCTTCCTTGGCCCCACGTCCAAACGTCAGAGTTGAACCCAGAGCTTCTAGCCTGGAGGTAAGGTCCCCATCACTACACCACAACTACTGCCCAACCATAAGATTATAGAGTTTCTGCCAAATGGCCTAAACCAGTTCCTGAGTCCCACGTTCCGACAGTGTAGTTTCTGGAGCTGTCAACAATCCCATTAACAGTGCACATTTTACTCAAAAGATAAAATGTTTTATTAGAACGATATGAGGAGAAAAAGTTTAAAAAAAAACACTGAAAACAGTTGACTCTTTCAAAAATTTCATTTCAGTCATTGAGGTGATGCAGACAGATAAGCATATACCCAACATCTCTTTTCCTCCACCTGCCCTGACCAACTCCCTATGATTGGAAAATTAAATGAAAATAGTTCTGACAGCTAACACAGAATAGCGAAAGAGTGAATAGAGCGCTGCAATTTATTACACCCCTGTCTACAGAAATACTGCAATTAAATTGAGCAAACATAAATTTGAATGTTCAGTGTTCACTGCCCCACCTATTGTAAACCAGCAGTTATTACATGAGTTTAATCCAGCAGGTACCAGAGACTTCCTGCTATTGAAAGAAATACACAACTACTGTACTCCAAAGACCAGGAAGAACGCTTCAACCCAGAGTGAGGGGGGTGGCGGGGGAAGCAAACATAAAGTTTAAAAACTACCTCTGCGTCCTGACGCTGAGTGTGGAGGTCGCAGTTTCTTGCAGATTATGCAAAGTGCTGCAGAGGAATGACTTCCTTCCCTGTGTAACTATTTGTTTCTCTCTCACACATTTTGGAGCAAGAGACTTGACAACTGCAAGTGAGCGACAGGGAGACTGGAACTTGCGGCGGACAAGCTCCTGGTTATAGCAGGCAATGGGTGCTGGCGGAAAGAGCCGAACATGCTCAAGAGCGGAAAGTGCCGAAGTCACTTTCAAGCTTCAGTGTGTTCTGTTGGAACGAGCCCAACTTTGAAAGCTGCTTCTCTAAGGACAGAGTCAGACTAGGACATGTTGCTGACGGAAACCGTCGAATAAATTCAGATCTTTATCTCTTCCAGCTTTTATTTTAAAATTGGCCAAGATCAAACTATTGTTGTAAAAACCGAAAGAAAAGGTACAATTGGCTAAAACAAAACTTTTCAAATTTGTCATAAGACTTGACAGTCCCATGAAAATTGATGTTCAGTTTGCAATGTTGGAAATATGAAGCACACAGTATCGATTAGTCAATTGATGTGAAAAGTTCACGTTACAATTTGGGAGGAGGAAAATTGGAGCAGGGCAGGCCCATTTTCGAGAAGATGCAGAAGTAAACAGTACTTTCTGCCAACAGGATAAAGCTGATTGCTATCATGTATGCACTTCTCTCTCTGTGGACAGCAAGAGATCAACCGGTGCATCAATACACTGCACCGCCAAATTGTGGAGGAAGGCTGCAGTTTGTGGGCATGTCAGTTTTATTATTGCTAAAATATAGATTAGATTAGATTACAGTGGGGAAACAGGCTCTTCGGCCCAACAAGTCCACACTGACCCAACAAAGCGCAACTCACCCATACCCCTACATTTACCCCTTACCTAACACTACGGGCAATTTAGCATGGCCGATTCACCCGGCCTGCACATCTTTGTGACTGTGGGAGGAAACCGGAGCACCCGGAGGAAACCCACGCAGACACGGGGACAACGTGCAAACTCCACAGTCAGTCGCCTGAGGCAGGAATTGAACCCAGGTCTCTGGGGCTGTGAGGCAGCAGTGCTAACTGCTGTGCCACCATGCCACCCTTAAATTGATGTTCATAGAGGTTCATGCCCTTCGGAAAATAGATGTTGACATCACTTCAGCCCTGATAAGGGTTAAACTTGCGAGAACTCCCCATTGTGAAGTGCATGAAGGGTTAGAACAAGGCAATGAACAAAATGCACTTCCATCATAGAGATATGCTACATTATACAACAATGTCAACAAGTTTCAAATTTATGTTACAGTAGCTTGAAATCAACTCCAATTCACTAACTCATATAATTGCTCATAGAGAAATAAATAATGTCCTTTAATTTTAATGATATTTAACCAGTTATTGAACATTTGCTCACTTCATATTTGGGCCAGGCAGAAACTCTGCTTTGAGTCAGGGACAGCTTTGACTGAGTGACCGAATTTGCTGCCCTCAACTTCTTTGACTCACCATGAACTTCCAGCCGACTTGGTGGTTTCGCTGTCCAGGTTTCTGCATAATAGTTTGTCCAGGCTGCTGTAAATGTTTACTATTTATTTAAAATGTTTTATTTACTCCTTCCAAAAATTGTATCACTGATTACTCACTCTGATGTTTTACTCTAAGCATTGTGGTTTGTTTTAAAACAGAAGAAGCATGATTTTGCTTATAGCTGATGTCACGCAATTGTTTTTTTTCATTCCAACTCACAAAACAAATAAACATCAGAATCAGGAGGTTTCTGAAATTTGAACTGATTGGAACCATTTTTTGTATAAATGTTTTATTAACCATTCACCAATCCCTAAAATAAACTAGGAATAAGTATGTCTTTTCACAGAGAAGGTAGATCCACCCCATTACATTAGATTAGATTAGATTACTTACAGTGTGGAAACAGGCCCTTCGGCCCAACAAGTCCACACCACCCCGCCGAAGCGCAACCCACCCATACCCCTACATCTACCCCTTACCTAACACTACAGGCAATTTAGCATAGCCAATTCACCTAACCTGCACATCTTTGGACTGTGGGAGGAAACCGGAGCACCTGGAGGAAACCCACGCAGACACGGGGAGAATGTGCAAACTCCACACAGTCAGTTGCCCGAGGCGCTGGCGCTGTGAGGCAGCAGTGCTAACCACTGTGCCACCGTGCCTGCTCAGGTTAAATCAGTTAGTGTATGGTTTTGTCGAGTCAGTTGGATGCTGTCATGAGACATAAAATGGTTATACGATCTTCATCTGTTTAATGGGACATGCCCTTCAAAACTGCAAATTTAAAGTTATGCATAACTGCATGTACTCAGAGTTTGATGAGGAATTTTGCATTTTCAGCCCATGTTACATCCCCCTTTTGGAAATACCAGCCTGAACTCAGCCAGATTTTCTTCCTCTTTCAAGAAAACTTGCTTTGCCATCACAAATAACAAATGTCATCAAAATGTTTCTATAGGTGAGAATTTAATTATTGGGTGACCATCTTTATAATCTCACACTGCATATGATAATGTTAAAACAAAGTACTATCTGAAGAAGATGCTTACCCATCTCTCAACAGCCAAATTTTCCCTCTAAGCCTTTTTGCCTCGATCGACAGGCTAATATCAAAGAAGGAGAAAACCCAAAGGACAAAACAGATACAATGGATCACATTGCACATTTTAGTCAGTGTTCTGAAACAAGAGAAATACTATTGTTTCCAACTATTTCATGAAAACTTGGTGAAACCCTAACCTCTCGTGAGTGCCAAGAAATACAGAAACATTAAGGCTCTCCAAATAATTTTATCATACAGGTTCTTTTCTAGGTCCAAGGCTGACCACTTTAATCCATCAAGATAATGGACTGCAATTCTTCTTCATATGATGCATTGCTTAAGATTAAAGCTCTCCCCACTCCACACATCTGTTATGCAACTCTGGGGATGCACTTTAAAACATGAACTTTTTTGTAAATATTCCCTCTCCTGCAGTCTCCTCAAATTGCACTCTTGTTTCAAACAGAACCAGTAAGAACTTTCATGAGGGCAGTTGACCAGCTTTTTAAAATCTCATTGGAAATATGGCATCTCCAACAGTGCAGAGCTCCCTTGGTATTCAAATAAAATTCTAGCCTTGATTTAATTCTCAAGTCTATAAAGTGGGATTAAACATTCATCTGTCTGATTCAGAGTAAAGGAAGTTACCATTGAGCCAAGGCTGACATCTGTCGCTCATCACTCACTCTGACTGCCATCAAAGGATTTTGGAAGAAGACCAAATCCCCTCATGATCTGAAATCTGCGCTTTCCATTGCATAACATGAGCATGACACAATTAACCTTATCAAAGTACATTTCTAAATGGAATTCATGTAGACATCAACTTCTTTTCAGTGTTAGTAATCACAGAAAATATCCCATGTTATGATCCCAGTTGATGTTAAGACCAGAAAAGTCAGATTGCAGAATAAAAGCTGACTTAATTGACCTTTCCAAAAAAATTGGTGGTTTTTCAATGGAACATAAAAACAAAAGGATGCTAGTTTGATTTGAACAATACAATAGCTGTAGTACACAAGAGAAATTGAAAAAAAAGCTATGTAAATGTTATAGTTTGAAAGATTCAAAACAGAGCAAAACAAAATCCCATTTATGCCTCAGTACCATCACTTCACAATTACTCAGAAAACAGTGACTTTCATTCCCCACCCAAGCTGGAGGTTTGACTTAACAGCTTTACTTTTCTGGATTCCTGTCCTGTGAGCTGGGAAGAATTTTTTTTCTTGAATCCTCACATTACTGAGACCCTAGACTTTCTCAGCTTTAATTTTGAAAAATGCAGATCTTCAACAAAACATTGCTGGTCTGGATATTTTCACAAACCAAAACCCTTAAATCAAGGTAACCGATTCTCCTAACTGCTCTGAACAGGGAAAGTCTATTTTTATACCTGACTGCAGTCAGGTCTCCTTTGATTTGAATTTTGAAGCTTTTAACAAGCTTAAAAAATAACTTGCTTATCCTAAATTCTGTTAAGCTAATGACTTAATGTTCTTTTCTTTGTCCTGACATAAAACCTCACAATATAAATAAACTTCCATTTAGTATCCAGGCGGACTCTGGTGTTTAAAATCATGCTTCTAAGAAGACTGACCCAGTTGATGAAAGGCTTTTGCCTGAAACGTTGATTTTCCTGCTCCTCGGATGCTGCCTGACCTGCTGTGCTTTTCCAGCACCACTCTAATCTAGACACTGGTTTCCAGCATCTGCAGTCCTTGTTTTTACCCAGTTAATTATTAAACCACTTCACACAAAAAACGGCAACATCAATAATTCGAAATCCAAACTGTTAAAAACTGATAGGATTATATCAAAATTACACACATTTCATTAAACCCAGGCGACACAAACTTTGTATGGATCAAATTTATTTACAAGTTTTAAATATTTCAGAAATTGCTTCTTCCTGCATGCACAGTATAGTTTTGTTTCCTTTTCGAGTTATAGTTGTTGTCTCTATATTGTGGACTACATTGGAAATGTTTTGCAGAGTAAGTTTTGCAATCCCAGCAGGAAAGACATGCTTGGACTCACCATAGATTGGGAATGGGAAAAAAAACAGTTCTGATTCTCTGACCATTGGTCTGTGAGCAAAGCTTCCTGCTTTGATGCATATTTGTAAAATGCCCCTTGCCATCACATTAACAAAATATGAACTCAGTCTATAATAAAGCAACATAAGGATGTCCAATTAATTGAATAAAGTCAGAAAAAAATGCCTGTTCTATAGCGGCAAATCTTCCACACCAGACAAGGCTTGTACACTTAACAGAGAAATGACATCACAACATGTAATGTTTCATTTTAAGGTACCAACGTCATCTTTGGTCAGTCTCTCTGTGACATGCAGTAAGAGTAGTACATTCAGTCAGCTCTGTGTATGAAATGTATAACAACATCAGTAAGAACAAAATGTAGACTGTTTGTATAAACCCATGATATTGCAGCCTTGTAAATAGTTACTGTTGTAAATTGTACTGTTGTACATTGAGACACCTGTCTCACAAGAACCTAATTTTCTCTGATCTATATCGCATGGGCTAACATATAGAAAACTACAAGTGGCATCACCCTGTAGTTTTTAGCATTCATTCATTTCAAAATGTATTCATAATAAGCCATGATGAAAACAATGTTAATTTAGCAGGTGACAAAAATTCATATGCTAGTAATATTTCTTCAAAGATAACACCACAAATATTATAAAAAACATTTCATGATAAAAACAAGCCATATTATCTAAAAATCTGAAATAAAAACAAAAGGTGCAGTCCCTCCACCTATCTTTGTGTCATCCGCAAACTCAGCAAAAATGCCCTCAGTTCCTTCATTCAGGTTGTCAATGTAAAGCATGAGTGTTGTGGTCCCAACACAGATCCCTGCCAACTCCACGAGTCACTGGCTGCCATTCTGAAAAAGACCGCCCTTATCCCTACTCTCTGCCTTCTGCCAGTCAGCCAAACCCCTATCCATGCCAGTACCTTGCCTGGCTTTTATCTTATTTATGAAAGTCTTGTTAAAGGCCAGCTGCAAATCCATATAGATCACATCGACTAGCTCTCCTTTGTCTAATTTGTCATTACCTTCTCAAAAAATTCAGAGATTTGTCAGGAATGACTTCCTGTTGACAAAGTCATGCTGACTCAGCCTTATCTTACCATGTACTTCCAAGTACTCCACAATCTCATCCTTAACAATGGACTCTAAGGTCTTGCCAAAGATTGAGGATAGGCTTACCAGCCTATAGTTTCCTACCTTCTGATTCTCTCTTTTCTTAAACAGGGGTATTACATTAGCCATTTTCCAGTTCTTTGGAACCATCCCTGACTCCACTGATTCCTGAAAGCTCATGAAAAAAAAATCCACAATCTCTTTAGTTATCTCCTTCAGAACCCTAGGGTGTAGTACATCTGGTCCAGGTTATTTATCCACATTCAGATCTTTCAGCTTCCCCAGCACTTTCTCCTTAGTGATGGCCACTGCACTCACCTCCTCTACCTGATTCTTGAAGTTCTGGTTTGCTGCTGGTGTCTTCCACTGTAAAAACTGATGCAAAGTACCTATTCAGTTCTCCATCATTTCTTTGTTCCTCATTACTACTTCTCCACTCATTTTCCAGTGGTCCAATGTCCACTTTTGCCTCTATCTTACCTTTCAGGTATCTAAAAATAACTGTTGCAATCTTCTTTTAAGTTACTAGTTAGTTTACTCTTATATTTCATCTTCTCCCCCCTTTTGCTTGTTTAGTTATCCTCTGCTTTTTTTTAAGAGATTCCCAATCCTTTGGGTTTCCAAGAATCTTCCCCACATTGTATGCTTTTTCTTATGCTTTCATGCTGTCTCGGACTTCTCTTGTCAGCCAGGTTTGCCTCATCCTCCCCTTTGTACGCTTCTTCTACCTTGGGATAAATTTTTGCTGCAACTCCCAAATTACCCCCCAAAATTCCTACCACTGCTACTCCACCATCTTCTCTGCTAGACTCCCCTTCCAATCGACTCTGGCCAGCATCTCCCTCATGTCTTTGTAGTTACCTTTATTCAACTGCAATCACATTACATCTGATTCTGGCTTCTCCCTCTACAACTGGAGTGTGAATGCTATTATATTGTGGTCACTACCCTCTTCGGGTTCCTTCACCTTAACTCCCTTGTTATGGACCAGACCAGACCCCCTCAAAACATTTCAAGGTAGCCCAGACCTTAATTTTTCTAATTGTTTTAAGCAGTTGTCAAGTGGGTATTCCAGGAGTGATGCAGCTGGCCCAGCCACTTAGTTTTAAAAACAGAATTTATTTTGTAAGATTAAGAAATGAAACATAAACAAAAGAGAACAGAATATAGAACAACTTAACCTATCTGAAAACCCAACAGATTATCCCCACTTAATGATGCTGTTCCAAATACTTGCGACAATAAACACCCCTTGGCAAAAAAAGGTAAAATCAAACACAGGGTCTTACAGGAGAGAGAGGGAGCTAACAGCATGGAACACCCTCTTCCATGAAACTGGTTCTTTAATCAACAGCCTCAAAAAAGCTGAGTAGCAGCTCTGAACAGCCAGACTGCTAAAAACCAACCCAAACCAAACCAAACCAGCTGAGCTGGGAGAACTAGCCACTCCCTTTCATTGTACAAGTGTTTTTTTAAAAACATTAAAAGCTTTTCAAGTAGATAAATGCAGGCAAAATGGAACTTCTGTCTTTACAATCCCTCTGAAAAAAAGACAAGGATAATATAATCTTGTTAAGGGAGTAGAATCTTCATATCTCCCCCCCTTACAAAAATCACAAATCAATATTCAAAGATGGCTTCATTTTACAACCCCTTAATTTTACACTGTCAGTACACTTTACATACTTTACAT
Source organism: Chiloscyllium punctatum (assembly GCF_047496795.1). Classification (NCBI taxonomy): domain Eukaryota; kingdom Metazoa; phylum Chordata; class Chondrichthyes; order Orectolobiformes; family Hemiscylliidae; genus Chiloscyllium; species Chiloscyllium punctatum. Next base: position 22,498,144 of record NC_092777.1, read on the forward strand.
TGACAATACTCATGCAAACATACACACTAAAGTCTACTTCAGTCTGTTTTACTCTCACCACCAAATGCCTCATTTTTTATTCAAGTCTCAACAAGCGTTGGCAATCACATTTTCTCATCCTACCACATGCACAATTTTCAAATTGAATGGCCAAACAACAAGTTCCATCTAAATAATCTGGAATTTTTGTCATTAATTTCTCCACAAAGTGAAAACAGCAGAGCTTTTTAACTTTTCTTTCCCTTTCAAGCGTTTCCTTTTTGCCCGGTGGTAAGTTATCCTCATGATCTTCACCGAGATCTACCTCTCCCTTTCCATGTGAGGATTTCCCTTTTGCCCAATTTCTATCCCTCATGGATTGAAACTGATATTGGAAGCCAAACTTTGATTTATGAACCAACTCATAACCATCAGCCATTTCAGCTGCTAATCATGCCAATTTTAATCTCTGCTCTTCCACATGACTTCTCGCTACTTCAGGAAGTAAATTTTGAACTCCTGTCTAAGTTGCAACTTCTTAAGTTCAAGTTCTCTTTATTTTTTTCCTTTCCTCTCTCTCCTTTTTTCTCTCTCTTTTCTCTCCTTCCTTTTTGCTCTGCTGAAGTGATTCATTCTTTTTCTCTTTCCTCTGCTTTTAATTATAATGCAAACAGTTTAATTCCTTTTGCCCTTTCCTTGTCTTTTGACTCTCACTCAAGCTGAATTATAGCCATCTCCAAAGATTCTGATGGTGTTTCCAGCAAATGTAATTGCTGAGCTATTGCTGTAATTATCTCTCCTTTCTTCACAGGAGGCAGCTTCAACTCCAGCTTGACTGCAAATTCCAGCAGCTTGGCCTTGTTCACTTTCTGTAAATCCCCTAAAGTCACTTCTTCCACCCCAGAAAACTCTTAATGACTGAAAGAGCCATTACTACACCAAGCACTGTTTAAACCAACCAGATTCAACAGGACAATGTCAGGAGGTTGCTTGAAAAATGGTGACAGCAAACCCACATTAATCTGTTCAAATGGCTTTAGGGAAGCCACTTGTAGTAGTGTTCCTGTCACCTATGGAAAGAATCCATCAGATGACCATCATAAGGAGGTATGGGACTCTCTCCATAACATGGATTAAATAGTTACATTCAGAAGTTTGTCACTTCATATTCTGCTTCAACTGGGTAAGTACATTGAAGGAATATACAGTTGGGAAATAAGTGGCAAACATCATAGATTTTCGCAGAGGTCAAACCTTGCAGTAAAACATATTGATAGCCAGTTCAGCACTAGTTTGATACCTTATCAGATGTGCCAGATTATGGATTTGGGATATGGCAGCATCAGATTATTGCAGAGAAATATGTATAGAATTTGATATACGGCAGAATGTAAAAGCAGAATCCTGTTTTTAGAGTAGGATATTGGGCACATATGCATTGTGTCTTCAAGGCAATTGAGTAGATGCATTATTTATTACTGTTGATGTTAAGACTTCCTTTGGAGTGAGCCATGATCTTATAACTGTTTCACCTCACTTCCATTTGGGATCTTCCTCTGCCTATGCTTGGGGTCAGTTTGTTCATCATCTTGCTCCATGGCACTGTCCCATTGCCAGATAAGGTAATATGAAGCAGCTCTTAAAGCCTTGTATAACTTGACCATGTTGTACAGAAAGCTCCCCTCTCCCAATCAATCAAAATATATCTTTGCTTTATTTGACTGTTTCAGAAGACTCTAAGACAAAATGCAACTTGCTGAATCTTTTCACAGGTCTGATCTGTGAATGTCTCAAAGGAATCATGAACCAGGCATCTCCTAGTAGACAGCCATTCAGTATTCATAGCCTTAAAATTAAGATGATACAGTTGACTGCTCTAAAATAACGGAATAATGGTTGCTCCCAGGGATGCCCAAAACGTCGATTCTCCTGCTCCTTGGATGCTGCCTGACCTGCTGCGCTTTTCCAGCAACACATTTTTAGCTCTGATCTCCAGCATCTGCAGTCCTCACTTGCTCCCAGGGAGCCATACATTAACCAGCATGCACCAAGTGTGTATAGCCTCTTTGCTACGTACACTTAAATGGACCCATTGCAAGAAAACATACATTTATACCTAAAACATATTAAAATACGCCATGTTTCTCTGGCGTATTATCAAACAAAAATTGGTCTTTAGCCCACTGAATGAGATATTAGAACAGAAAAAGCTTAATCAATGATACAGGCTTAACAGGTGTCCTAAAGGAGGAGAGACACAATAAAATTTGGGAAGGGTTAATTTTATGTTGAGGCAGCTAAAAAGCATAGCCACTGATGTGGGAGTGAAGAAACCATTGGAAAGGTGTCAGATTTAGCCCAAAAGCTTGAAATTCAAGGTTTCTTGCACCTAATGCATAACATCCTAATTATAAACTGGCACAACCTTTATTTTGAGGGTAATGACTGGAAAGAACTCTCAAAGATGGGACACTATTTGGAGTGGTACAGTGGCTCAGTGATCAGCACTGCTGACCCACAGCGCCAGGGACCCAGGTTTAATTCCACCCCGGGCAACTGTCTGTGTGGAGTTTGCGCGTGTTTCGTCCGGTATCCTCCCACAGTCCAAAGACATGCAGGTTAGGTCAATTTGGCTACGCTAAATAGTCCAGTGTTCAGGGATGTTCAGGTTAGGTGAATTATCTAGGGCAATGCAGTGTTATAGGGATTGAGTAGGGAGTGGGGCTGAGTGGGATGCTCTTTGGACGGTCAGTGTGGACTTGGTGGGCTAAACAGCCTGCTTCCACGGTGTAGGGATTCTATGTTTGAGGTCTCATATGTTACAATAATAAAGTGAGCCCACAGAAAGACTGTAACCTTAATCGCTTTATAATCTGCACAAAGATTGATCAAATTCAGTATTGTCAACCGAGAGAGATATCAAGTGGGGAAACCTGACACTTCAGTGAAAAATCACTTCAGTTGCATTCAGACCTTCTATTGATTACAAACAGTAGAAAACCTGCACAAAATACCGACACAAAATTTCATCCAGTGTGTAAGAGTACAGAAACAATGTACATGCTTAGTAAACTCCCAGCTTCGAAAGGACTCCCCTGGTGCAGTGTTTTGTAGAGGATTAAGACTGTGTTATTTTCTGGGTCTGGAGATTGTGCAGGAGCAAAAATGGCCTTTGCAGTGATATGTACTTCTTGTCAGATGTGGGAGTTTAGAGAGAGTTAAGGGTTACTGCAGATTATATCTGCCATAAATGCTGTTGGATGCAAATCTTATCAGATCTAATGGATCAGTTGGAGAGACAGTTAGAAGCGATGAGGAATTTGCAACAGCAACAGTATGTGATGGATGGCAGTTTAGGAAGGGGGGATGTCTCAGATACAGTCACATAGATGGGTTAACTCCAGGGAGGATGAGAGAGGTCGGCACCTAGGGCAGGAGTCTTTTATGGATATACCCATTTCAAACAGGTGTGCTGTTTTGGAAAATGTAGGGGGTGATGGATTCTCAGGGGAACGTAGCACGAACAGCCAAGTTTCTGGTATTGAGACTGGATCTAATGCAACAAGGGGTACATCGGCTTCCAAGAGATCAATTGTGTTAGGGGATTCTGTAGTCCAAGGTACAGACAGATGTTTCTGTGGTCAGCAGAGAAAAAGCAGAATGGTGTGTTGTTTCCCTGGTGCCAGGATCAAGGGTGTCTCAGAGAGGGTGCAAAATGTTCTCAAGGGGGAAGAGGGGCCAGTAAGAGGTCATTGTCAACGTTGGTACCAATGATATAGGAAGGGAAAATGTTGAGATGCTGAAGGGAAATTACAGAGAGTTAGGCAGAAATTTAAAAAGTTGGTCCTCAAGGGTAGTAATATCTGGAATACTCCTATGAGCTAGTGAGGGCAGGAATAGGAGGATAGAGCAGATAAATGCATGGCTGAGCAGCTGGTGTATGGGAGAAGGATTCACATTTTTGGATCTTTGGAATCTCTTTTGGGGTAGAAGTGACCTGTACAAGAAGGACGGATTGCACCTAAATTGGAAAGGGACTAATATACTGGTAGGGAAATTTGCGACAACTGCTCGAGAGGATTTAAACTCGTAAGATGGGGAGGGTTGGGACCCACGGAGATAGTGAGGAAAGAGATCAATCTGAGACTGGTACAGTTGAGAACAGAAGCGAGTCGAACAGTCAGGGCAGGCAGGGACAAGGTAGGACTAATAAACTAAACTGCACTTATTTCAATGCAAGGGGCCTAACAGAGAAGGCAGATGAACTCAGGGCATGGTTAGGAACATGGGACTGGGATATCATAGCAATTACAGAGACATGGCTCAGGGATGGGCAGGACTGGCAGCTTAATGTTCCAGGATACAAATGCTACAGGAAGGATAGAAAGGGAGGCAACAGAGGAGGGGGAGTGGCATTTTTGATAAGGGATAGCATTACAGCTGTGCTGAGGGAGAATATTCCTGGAAATACATCCAGGGAAGTTATTTGGGTGGAACTGAGAAATAAGAAAGGGATGATCACCTTATTGGGATTGTATAAGAGATCCCCTAATTGTCAGAGGGAAATTGAGAAACAAACTTGTAAGGAGATCTCATCTATCTGTAAGAATAATAGGGTGGTTAGGGTAGGGGATTTTAACTTTCCAAACATCAACAGGGACTGTCATAGTGTTAAAGGTTTAGATGGAGAAGAATTTCTTAAGTGCGTACAAGACAATTTTCTGATTCAGTATGTGGATGTACCTACTAGAGAAGGTGCAAAACTTGACCTACTCTTGGGAAATAAGGCAGAGCAGGTGACTGAGGTGTCAGTGGGAGAGCACTTTGGGGCCAGTGACCATAATTCTATTCGTTTTAAAATAGTGATGGAAAAGTTTAGACCAGATCTAAAAGTTGAAGTTCTAAATTGGAGAAAGGCCAATTTTGACGGTATGAGGCAAGAACTTTTGAAAGGTGTTTGGAGGCAGATGTTTGCAGGTAAAGGGACGGCTGGAAAATGGGAAGCCTTCAGAAATGAGATAACAAGAATCCAGAGAAAGTATCTTCCTGTCAGGGTGAAAGGAAAGGCTGGTAGGTATAGGGAATGCTGGATGACTAAAAAAATTGAGGGTTTGGTTAAGAAAGAGAAAGAAGCAGGTGTCAGGTATAGATAGGATAGATTGAGTGAATCCTTAGAAGAGTATAAAGGAAGTAGGAGTATACTTAAGAGGGAAATCAGGAGGGCAAAAAGAGGACATGTGGTAGCTTTGGCAAATAGAATTAAGGAGAATCCAAAGGGTTTTTACAAATATATTAAGGACAAAAGGTAACTAGGGAGAGAATAGGGCCCCTCAAAGATCAGCAAGGCGGCCTTAGTGTGGAGCCACTGAAAATAGGGGAGATACTAAGTGAATATTTTGCATCAGTATTTACTGTGGAAAAGGATATGGAAGATATAGACTGCAGGGAAATAGATGGTGACATCTTGCAAAATGTCCAGATTACAGAGAAGGAAGTGCTGGATGTCTTGAAACAGGTAAAGGTGGATAAATCCCCAGGACCTGATCAGGTGTACGTGAGAACTCTGTGGGAAGTTAGAGAAGTGATTGCTGGGCCTCTTGCTGAGATATTTGTATCATCGATAGTCACAGGTGAGGTGCTGGAAGACTGGAGGTTGGCAAATGTGGTGCCACTGTCTAATAAGGGTGGTTAAGACAAACCAGGGAACTATAGACCGGTGAGCCTGACCTCAGTGGTGGGCAAGTTGTTGGAGGGAATCCTGAGGGACAGGATGTACATGTATTTGGAAAGGCAAGGACTGATTAGGGATAGTCAACATGGCTTTGTGCATTGGAAATCATGTCTCACAAACTTGATTGAGTTTTTTGAAGAAGTAACAAAGAGGATTGATGAGGGCAAAGCTGTAGATATGATCTGTATGGACTTCAGTAAGGCGTTTGACAAGTTTCCCCATGGGAGACTGATTAGCAAGGTTAGATCTCATGGATTAGAGGGAGAACTAGCCATTTGGATACATAACTGGCTCAAAGGTAGAAGACAGAGGGTGGTGGTGGAGGTTGTTTTTCAGACAGGAGGCCTGTGACCAGTGGAGTGCCACAAGGAACGATGCTGGGCCCTCTACATTTTGTCATTTACATAAATGATTTGGATGCGAGCATAAGAGGTACAGTTAGTAAGTTTACAGATGACACCAAAATTGGAGGTGTAGTGGACAGCAAAGATTACAACATGATCTGGACCAGATGGGCCAATGGGCTGAGAAGTGGCAGATGGAGTTTAATTCAGATAAATGTGAGGTGCTGCATTTTGGGAAAGCAAATCTTAGCAGGACTTACACACTTAAAGGTAAGGTCCTTGGGAGTGTTGCTGAACAAAGAGACTTTGGAGTGCAGGTTCATAACTCCTTGAAAGTGGAGTCGCAGGTAGATAGGATAGTGAAGAAGGCTTTTGGTATGCTTTCCTTTATTGGTCAGAGTACTGAGTACAGGAGTTGGGAGGTCATGTTGTGGCTGTACAGGACATTGGTTAGGCCACTGTTGGAATATTGCATGCAATTCTGGTCTCCTTCCTATTGGAAAGTTGTTGTGAAACTTGAAAGGGTTCAGAAAATATTTACAAGGATGTTGCCAGGGTTGGAAGATTTGAGCTATAGGGAGAGGCTGAACAGGCTGGGGCTGTTTTCCCTGGAGCGTCGGAGGCTGAGGGGTGACCGTATAGAGGTTTACAAAATTATGAGGGGCATGGATAGGGTAAATAGGCAAAGTCTTTTCCCTGGGATTGGGGAGTCCAGAACTGGAGGGCATAGGTTTAGGGTGAGAGGGGAAAGATATAAAAGAGACCTAAGGGGCAACATTTTCACGCAGTGGGTGGTACATGTATGGAATGAGCTGCCAGAGGAAGTGGTGGAGGCTGGTACAATTGCAACATTTAAGAGGTATTTGGATGGGTATATGAATAGGCAGGGTTTGGAGGGATATAGGCCGGGTGCTGGCAGGTGGGACTAGATTGAGTTGGGACATCTGGTCGGCATGGACAAGTTGGATCGAAGGGTCTGTTTCCATGCTGTACATCTCTATGACTCTATGACTCCTAGTTAAACACTTTAATAAAATGAAAAGGGTATAGACTGCACGTTAAAAAAAAACTGACAAGAATGGAGTCTGATACAAAGGATTTCAGTTGTGAGGATAGATTGGAGGAGGTGGTATTGAGTAGAGATTATTGAGAGAAAATTTGCTCAAGGTATTCAACATAGAGAAAAGTCCAGACAAAGCCAATGGAAAGAAACTGTTCCCTTTGGTGAAGGAGAAGAAAAACAAAGTAAAGAGTGAGCCTATATCCTCAATGGGCAAAAGGTGTTGCATGAAAGATTCCAAGAACAGCTCACTTGCCTGCACTCAGTGAGAGATAACAAGGCTAAAATAAAATACCTCAAAGATAAGTGTTCTCATAAAAAAACAAATCTTTTTCAGAGAAAAAATAAGCTGAATGTTATGTAGAAATGAATTTTCTGCTTCTTCTCAAATTTATGAATCAATTAGCTGGTGTAATAACTTTGTGATTGCTTACACTTTGACGTCTGTGAGATTGCATAACATTTTCATTGGCCTTCAGTGTACATTCAACTGAAAGTAAAGTTAAAAGATAATTTTAGTTTTGTCTTCCTCTTTGTCGCTTTCTGAACCATCTTCCATCTGAGAGTATGCTAAGTAAGGATTGGCAACTGTCATTTGCGTGTTGTCCCAATTCATGGTGAATTACTGAGTCAGGACATCGGGATGGTTGGCAAGGTTGGAATTTGCCATAATTGCAGCAACTACTTGACTTGTCCCCAGGGGTTAGGGTTCAAAATGGTAAGTCAGCAAGGTGGGAATTGAGCATGACCCTAGATCACTTCTTCATCTTATTACATTGGATTTCAAGTGACTGATTCAGGATGAGAATGGCCAGAACTGATGAAGCAGCCAACTACCTTGCTCCCTTGGCCTATGAATACAATTGTACCCGAAAATGAAATGAGTGGAAAATGTAAATTAATATAACGAAGAAGAGAAAAAACTGTTCTCACAGCATCTATAAAAAAAGTAAAACCTGAACTGTTATAATTTTCTACCTTATATAAAATAAATGTACTCATATTTTATGTATTTACATGAAATGTGAAATAATAAATCATTGATGGAGGAGATACAGATTTTAGACACAAGCTATCCAGTCAGTCTTCTCAGTTAAGATCGCTTCCCACTTGAGATCAAATAAATAAAGTACTTAAAGTACTGAATGGCGCCAAAGTACAAGGATAATATTGCTGAATAAGTAAATATTTAGTGATAAGAACAGTTAAATCATTGTTGTTTCAGATTATTCCCTATATCACTGAATTGAAATCTCCAGCAGAGATGTTACATAATACTTTGCCTCAACCCCAGTGTAAAGAGTAAGATGTATGTCAGAAGATCTAGGTGAGTCTCACCAAGCATACATAAATAGTTAAAACTATTTGCAAATGTGAACAATTAAAAGAGACATCAGTTCTCACTCTTTGGTGTATTTGATGATATCAAGGAGTAAAATTGCACTCCTAGATTACCTTTTGAAACAGCATCTGAAACAGAAAGTATCACTTCAGGTACATTCAGACCTTCTATTGATTGCAAATAGCAGAATACCTACACAAAGTAACAAATGGTGTTTCATCCGATGTTTAACAGTGTGAATAAAAATTTACATGGTTAGTAAATTCCCAGCTTCGTAAGCACTGTTAGTTAAATATTTCAACAAAATGGAAAGGCTTTAGAGAGCATGAGAATGGTTCTAGATACAAGGGCTTTCAGCTGTGAGCATAGTTTGGAGGAGGGAAGAAGCCATTAAGAGGAAACTTGCTTGAGGTATTCAAAACTGAGAAGAATGTAAATAAAGTAAATAAGAGACTGTTCCCTTTGGTAAAGCAGTTAAGAGCAAGAGGACATGGACTTAATGTAATTGACAGAAGGATGAAAAGCAAATGGGAAAACACATCTCTGTACAACAAGTGGATAATTTCTGGAATCCACTGCCTAAAAGAGTGATGGAGATAGATTCAGTTGTGAAAATTGGATACATTTTTGAAGATAAAAAGAGATTGCAAGTTACAAGAATAGGAGTGTGATTTGTTGAATTGCTCTTGCAGCAAGACGACATGGACGCAATGCTCTCCTACTGTGTGCTAATCATTCTAATTCTCTATAATTCCATAGTCATCCACCAATGATGGTTATTCTGCACATGTGTAGCACAACTTTTATTTACACAGCGGGACTACTTCTATATAACCTTCATCGACACGATCTGTAGCTGATGATGCCAAATTATATTCTTTTGAAAATGTGTACTGTTTGTGTATGCATCTTGTTTTGTTGAGAGATTCTGTGCCCATATCACACGAAAATGTTCTGAAAATCCAATATATTTCTGGGACTTAAACAGTTGCTTGAAAACACCCATTTTATATTTCAAATGTAATAAGGGTGTTCCAAATAGATGTTCTGCCAATACTGTTGAAAGTGACCTTCAGAAGAGTAGTCAAGATGAAGCATAAAGTCTGGTAGAATTATTAGTTGGGCTTAGTATCAATACTTCCCACAGTCAATGATACATTTGCCGTGGAAATTTTGACTGAACTAGTAATTTTCAAAAAGGCACAAAGTTCAAGCCACATGCAGTATTATTTACTTCAGAGGATAAACCAGTTGGCATTTTTGTTATGAAACCTATGTTACAATCCAAATCTCTTTTGGATTACAAATATCTAATTCTAGATCCCCCAGGGAACAAATCATACATGAACAAACTTTGGATGAGAATCGTTTTTAAATAACCTCGTTAAGCAGGGTTACATTTATGTTCTTTCTATTTTAAAGTATTTGCATGGAAAATTACTCTCTTGATAGCTTCTTTTTAAAATTACAGAAACATTTTATATTGAATACATCTTGGAGAATTGTTTTGAAGGATTGTTGAAAATGGATTTGCTTCAGGTTTTCTGGAAATACTTGGAGTGGTTTCTTTAGAAGAGATTGTTGAAAGCAATATTTTTGTGATAAGCTTTCACAGAAATCACACAAATGATACTATTTGCTTGTGTTTAGGGATTGTTAATCGTGAGTGCTTTAGTATCGGTTCTTCAGTTGGGGTTGAAAAGCTGCGAGGACAGGCTGTCCAGTTGATCTCCACCATTTCTGTAGAGTCTAGCGTGAGACCTATGTTTTTCTTCTGAAAGAGTATTTGGAAGGACTTTTCAATATTGTATTTCCTGAGCAAACTGTGTCTGCAAAGAAGCCAGAGACAATCATTTGTAATTTGTGATTTGACCACATATGCTGATTCAGCCACATTCTCTATAGGTGCAGCCTCAAGGAGCCAAATAGTCTTGATCCTATTTCATATTGTCTAATGCCAGTGCACACTCTCTGCTATGCAATGCTAGTTTTTAAAAACTTCATTCATGGAATGTGGATATTGCTGGCTAGGTCAGTGACTATTGCCCATCCTTAGTTGCACTCAAGAGGATGGCAGTGAAGCACTTTCCTGAATTGCTGTCAGTAATGGCACACCCACAATGCTGTTATAGAGGGAGTCCCAGGATTTTGACCCAGTGAACACTGAAGGAATGGCAATACATTTCCAAGTCAGGATGGTGAATTACTTGAAGGGGAAGCTTCAGGTGATGGTAGTCCCATGTACATGCTGCCCTTGACCCTCAGATGGTAGAGGCTGTGGGTTTGCAAAGTGCTGTCTTAGGTGCATTGGTAAATTTTTGCAGTGCATTTTATGGAGTGTTGGTGGTGGAGGGAGCTGCCCAGTTTTTCCTGGAGAGTGTCAAGCTTCTTGAGTGTTGGTGGAGCTGCACTCATCCAGGCAAGTGTCTAGAATTCCATTACACACCTGTCCTGCGCTCTTCAGATGGTAGGCAAGCTTTGAGCAATCAGTTGGTGAACTACATGCTACAGTATTCCTAGACTCTGACCTACTCTTTTATCTGTAGAACTATTCCAGTTCAGCTTTGAATCAATGGTAACTCCCAGGATGTTGATAGTGGAGGATGCAGCAATGGTAATGTGACTGAATGTTAAGGGGCAATAGTTGGATTCTTTCTTGTTGGAAATGATCATTGCTTGCCACTTGTGTGGCGTGAATACCACTTACCAATATAAAGACCACATATAATTTGACTTTTCTGTACCTTTGATTGTGGACTGAAATCAGACAAGAACCATTTTAAAAGCCAGGGATCTTTGAATAATTATAACATTACCTAACACTCATTGTATGTGCTGTTTACTCAGCTGCTTGTTCCAGTAGGGGTAGAAGTCCGGTGATAGATGAGCTGGAACCTCAGGGAATGTGTACAAATAGAGATACAGCCATCAACAGGCCGCTGATTGATCTATGGAATGATGAACAGTTATCGATAACAGAGGCCTTCTGCCTGCCAACAGCTGTATGATTGGTCGTAGGAAGCTGAACAGCTTATGTGCGAATATTTGGGGAGAAAAAGAATTGGATTTCTGAATGGGAAGGAGCTGTCCCTATTCTAATGCAATAAAAACTATTTCAAGTCTGAAGAAGGTCTGTTTATTTCCCCTCAACAGCTGTAAATTGTGATTTTCTATCCAGGGAGTCAGATACTTATGAACTATCAACCCTATGTCTTCTACAAGCAAGTGAAAGTACCTGGAGAAAGAAGGTTGAAGACCAAGGTCCCAACAAGTTAAAAAGATTATCTCAGCAAACCCTGTGAACGTGGACTGTTGAACTTCTCAGTCTTTCTTCTGATCATAATTTCCATGATTTTTATTCTGTCTGCCTGTATGTTGGTATAGGGAGAATTTATGAAGGGTTTGAGTCTTAACTAGTAGAGTTACTGGTTCATAATTGATTACCTCATAGAGTTATACAACATGGAGACAAGCTCTTCAATCCAACCAGTCCACATTGACCATGTTCCCATGTTCTAAACTACTAAACTTGTCCCACCTGTGTGTATTTGTCCCATATCCCTCTGAACCTTTCCCATTCATGTATTTATCCAAATGTCTTCTAAATGTTATAATTGTACAAGCATCCAACACCCCTCATGTCTTTTTTAAAATTTTCTCCTCTCACCTTAAAAATATTCCTCCTAGTTTTGAACTCACTCAAGCTAAAAAAAACCCTTGCTATTCATCTTATCCATGACCCTCATGATTTTATAAACCTCTAAAAGGTCACCCTCAACCTCCTGTGCTCCAGTGAAAAAAGCCCTAGCCTATCCAAACTATTTTTCTAGCTCAAATCCTCCAATCCCAGCAACATCCAGGTAAATCTTATCTTAACCCTCCCCAATTTAATAATATCCTCCCTATAGCAGGGCAATTAGAACTACACACAGTAATCCAGAAGAGGTCTCACCAATGTCCTGTACAATCTCAATATGATATCCCAACTCCCCCACTCAAAGGCGTGAGCGATGAAGGCAAGCATGCTAAAAACTTTCTTAACCACCCAGTCGGTAACAGGGCAGGATGTTTACAATCAATGGGAGGGCCCTGGGTAGTGTGGTAGAACAGAGAGATCAAGGGGTTCAGGTACATAATTTCTTTGAAATTTGCATCACAGGTCGACTGGGTGGTTAAGAAGATGTTTAGTTTGCTTGCATTCATTGCTCAGGCCTTTGAGTGTAGGAGGTGAGATATCATATCAAGATTGTACAGGACATTGGTGAGGCCTCTTTGGGAATACTGTGTGTACTTCTGGTTGCCTTGCTATAGAGAGGATATTATTAAATTGGAGAGTGTTCAGATAAGTTTTGGTAACAGTTCATCAACTTTGCAAACACCTTCCACCCTGACCTCAAGTTCATCTGGACCATCTCAGATACCTCCCTCCCATTCTTAAACCTCTCCATCTCCGATTACTGAAGTAACACAGGCATCTACTTCAAACCCACCTACTCTCACAGCGACCTGGACTACACCTACACTCACCATCTCCATGCTCCCCCATACCCACCCCAGTAAACACGGTATCCCTTATTCCCAAATCCTCTGCAGTATCTGCTCCCAGGAGGAGCAATTCCACCACAGGACATCCCAAATGGCCTCCGACTTCAAGGAGCACAACTTCCTCTTCCATGTGGTCAACAATGCCCTCCAGCACACCTCCTCCACTTCCCACACCTCTGCCTTTGAACCCTACCCCTCTAACTGCAACAAGGTAAAACCCCCTGGTCCTCACCTTCCACCCCAGCAACCTCTGGATACAACACATCATCCTCCACCATTTCCGCCACCTACCATCAGGCCCCATCACCGAGATATATTTCCCTCTCCATCCTGATCAGCATTCCACAGAAACCACTCCCTCTGTGACTCCGTCAGTATATCCACGTCATTGTTAGTGGGTGCTTGAAATGTCTGCGAGTGTCTTCCCTTGTCTGCAAGTGCTGTCTAGTTTCGCTTGTCAGCCTGCTTGGTCATTGCTGAGGCATTCTGGGTGTTTTGAGTATAGTTTGGCCAATTTTGCTTTTGTGGGCCTATTGTGGGTTGGTGGAGTGGCAGATCTTTTCCCACACACGTGAAGTGTTTTGACTGAAACCTAGCATCCATATTGCTGGGGGTGGGGATGTCTGGAGGAGGCCAAGGTGGATCATCCACTTGTCATTCCTCCTGAAAGTTGTTGCAAATGCTTCAGCCTTATCTTTACATTGATCTGCTGGGCTCCTTCATCATTGAGGATGGGGTATTTATGGAGTCTCCTTCTCCACTGAGTGATTTAATTGTCACCACCAATTATATTTGGATGTGGGAGGTCTGCAGAGCTTAGATCTGATCCATTGGTTCTGGGATCCCTTAGCCCTGTCTTTCATTTGCTGCTTATGCTGTTGGCGTGCAAATCGTCCTGTGTTTTTCTTACAGTTTCACCAGGTTGGCACGTCATTTTAAAATATGCCCGGTGCCACTCCTGGTATGCCCTCCTGAATGCTTCCTTGAACCAGAGCTTGATGGTAATGGGATATGCTGGGCAGTGAATTGGAAAATGTGCTTGAGTTGCTTCAGATGGCTGACACCAACTTACGAATGCCCAGTTTAAGTTGCTAGACCCGTTTGAAGCTCATTCCATTTGGCACGATGATAATGCCACACAATATGATGGAGGATGTTCTCAACGTGAGGATGAGATGTTCTCTTCTCAAGGACTGTGTGGTGTTCATTCTTAGCAATACTATCAGTGGACAGATACTTCTGTGGCAGGCAGATTAGGGAGGATGAAGTCAGTGTTGTTTTCTCTCACCACCAGCTATGAAACTAGCCTAAGCAGCAATGTGCTTTAGGACTCAATCAGCCTGGTAAATTCTGGTACTATTGACGCACTCGAGATGACGGACCATTGAATTTTCCCATTTGGAATGTGTTATGTATCCTTGCCACATTCAGTGCTTCCTCTAGGTGGTGCTCAACACAGAGGAGTACTGATTCAATTGGGGGTGTTACATAGTAAGCAGAAGGTTTCCTTGCCCATCTTGACATGTACCATGAGACTTCATGAAGTGCGTAGTCAACGTTGCAGACTCCCAGGGCAACTCCATCCTGACTGTATACCACTGTATCACCACTTCCTTTGGTTCTGTCCTGCTGGTGGGACAAGGCATACCAGGGATGCTGATGGTGATGGTGTTGATTCTGGTTTAAGTTATGATTCTGTGAGAATGACTACAGCTCTCCCAATTGTGGCACAAGCCCCAGATGTTAGTAATGGGGACTGTGCAGGTTTGCCATTGGTGTGTTTGCCATTGTCATTTCCTCAGTCAATGCCAGGCAGATGCAATGGTTCCAATCCTTTTGTGGGGTTTTCTGCAACTAAGTAGCTTACTAGGCCATTTCAGAGAGTAGTAATTCAGAGAGTCAATGATATGCTGTGGGTTTGGAGTCACATGTAGATCACTCAAGCTAAGGATGGCAATTAATCCTCCCCAAGTGAACAAGATGGGTTTTTAAGCAAAGATTAATAATGGTTTCATGGACAGCATTAGACTTTTAGTTACAGATTTGTGCTGAATTCAAATTCTATCATCTGCAGTGATTGGATTTGACCCTGATTGCCCACAACATTTATTTGGATATCTGATTTACAAGTCCAGCGATAGTACTGCCATGTCATCACCTTCCTCACTGTTCCATAAAACCTATCAGTCACTGATGCTGTCAGCCTGGTAAAGACTTTCACAGTGGATTTATCTTATGGTACAGGTATCTCCCACTTTTCAAACATTCACTTTGCACCACATAGCTTTTACGAAAGAACTACATTAGTACCTATTTTCACGAATCTGAAGAGGATTTTTGCTTTTACAAAAAACGGTGACATTTTCCCCATATAAATCATGCATCTTTGCTTTATGCCATTTTCAACTTACAAAAGGTTTCATGGGAACGCTCTACCTTCGGATAGCAGGGGATTCCTGAATTGAAAACCCAAATGCCTTTCTCAGTTGCTGGGACGTTTCTGGAAAGGAAAGATTGAAACCTGAGAGATTTACAAGAATGAACCAAGGCTCGATGACTAGCATCAGCAGAAAATATAAATCTTAATAATATTCATCATAGTAATTTTATTTAGTTCACTGACATACATCAGTACAGATAACCTGAAGTGACAATTCCTCTGCACTTTTAACTTACCCTTATCTGTTTGTTAATATTCAATTATTGAACCAGGTAACAGTCAAAACAGTAGTAATTGGCAAAAATAGAGACAAATAAGAAAGTAAACCAGAACAGAAAATGAAAATAAAATTAGATTTGACCTTTTTTACCCCCAGTTCTCATAAAAGGTCATTAACCCAAAATATTAAATCAATCTTGCTTCACAGATGCTGCCAGATTTGGTTAGTTTTTCCTGCATAATCTGTTTTCTTTCACCTTCCCAGCATCTGCAGTACTGGTAGTTCTAACAAAACATTGCTTAACAGAAAATCATTTAATAGAAATAATGGGGCCGATGGGAAAAGTGGGGTTAGGGGCTAAAACAGCAACAAATATTACTCATGATTTCTCAAAACTCACCCAAAACTCTAATGCAAAGTAGAACACAGCCTGAATGTTAAAAACGTATTTATTAATGAAACGAAAGTAAATTGAATGCAGTACATTTAAAAATGTAAGAAAGTTGCTTTCTATGTACAGTATCCCTCAGAGAAAGCTGCTCTGCTGGCGGCTGGCATCGCATTAGCACAGAACGGCACAAATGATCGGCACTGACATTACACATGGACAGGCACCGGCGCATGTGCAGAACGGCAAGAATTTCGGCACATGCACAGAATGAAGCGCGGACCATTCCTCGCTGGATTTGCACCATTGCCAACAGAGGTAAGCATTCCCAAAATGCCGTTCCCTAATTCTTAAGTGACATTATAGCCAAATCACGCTGCTGAAACATGTGTTACCCCAGAACAACCTGTCACTTTTATCTCTCCTTAGTTCCCATATTAACTCTCAGTGCACCAACTCTCAGTGCAAGCTGATACTTTTGTAAGTGAAAACTGCCAGCAATGTTAGTAATCTAGCTGAAAAATAGAAAATGTTGGAAATACCCAGTTAATCTGGGAGTGTCAATGGAGAGAAATCTCTGGGGTGGCTTCTGCAATGTCATTGAACCTTTGTGAGCCCTGTCCCCAGAGTCCACAGAGCCACACTAATGAGTGATTGAGTCCTATCGCTATCTGCAGCCACTACCTTCTCTGTGCAAGCCTGGAGGATGTTTTGGTAAAAAAAAACAATGACTGCAGATGCTGGAAACCATATTCTGGATTAGAGTGGTGCTGGAAAAGCACAGCAGTTCAGGCAGCATCCGAGGAGCAGGAAAATCGACGTTTCGGGCAAAAGCCCTTCATCAGGAATGGAGGATGTTTTGGCCCCCCGAGAGAGAAATGAAACCTTTCCATCTTTGAAACCTTTGCTTCAGGGTCCCTGCATTTGCATCAGTCCTTCCCTGCTATTTCCAGAATTTGTTTTAGCCAGAAGGGAATTGCGCTTTACGCAATGCAGGTTAATTCTAAACTTAAGCTCGGTTTGATAGGTGCTAGCCTTGCACGAGCATGGATGTCCCATTGAGGTATTTAGCAGTTGGTAAAATATTTAGAGTTGGGCTGCTCACCAGAGGTATAATGATGACAACAGTTTGCTTTGCTGCTGCTTTTATCATTTACATTGATCACCAGGTATTTGTACACAGCAAACTGCAGGCCGTCAATGAGTGTAATCCAGACTTCGCCCCCTACAACATTGACAAACTCAGGATACCCCACAACTAACAGAATACTGTTCAAATGTAGCCACAGTTCAAATCTCACCCAGAAAAAAAATTTCCTAAAATATTACAAGTGGTTATGTTAAGAAAAAAATTTAACTTCATGTGATCATTTGAAATTTGTAACACTGAAAGCCAATTAGCAACTTTAAAATCTCTCAATACACTCAAAATAGCTTTCATGTATTTGAAATGCAGCATGAAGAGATTCCCAGTAATGTTCTCTGGCCTTGTATTCTTATTATTTTTAATTCATAAAGACTTGGTGACTACAATGACAATAATTACAGAAGACAACAGAAACTCCAGTCGCAGACTTCCTTTGGATTAACTAAACTAAAATATCAAGTGATGAATTCTTAGTCAGGCTGGATGGCTGGATTAAGAGAGTAACCTGCTCTATTCATTGATGATCTTAAACCACTTGATCTTTACCCATGCAGATCATGATGTTTTTTTGAAACACTGCTGCTTTCCAGAAAACCCAAAAGATCATTATTTTTGTTCAATATGAATCACAGGAGCAAAAGTATCCATGTTTACTGCATTAAGGTTTTCTTTGCAGCAACACAAAAGTAACACCAGAGCAGCACCCTTATATTTGCAGCAAGTAACATTGACTTCAGCAAAAATAAAATACTGTGGATGCTGGAAATCTGATATTAAAAATAAAATTCAATGCTAGGAAGACTCAGCATCCGATGTCTTGATCTGAAAGGTTGGAGTCAGAGAGTCATGGAGTTGCACTGCATGGAAACAGACCCTTCGGAACAACTCATCCACTCCAACATCTCAAACTGATCCAGTCCCCTTTTGTCAGCATTTGGTCCATATCCCTCTAAACCATTCCTACTCATAAACTGATCCAGATACCTTTTAAATGTTGGAATTGTACTCACCTTCAACTCCTCCTTTGGCAGCTCATTTCATACACACCATCCTCAGCATATTTCTTTCACCTCTCACTTAAAACCTATGCCCTCTCGTTTCGACTCCACTACCCTGGCAAAAAGATCATGTTTATTCACTCTATCTGTGCCCCTCATGATTTTATAAACCTCTATAAGGCCACCCCTCGGCCTCCAATGTTCCAGGGAAAACAGCACCAGCCTATTCAGCCTCTCCCTATAGCTCAAATCCTCCAATTCTGGCAACATCTTTGTAAATCTTTTCTGAACCTGTTCCAGTCTAACAGCATCTCTCCTTTAGCAGGGAGACCAGAACTGAACACAGTATTCTAAAAGTGGTCAAGCCAACATCCTGTACAACCACTACATGATATTCCAACTCCTATACTCAATGCACTGACCAATGAAGGCACGCATGCCAAAAGCCTTCTTCCCCACCCTACCTACCTGCAACTCCACTTTCAAGGAACTATGAAACTGCATGCTAGGTCCTTTTGTTCAGCAACATTCCCCAGGATCTTACCATGAAGTGTATAAATCCTGTCCTGATTTGCCTTTCCAAAATGAAACATCTCACATTTATCTAAATTAAAATCCATCTGCTACTCCTTGGCTCATTGGCCCATCTGATCAAGGTCCTCATTGTATTCTGAGACAGCCATCTTCACTGTCCACTACATTACCAACTTTGGTGTCATCTGCAAACTTACTAACCATACTTTCAATATTCATATCTAAATTATTTACATAAACAATGAAAAGCAGTGGAATAAGCAATGATCCTTGCGGCACACCATTGGTCACAGGCTTCCATTCTGAAAAACAACGCTCCACCATCACCATCTGCCTCCTACCTTCAAGCTAATTTTGTAGCAATTAATTAGCACTCCTTGGATTCTAAGTGATCTAACCTTGCCGATCTAACCATGCGGAACCTTGTCAAATGCCTAGCTGAAATCCATATAGACAATGTCTACTGCTCTTCTTCATTGAACTTCTTCATCACTTCTTCAAAAAACTTAATTAAGTTAGGGAGACATGATTTTGCACACACAAAGCCATGTTGACTATCCTTGATTAATCCGTGCCTTTCCAAATGCATGTAAATCCTCATGATCACCTCCAACAACTTATCCACCACTAATGTCAGAATCACTGATCTATAGTTTCCTGGCTTTTCCTTCCCACCTTTCTTAAATAATGGCACCATATTAGCATTCTGGCACCTCACCCATGGCTATCAATGATACAAATATCTCAGTAAAAGGTACAGCAATAACCTCCCTAGATTCCCACAAAATTCTGGGACACACCTGATCAAGTCCTGGGGATTTAGAGTCATGGAGATGTACAGCATGGAAACAGAACCTTCAGTCCAACTCATCTATGCCGACCAGATATCCAAAACTAATCTAGTCCCACCTGCCAGCACCCGGCCCATATCCCTCTAAACCCTTCCTATTCACATACCCATCCAGATGCCTTTTAAATGTTGTAATTGCAAGCCTCCAACACTTCCTCTGGCAGTTCATTCCATACACATACCACCCTCTGTGTGAAAAAGTTGTCCCTTAGGTCTCTTTTAAACCACTCTTTCCCCTCTCACCCTAAACCAATGCCTTCTAGTTCTGGAATCCCCCAACCAAAAGAAAAGAACTTGTCTAGTTATCCTATCCATGCCCCTCATGATTTTATAAGCCTCTATAAGGTCACCCCTCAGCCTCCGACACTCCAGGGAAAACAGCCCCAGCCTGTTCAGCCTCTCCCTTTAGCTCATACCTTCCAACCCTGGCAACATCCTTGTAAACCTTTTCTGAACCCTTTCAAGTTTCACACCATCCTTCCAATAGAGGGGAAACCAGAATTGCACACAATATTCCAAAAGTGGCCTAACCAATGTCCTGTACAGCCGCAACATGACCTCCCAGCTCTTATACTCGATGCTCTGACTAATAAAGGAAAGCATACTAAATGCCTTCTTCAGTATCCTATCTACTTGCGACTCTACTTTCAAACAACTATGAACCTGCACTTCAAGGTCTCTTTGGCCAGCAACACTCCGTGGGAACTTACAATTAAGTGTGTAAGTCCTGCCCTGATTTATCCATCTTTATGCATTTTTAGACATGCAGCACTCCTCTTCTGAACGCTTTTCAAGATATTACTATTTAGTTCCCCAAATTCTCTAACTTCCTTATTCTTCTCCACAGTAAACCATGAAGCAAACACTCATTTAGTATCTTACCCATCTCCTGTAGTTCCACACAGAGATGGCCTTGTTGATCCTTAACGGCCCTATTCTCTCCCTAGTTACTCTTTTGCTATTATATATTTTGCATTTATACATTTGAATTCTCCTTAACCCTATTTGTCAAAGCTATCTCATATCCCTTTTTACCCTCCTCAAATGTGTATGGAATGAGCTGCTAGAGGAAGTGGTGGAGACTGGTACAATTGCAACATTTAAGAGGCATTTGGATGGGTTTATGAATAGGAAGGTTTTGGAGGGATATGGGTCAGGTGCTGGCAGATGGGACTAGATTGAGTTGGGATATCTGGTCGGCATGGACGAGTTGGGCCGAAGGGTCTGTTTCCATGCTGTACACCTCTATGACTCTATGACTACTTCAATCTTTACTAGGTTGTCATGTACCAGATTCAAAATCATTTTAGTTTTTTTATTGAAAATGGCTTTTATATGTATTTTAGTAGATTTCTTCTGTTCTCTGGTAATACTCCTTCATCCATTTTAGCGATTTTGAATAAATGCTTTGCTCCAAACTCAAGATTACTTCCCATTCAGCCATGTGCAAATAGACCTTTTATTTCTTTGTGCTGTTTTATCTTGCCATTAAAACATAATTTTACATGAATAAAGTTGAGTAACTCAGTAATCAGTGGTAGAACGGGGTTTCAAAAATGAACAAACCCTGACATGATGTGATAATCCCCTAAAAGGCCAATGGAGACTCAGTAATTCTCAGAATGCATTCTTTTCAGACTTGGAAACATTATGGATCTCTCGTTTCAGGACCTTTGGCCTTCATTCCCATCTGTGGATTATTTCTCCGCAGGATTTGTAGAGAACTTATATATTGTTGTAAAGGGGTACATTTTTAGATTAGATTCCCTACAGTGCGTGAACAGGCCCTTTGGCCCAACAAGTCCACACCAACCCTCTGAAGAGTAACTCACCTAGACCCATTTCTCTCTAACTAATGCACCTAACACTATGGGCAAGGTGGCATGGCCAATTCACCTGACCTTCACAGCTCTGGTCTGTGGGAGGAAACCAGAGCACCCAGAGGAAACCCACGCAGACACAGGGAGAATGTGCAAACTCCACACAGACAATTGCCCAAGGCTGGAATTAAACCTGGGACCCTGGTGCTGTGAGGCAGCAGTGCTAACCACTGAGCCACCGTGCCACCCATTTTGTTGAAGCTTTTCATCTTGCACTTATCAAGACATTTCACAAGACACCGGTGGTGTTCAGCAACGTTTGGTGCTGGATCCACTGCTGTTTCTCATTTATATAAACAATTTGGGTGAGAAAATAGGAGACATGGTTAGTCAGTTTGCAGATATCACCAAAATTGATGGTGTAATGGACAGTGAAGAGTGTCATCTAAGAATACAACAGATCTTAATCAACTGGGCCAGTAGGCCGAGGAATACCAGATGGAGTTTAAGTCAGAAAAATACGAGGTATTTCACTTTGAAAAGATAAACCTGGGCAAGACTTACACAGTTCATGGTAGACACCTGGGGAGTGTTGTTGAACAGAGAGACCTAAGAGTGCAGGTACATAGTTCCTTGAAAGTAGTTTCACAGGCAGATAGGTTGGTGAAGATGATGTTTAGAACACTTGCCTTCATCAGTCAAAGCTCCAAGTTCAGGAGTTAGAATGTCGTGTTATAACTGTACAAGACATTGGTAAGACAATGTTTGGTGTATTGTATACAAATCTGGTCACCCTGCTTCAGGAAGAATGTTATTAAACTGGAAAGGGGGCAAAAATGTTTTATAAGGACATTACCGAGACTGGAAGGTTTGAGTTATAGGTTTGTTACCTTTTCCCTGGAGTGTAGGAGGCTGAGGGCTAATCTTATAGAGTGGCACAGATAAGGTGGATAGCCAAGCTCTTTTCTCCAGGGTAGGGGAATCCAAAACTACAGGACATAGATTTAATGTGAGCAGGAAAAGATTTAAAAGGGACCTGAGGGGCAATGTTTTCACGCAGAGGGTGATGTGTATATAGAATGAGGTATCAGAAGACGTGGTAAGGAGGGTATAATTATAACAGTTAAAAGACATTTGGACAGGTCCATGAATAGGAAAGTTTAGAGGGATATGGGCTTAACGCAGGCAAGTAAGACTAGTTCAGTTTAGGAAACCTGGTCAACATGGACGAGTTGGGTCTGTTTCTGTGCTGTATGACTCTATGACTCTAAAGTCAAGGGAAAGAAACAGGATTTATATGGCATGAGAGGAAAGTGCCAATTTATTGGCAACTAGACTCTGATTACTGGAGGAGTTGCCAAATGCAAACGTTACACTATATGGCAATGGCTCTGCCATTCAGAGTCCATTTTCCAACTAGTCAGCACACTCCTTTTACGCCATATAAATATTGGTTTTCCACTTGAATTTGTATTCTTGAGAAATATCCTGATGAGTGCCAGAGGAAGAAATGGAGGCTGATACAATTACAACATTTAAAAAGGTATCTAGATGGGTATATGAATAAGAAGGGCTTACAGGGATGTGGGCCAAGTGCTGGCAAATGAGACTAGATTAATTTAGGACATCTGGTCGGCATGGACAAGTTGGACTGAAGGGTGTTTCTGTGCTGTACAACTCCATGGCTCTATGAATGAGTGCAAAAAGAAGAATGTGTCTTTTCTCAGCTACATTTTGTATATCCTTATCAGTGAACATCATTATTGTTCCATTGCCTTAATATGGAGGATCTCTAATTTCCTGACTTCCTTTGCAAAGGAACTCCTCTCTGCTAACTCAGGTAGGTTCCTCTCTAACTTCATCTGGGACAGCTTTAATCTCATGAATGACCATTATCGAAGATACATGCTGTAACGAAACAAGTATGTTCTTCCTTCTGGATCCGGCACTTGCTTTCTTATTGGAAGTGATAGTTTCTTTATTGGAGTCTCCTGGATACTTAGACCAAGCAGTTTCCTCTTCTTGACCATGTGATGTATCAGTGGAAGTTGGTCTGGCTCACCTGAAATCAAGGAAGCCTTTCTCTTTTAAGTTGTTGATTAGATTAGATATTAGCAGTCACTTTTGTGGTCATTGGACTGTTGAAGTAGACATTTTCAGACTTTCTGTTGTATGATTAAAGGATTGCTGCTCAACCAGCATTATCCCAGTCATTAGTATTGGTTGTTCTATTGTATGAGGGTGATCACTGAAGATGGGCTCAGGTGGGTTGTGCTGTCTTTCCTTGCTCTCAGTATTCACTTCTTCACACATGCTTTGCTGAGTTCTGTCTTCTGAACTGGCTTCACTAACATCAGGGCTGTTTTCCAATATGAACAACCTTGCATACTTCCAGAACTCATAATGAGATGTGAAACTTTCAATCTCTTTTGAGATCTCCGGCCTCCACATTGCCGGCTGAGCTCCTCTGTACAGTTGACAATGCCTAAGTGTCCGTAGTTTATCATTTCCAATCTGTCTTTTCAGAGCAAAGTTAGAATTACTAGGTTTGTTTTGTCATATCCTGCTAAGTTGTCCACAGTTGTGAAATGCTCTTGGTGCTGAATGCACATGTTTTCAGCCATTAGCTTGGCAGATTTTTGGCTTGGCCAGCTTTCTACACAATATTTGTTCCTGTCAAATTTGGTTAATCCGCTAGAATAAAAAAGCAAACACAGAAACTTAGAAAATAGGTGCAGAAGTAGACCATTCGGCCCTTCGAACCTGCCCCACTGTTCAATATGATCATGACTGATCATTCAATTTCAGTATCTCATTCTCACTTTCTGTCCATACCCCTTGATCCCTTTAGCTGTAAGGGCCACGTCCAGCTCCCTCTTGAATATATTGAATGAACTGGCCCCAATTCTCCCTTCTTGTGGAGAGAATTCCACAGAATCACAACTCTCTGAGTGAAGAAATTCTTCCTTATTTCAGTCCGGAATGGCATACCTCTTATTATTAGACTGTGACCCCCTAGTTCTGGACTTACCCAAAACCGGAAACATTCTTCCCATATCTAACAGGAAGTAGTAGCATCTAGTGGTAACTGGAGCAAGCCATTTGGCTCATTCTGCATTGCAACATGATCACGACTGATCATCTATCTCCATGCTGGACTCCTGCTCTCTCCTCACACCCTTTGACACCTTTAGCTTCTGGAAATATATCTATTTCTTTGTCAAATGTATAAAGTGACTTTACCTCCGCAGCTTTCGGTGGTAGAGAATTCCACAGGTTCACCACCCCCCATTGAAGAGGATTTCCCTTCATGTCAGCATGTTCTTGTTCTGGACCCTCCAGCAAGGGGAAGATCATTCTGGATCTTGTCTGTCCAGCTTTATCATCATTTTGTACATTTCAAAGGAGTTTCATCTCATTCTTCTAAAGTCCACTGTTTACAGGTCAAGAGAGCCCAATCTCTACTCTGTTGACAAACTTGCTATCCCAGGAATCAGTCTAATGAACCTTCACTATGACCCCTCCTACTCTTTTCTTAGTAAGGAGACTAAAACTGCACACAATACTCCAGGTGTGACTAGAGGCCCTGTCCAGCTGCAATAAGATTTCCTTGTTACTGTACTCAAACTCATTTGAAATTAAGGTCAACATGTCATTCGCATTCCTAAATATTTGCTGCCCCTGCAATTTTGCTGCCAGTGACCAATGTACTAGGATGCTCAGATCACTTTGCACATCAACATTTTCCAATCTACCACCATTTAAATAGTGTATTCTGTTTTTTCCACTGAAGTGGACAACCTCACGTTAATCCACATTATACTGCATCGGTGGTGCATTTGCTCACTCTCTCAACTTGTCTAAATCACTCTGAAGGCTCAGTTATGTCCTCATGATTTACACTTACATCTGGAACTTATTAAATTAGATTCCCACAGCTAAAGTTTTGGTATGTATGTGTATATATAGTGAAAAGCTTGGGCACAGGCACTGATATCTGCAGTACTGTACTTGTCACCATTTCCACCCCAAAATGACCCATTTATCCCTTCTCTCTGATTTCCTGTCTGTTAACCAATTCTCAATTCCTGCCATCATATTACCAGAAATCATATGTGTTTTCATTTCGCACAATAGCCACTTTTGTGAGACTTTATCAAAAACTTTCTGAAAATTCAAATACTCTACATCCACTGGTTTGCCATCATCTAAAATATTAACTATATCTTTAAATAAAAGTCCAATACATTTTTCAAACACAATCTCCCTTTTTAACATACCAATACCGACTTAGTGTAAGACCATAGGAACTTCAAAGTGTCCTGTTATCACTCCATTTACAATAGATTCCAGCATTTTCCCTATTATTGATATTGGCTTAATCCTGATTTTCTTGCTCCCTCTTTTGGCTTGTTGGTCACAGTTGCTCCTTGGCCATTGAAGCCATTCTTTTATTTCATCATTGGTAATCTCAATAGATTCTTTCCACTTTATGCACTTTGCAATGAGTCCAGGAGGTCCAATGAAGTCTCCAGGGTGCCCCTGGACTGGTTGGGCAACAATGGTTAGTTTCTGGGCTCTAATGTTCTCTTGTAAGTAATTGACTCCTCTGACTTCAAAGGAAATTGAAGTCCTAACATACATGTTAAGTGAGGAATGTTAATTGTGACCAAATATATGAACACCCATGGGCTCACCCATCTCTGGACTCATAGCAGAAGCAGTAATGCAAAGGTTAGAACAAACAGTCTTCCCGCAAATTCAACCCAAACTCTGGGTCAGATATGTGGATGACACCTTTGTAATCATTAAAAACACAGAAATAGAGAACACACATCATCAACACCACACTCACAGGAATCCGATTCACGAGAGAGGAAGAAAAGGACAACCAACTCCCATTCCTAGACGTGATGGTACAGAGAACACCGAATGAAGAATTCACCACAAAGGTATACAGGAAAGCCACACACACAGACCAAATCCTGAACTACAAAAGCAACAACCCCAACACACGCAAAAGAAGTTGCATCAGGACACTGTTCAAAAGGGCCACAACACACTGCAGTACACCAGAACTGCAAAAAGAGGAAGAAGAACACTTATACAATGTATACGCAAAAAACGGATAGCCCCGCAATTTGATCAACAGATGCCTAAGGGAAAGACAACGGAATGAGGACATGCCACAACCCAAAGGACTAGCCACGTTACCATACATCAAGAGCATTTCCAAACTGACAGCCAGACTACTGCGACCACTAGGACGCATAACAGCACACAAACCAACAGCCACTCTCAGACAACAACTCACCAGGACGAAGGACCCGATACCCAGCATGAGCAAGATCAATATAGTGTACAAAAACCCACGCAAGGACTGCACAAAACACTACATAGGACAAACAGGAAGACAGCTAACGATCCGTATCCATGAACGCCAACTAGCCATGAAACGACACGACCAACAATCCTTAGTAGCCACACACTCAGATGACAAGCAACATGAATTCGACGGGGACAACACTACTATTATAGGACAAGCCAAACAGAGAACAGCCAGGGAATTCCTAGAAGCATGGCACTCATCCACAGATTCAATCTATAAGCACATCGACCTGGACCCAATATACCGGCCACTGCAGCAGACAGCTGGAACTGACAACTGGAAGCGGCAGAGACAAATCGCCATAAATGCCGGAGGAAAGATCACAGAAGCGCTTCACAGGAGGCTCCCAAGCACTGAGGATGTCACCTAGACAGGGGACGAAACGTCTGCAACACAAATTCCCAGCTCGGCGAACAGAACCACAACAACGAGCATCCGAGCTACAAATCTTCTCCCAAACTTTGTGACCTATGTGTACATCATCAACTGTCTTACTTTCCTTGTGTTTCAGTGTAACTGCAGCATCCCTATGCTCCTGGCACTGATTCCACCCACACTATCTATCCTCATCTCTGTCGGCTGGTAACTGGTCATGACTTCAACATTGTGTCAAGTTTCAAATCTATAGGATTTCAATTAAGATAAACAAGTCTACTGAAACCTTGATAATTGGAATCATCAATTTTCCTGATAATTGCCTCGCTTATATTTTCCAAAGGAGATTGCAGAACCAAATGAACCCCTTTACGTATGTAGCACCTGATCTCTTATAACTATGTGCTGCACCCACTCCTCCTTAAAGCTTTTGTGACAATGCTTAAAGAATTTAAGCCCAATCTTGTGTTTTCTACATTTTATCTTTGACCTTGAATATGATTCATTCCATTTGCTGTCTATGTGCTGATTAATTTCATTACTGCAAAGCCATTTAAATCTATATTTGCAATATTTATTGAAACCTGTTGCTCCTTATACTTGTATTCATGAATATTGTTTTAAATTGATTTGCTGTGCAGCTTACTCACCACCAGTTGTTTCAGTTTTGCTAAGACCAGATCTTTCTTAGCAAAGATAGCAATTATGTTGTCAGTTGTGATTGGAAGTGTGTCAAGAGAATGTAAAACCATTACAGACTCTTCCACTGGCTGTACCATCGGTGGTGTATCTGCCAGTGGGAGGCAACTCAATACAACCGTATTTGCTACTTGGCTTCCTGGACGATGTTCCAATTTGTAATTGCATGCACTTAGCAATAGAGCCCACTGCTGAATTCATCCTGAAGCTATGGGCAGCACAGCCTTGTCCTCTTTAAGTAGACCAAACAGGCGCTTGTAGTCTGTTATTATTACAAGTTTACATCCGTAAAGGTGTTGGTGGAACTTCCTGACTCCAAATTTGATCGCCGAACCTTCCTTCTCTACCTGGGTGTAGTTATGCTCTGTATTAGCCAAAGTCCTGAATGCCAACACTATGGGGTGTTCCTTTCTATTTGGCCATCTATGATCTAATGCTATGGTCATGCCAAATGGCATTGCACATCAATACCAGATCCTGCTTGAGTTCATAATGTGCCAACACTTGAGGATGATAGCTGTTTATTCACTTCTCTGAAGTCTGTGTCTTGACTATGTGACCATTTCCAAGGCTGACCCTTTCATAAGAGTTGTGCCAGGATGGAAGCCAGGCTATGTATGAACTTTCCATAATAGTTAACCAGTCCAAGGAAAGACCTAAACTCTGGTATAGATATGAGAGCTGGGGCACCTTTGATTGTCCTCACTTCATCTTCCAACTGGTGTAACTCGGTCTTGTCGACTCTGTAGCCCAAGTAAGTCATTTGGAGCACGTGGAACACACATTTTTCCTTCTAAGGCATATGTCTGCCTGGGAGAAACATCTAAGTACTATGTCCAAGTTCTCAAGGTGCTCCTTATTGATCTTCCTTGCTATTATCATCTAGATAAATGGTGACAAGGAATGGACATTGTAAAGTGTTCTCCATCATTGGCTGAAAGTTTGCACAGGCTGAGAATCTCCTAAATGGTGGTCTCATTTATTTTGGCACAAACGCTTATGGATATTAATTGTAGCATGCTTCTGGAAATCCTCATCTAACCACAATTGCAAGTACGCGTGGCCAATGTCCAGCTTCATGAAGGACAGCCTCCCGGCCAGCTTTGTGTATAAATCCTCAAAGTGAGGAATTGGGTATTCACCTAGCTGCAAGAAACAGTTTACCGTTTGTTAGAATCCCCACAAAGCCAATCTGACGTGTTGGGCTTCACAATTGCTATAACCAGTGCTGCCAATTCCATAAACTGCAGTGGTTTGATGATCCCTTCGCTTTCCAGCTCTCTGATTTCTGCCTCTTCTTTTGGCTGTAAGGTAAATGGCACTAGGTGGACCTCACAGAATTGTGGAATTGCTTCCTGGTCAACATGCAATATGGTCTTGGCTCATTCAATGATCCCTTGACCTTTCTGAAAAACTTCCTGGTGCTTCATTAGGACTTCATTCAGACAACCATTTTCTACTTGAAAAATGTTCAGTCAATCAAGGTGAATCTTTCTGAACTAATTCGCCCCATGAGGCTTGGACCTGGGTCTTTTACTACAATCAGTGGTAACTGAACCAGCTGCTTCTTAGGAGAGACCAGAACCGAAGTTATACCCTTAATCTGTAAATGTTCCCTGGTATAGGTTCTCAGTCTAGCCAAGGTCTTGTGCAAACTTAACGAGTGGAGTCTAGAGTGAATTGTGTTAAAAAGTGGTTGTGCTCATTGAAACAGCTGTGCCAGTATCAACCTCCGTTAGACCTGGGTGACCATTTAACCAGACATTTATTATGATTGGTTTTGATTTGGATGTTGTTGAGCAATATAACTGATCCAAACAAGGTGAAGTAGACTTTCCAGGCTGTGCACTCTCCTGGATACCGGCCTGTGAGTTCTCTTGCTCAGTTTAGGTCCAGTGAGACTCTTTTGCTATCTTGAGTCTGCATACTGGCAGCAATTACAGTGGCTTGTCAGCCTGAAATCTGAAGAAAATTTTAACCAGTTAGCTGAGGCTTGGTTTTGTTTTGGGGTTTTGCTGTGGGCTGACCTAGAGTCCCTCTGTTTAGGATATGTCCTCGGTGAGGCTATGCCTTCACTCAGTTGGTGTTCCCCAAGCTCAGTCAGGCTGGAGAGGGTGTTCACTTCCATCAGAATACCCTACAACTCATATGCTCCACCTGCTGCATTTTCCAATGATAAAGCCAGTTGTGATGACTGTTTTTAGTCCAGTTGGGTTCAGTTAGTAGACATGTTTGCATGGTTACATCGTTAATCCTAATGATCTCTCAGCATCTCATCAAGGATAAAACCAAAGTGATATGCCTCTGTCAGTCATCTTAACCTTATCAAAAATCCTGATACAAACAGCGAAGTAAAACTGATAGTGTTAGAGGAGGCTTGGGGTCATAATATTCCTCAAGTAAATCTGTCAACGTTTGGAAAATTTTAGTATCTGGTGCGTCGGGCAAATTTAATAACCAAAACATCTGCAGGTCCACAAGCCATCAAGAGAATTAATTGCTGATTTTCATCTGCCCCAAATGTCATTTGCCCCGAGAAAAATAACACATTCTTTCCACATACTGGACCCAGCCTTTGATGGCAGGTTTGAACGAGTCAAGCATATTGCAATGAAAACTGTTGTGAGCGAATTTCTTCACGCTTTTTTCTTGCCACCACTGAAATAATTCCAGAGGCTGGCATCCCATCACCGGTCACCCTTCATTCATATGTGGAGAATCTTTGACACCGATTCAGCTCCTTCAGAGCCAGCTCTTGGAGTGAACAGAACCCCTGACACTTCTGCTGATTTTTTTTTTCTGTTTTTTTTTCCTTTTTCTTGCCTCACATTACCATCTAACTGCGGTAGTGCTTAATTTTCTCCAGTACTCATGTAGTGTGTGTGCAGGTGTCAGACAGTGGAGAACAACACATGTGTACATCTTTATATATATTCTACCAGGAGGAAGAAAGGAAACACCCAAATGGCCAGTGACAAGCAGTGCCCTTCATGTCAAAGGGTAATTTTGCATGATCAAACAGAGAAGAAGAGGGCAGAGATTAAATCAAAATAGAGTTGGAGGGGGAAATAATACACTCCACTCCCTGCGGCGCCCACCTCTCCCTGAACAACTCCAGGGTGTTGGTGGACACCACGTGCTCCTTCTCCAGGTACACCCGGCCTATGACATAACTGCAGAAGACGGGCAGGCAATCAGCTCTGACACTCCTGTTTATTTTTATTTTTTAGTGTGAACAGAACATCTGATATGCATGTTCTTTTTCTCTCTTTCTCTCTTTTTAAAAATATTTCCGCCCACACTACCGCCTAACTGCGGTGTCTTTATTCAATTTCCACCACCAGGACAAGCACTGCCCTTCACATCAAACGGCAGTCCCATGTGATCAAACAGTGAAGGGGAGGGTAGGGACTAAATCAAAATAGAGTTGGACGGAAATATTGCACTCCACTCCCTGCGGTGCCCACCTCTCCCTGAACAACTCCAGGGTGTTGGTGGACACCGAGTGCTCCTTCTCCAAGGACACCCGGGCTCTAACGTAACCGCGGAAGAGGGGCAGGCAATCGGCTCTGACACTCCTGTTTATTTATTTATTTATTGTCCTCAAACACCCACACTACCGCCTAACTGCGGTAGTGCTTATTTTTTCCCCAGCACCCATGGTGTGTGTGTGCAGGTGTGAGACACAGTGAGAGATACAAGGTGCACGAATCTTTATTCAATTTCCACCACCAGGAAGATAGGAAAACACCCCAGTGGCCAGTGACAAGCACTGCCCTTCACATCAAAGGGCAATGCTGTGTGATCAAAACAGTGAAGGGGAGGGTAGGGACTAAATCAAAATAGAGTTGGACGGGGAAATAATGCACTCCACTCCCTGCGGCGCCCACCTCTCCCTGAACAGCTCCAGGGTGTTGGTGGACACCGCGTGCTCATTGTCCAAGGACACCCGGGCTCTAACGTAACCGCGGAAGAGGGGCAGGCAATCGGCTCTGACACTCCTGTTTATTTTTTTTTCTCTATTTCTAGAGTCCTTGCACGTGCATGCACACAGTCACACACTGATCCAATTCTCAAGATAGGCAAACATCCGAGTGGCCAGTGACAAGCAGTGCCCTTCACATCAAAGGGCAGTCCCATGTGATCAAACAGTGAAGGGGACGTTAGGGACAGCTCTGGTTATTTTTTTTTAACCCCCACACTACCGCCTAATCGCGGTAGTGCTTATTTTTCCCCCAGCACCCATAGTGTGTGTAGGTGTGAGACGCAGTGAAAGACACAAGGTGTGCAAATCTTTATTCAATTTCCACCACCAGGAAGATAGGCAAACACCCGAGTGTCCAGTGACAAGCACTGCCCTTCACATCAAAGGGCAATGCTGTGTGATCAAAACAGTGAAGGGGAGGGTAGGGACTAAATCAAAATAGAGTTGGACGGGGAAATAATGCACTCCACTCCCTGCGGTGCCCACCTCTCCCTGAACAACTCCAGGGTGTTGGTGGACACCGCGTGCTCCTTCTCCAAGGACACCCGGGCTCTAACGTAACCGCGGAAGAGGGGCAGGCAATTGGTCCTGACACTCCTGTTTATTTTTTTTTCTTTCTTTTCTTTTTTTTAGGCACACACTGATCCAATTCCCAAGATCAGCAAAACATCCAGGTGGCCAGTGACACTCTCGTTTATTTATTTTTTTCTTTTTTTTTTCTTTTTTTTTCTTCCCCCACACTACCGCCTAACTGCAGTAGTGCTTATTTTTCCCCATCACCCATGGTGTGTGTGTGTGTGTGTGTGTGTAGATGTGAGACACAGTGAAAGACACAAAGTGCACGAATCTTTATTCAATTTCCACCACCAGGAACATAGGAAAACGCCCCAGTGGCCAGTGACAAGCACTGCCCTTCACATCAAAGGGCAATGCTGTGTGATCAAAACAGTAAAGGGGAGGGTAGGGATTAAATCAAAATAGAGTTGGATGGGGAAATAATGCACTCCACTCCCTGCGGTGCCCACCTCTCCCTGAACAACTCCAGGGTGTTGGTGGACACCGCGTGCTCCTTCTCCAAGGACACCCGGGCTCTAACGTAACCGCGGAAGAGAGGCAGGCAGTCAGCCCTAACGACCCCCTATACTCCTGTTTATTTTTTTTAAAATTTTTTTTCTTTAATCTCTTTTTTTCTTTTTTCTATTTTAACCCCCACACTACCGCCTAACTGCGGTAGTGCTTATTTTTTCCCCAGCACCCATGGTGTGTGTGTGCAGGTGTGAAACACAGTGAAAGACACAAAGTGCACGAATCTTTATTCAATTGCCACCACCAGGAAGATATGAAAAACACCCGAGTGGCCAGTGACAAGCACTGCCCTTCACATCAAAGGGCAATGCTGTGTGATCAAAACAGTAAAGGGGAGGGTAGGGACTAAATCAAAATAGAGTTGGACGGGGAAATAATGCACTCCACTCCCTGCGGTGCCCACCTCTCCCTGAACGACTCCAGGGTGTTGGTGGACACCGCGTGCTCCTTCTCCTTCTCCAAGGACACCCGGGCTCTAACGTAACTGCGGAAGAGGGGCAGGCATTCGGCCCTAACGACCCCCTATACTCCTGTTTATTTATTTTTTCTTTTTTTTAACTTTTTTCTTTTTTTTTCCAAAAGGGGGAAAACACCTGAGTGGCCAGTGACAAGCACTGCCCTTCAAACCAAAGGGCAATGCTGTGTGAGTCATTCCTGTTTTTTTTATTTAACCCCCACACTACCGCCTAACTGCGGTAGTGCTTATTTTTTTTCCCCAGCACCCATGGTGTGTGTGTGCAGGTGTGAGACACAGTGAAAGACACAAAGTGCACGAGTCTTTATTCAATTGCCACTACCAGGAAGATAGGAAAAAACGCCCCAGTGGCCAGTGACAAGCACTGCCCTTCACATCAAAGGGCAATGCTGTGTGGTCAAACAGTGAAGGGGAGGGTAGGAACTAAATCAAAATAGAGTTGGACGGGGAAATAATGCACTCCACTCCCTGCGGCGCCCACCTCTCCCTGAACGACTCCAGGGTGTTGGTGGACACCGCGTGCTCCTTCTCCAAGGACACCCGGGCTCTAACGTAACCGCGGAAGAGGGGCAGGCAATCGGCCCTAACGACCCCCTATACTCCTGTTTATCTTTTTTTTTTGTTTTTCACTTAACCTCCACACTACCACCTAACTGCAGTAGTGCTTATTTTTTCCAAAGCACCCATGGTGTGTGAGACACAGTGAAAGACACAAGGTGCACGAATCTTTATTATATATTTTTTTCTCTTTTTTTTAAAAATCCATTTCCCAAGATTGGCAAAACACGCAGGTAGCCAGTGACAAGTAGTGCCCATCTCTCCAATTTTTTTTTAATTTAACCCCCACACTACCGCCTAACTGCGGTAGTGCTTATTTTTCCCCAGCACCCATGGTGTGTGTGTGCTGGTGTGAGACACAGTGAGAAACACAAGGTGCACGAGTCTTTATTCGATTTCCACCACCAGGAAGATAGGAAAACACCCGAGTGGCCAGTGACAAGCACTGCCCTTCACATCAAAGGGCAATGCTGTGTGATCAAAACAGTGAAGGGGAGGGTAGGGACTAAATCAAAATAGAGTTGGACGGGGAAATAATGCACTCCACTCCCTGCGGCGCCCACCTCTCCCTGAACAACTCCAGGGTGTTGGTGGACACCGCGTGCTCCTTCTCCAAGGACACCCGGGCTCTAACGTAACCGCGGAAGAGGGGCAGACATTCGGCCCTAACGACCCCCTATACTCCTGTTTATTCTTTTTTTCTTTTTTTTTTCTTTTTTTAGGAAAATAGGAAAACACCCGAGTGGCCAGTGACAAGCACTGCCCTTCACATCAAAGGGCAATGCTGTGTGAGTAAAACAGTGGAGGGGAGGGTAGGGACACATATACTCCTGTTTATTTTATTTTTTTTCTTTTCTCTTTTTTCCCTTCTCAATCTCCTGTTTATTTTAGCCTCCTGGTTATTTTTTTTTTCTTTTTTTTCTTTTTTTTGGGATTTTTAGATTTATTATTTTTTTTTCTTAACCCCCACACTACCGCCTAAGTGCGGTAGTGCTTATTTTTTCCCCAGCACCCATGGTGTGTGTGTGCAGGTGTGAGACACAGTGAGAGACACAAAGTGCACCAATCTTTATTCAATTTCCACCACCAGGAAGATATGAAAAATACCCGAGTGGCCAGTGACAAGCACTGCCCTTCAAACCACAGGGCAATGCTGTGTGAGTAAAACAGTGGAGGGGAGGGTAGGGACACATATACTCCTGTTTATTTTTTCTTTTTTTCTTTTTCTTTCTTTTTTTTTAAGGGCAATGCTGTGTGATAATTCCCTGTTTATTTCTTTTTTCTTTAACCCCCACACTACCGCCTAACTGCGGTAGTGCTTATTTTTCCCCAGCACCCATGGTGTGTGTGTGTGCAGGTGTGAGACACAGTGAAAGACACAAAGTGCACGAATCTTTATTCAATTTCCACCACCAGGAAGATATGAAAAATACCCGAGTGGCCAGTGACAAGCACTGCCCTTCAAACCACAGGGCAATGCTGTGTGAGTAAAACAGTGGAGGGGAGGGTAGGGACACATATACTCCTGTTTATATCCATCAGACAGGGCTCTCTGATTGGACTAGACTAACAGTCCTAATCAGGGGGCTCATACTGTATGAGATCCACCTGACTGACCTTGTTATAGTCCTCTACAAAACTTTGCCCTAACACTTCTGTTTCTGTAGATATCAATAGATTTATTTTAATTTGCTTGGTTTCTATGAAGATAAATTCAGACGGCTTCCTAAATTTGCAGGCCTAGACTAAGTTTATTGTTTCATTGTTCATTGTAACTGCACCTCATGGAGCCCAACATTGGTGGTAACAAAGCTCATTTTGGAAGTTGAGAACTCTTTCTCAATCTCTTGCCTTCCTTTTCTGTTTTTTTCATAGTTTTTCAAAAACATTATTCCTTTGTCCCTTGGGGGCCTCTAACTTTATATCCTGGAGCCGTTACTTACTCACCAAAAAGTATCCTTCATTCTGTCTTCTGGATGTTCTAATTGTGGCTGCCTTTTCAGTCTTTTTCCAGCCCACACTCTTCCCTCAGTGCTTCACACCAGCTTTTGAATGCAGTTTTGCCTTTGAACAGTTGAGCATGCACTTTCACTACTTCCAGGACAGCCTTCCAAGACAGCCATTGCAACTTGTGGTATGTGCTGCCTCTACCAGGATGTGTACTGAGTAAAGATCTGAGGTAGTTCACTGTCACCAAATCTCTGTTGTGTTTGCTTTATCTTGGTCTATTCAGTGATTATTGGTACAGTGCCTTAGAATATTTATAGAATATAACATAAGAACTAGGAGCAAGAGTAGAAAATTCAGCTCCTCAATCCTCAGTCATCATGGCTGATCTCATCTCAACTTCAACTCCACTTTCCTGCCCACACACTATAACCCTTCATCCATTATTATGACTATTCCTAAAAATCTATCTCCTCCTTAAATTTACTCAGCATCCCGGCATCCATTGTACTCTGGGGTAATGACTGCCATTGATTCACAACCCTTTGAGAGAAGTAATTTTTCCTCATCTCTGTCTTAAATCTACAACCTCTTCTCCTGAAACTATGACCTCTCATTCTAGACTCCCTCACATGAGAAAAGTTCTTTCTAGTGAACTGATAGAGGCAGTGTCCTTTGATAACGAGAACAAGAAGGTTTGTTAGAAGCAAGGGACTTGATACAGATTCCATCCATTCCCCCTGAAACATAGAGTAAAATCCTCTTGTCTCCACCCACAAGCTTGTGTGTGATATGAATGGGCAGAGCCAAGGTAACACGAAAATGAACTCTTTAATATTCTTATACAACAGCTCTGACAACAACTGAAGTGGGAGTGAGCAATGCAGTGACGAAACCAGGAGCTGATCTAGTTCCTTCATGACCTTTCTTTCTTAGCCATGCATTGTTGCTTGAAGAAATGCTGGACATCTTGCATCTTTTACTTTTTAACATCTTCAATGGAGGAAAATTTGGTTATTAATGTAGAACTATTTCTCTTTGCTGCATTATTGAACTTCTTTTCTATTTACAATAGAGAATGTGCCAATGTGACAGATGTTGGAAGATGGAAATCAGGTTTTTGCTTTGAAATATGAATCCGGCGCCTCTCCACTTATCGGCAACACCAAACTGCATATTAAGAAATGCTTTGATTTAAAGTTGCAAATGGTGGAAATCTGAAGTAAAGACAGCAGTTCAGGCAAAAGTCTGCAAAGTGGAAATATCTGGTGAGGATTACACACCTGATATTATCACCTACCTTTTCTATGAGTTGGATAGTTCAGGCTGTTTTGTTTTTTGAAACATTTTATTGCCAGAATGTTCTCCAACAATCTGTCTGGCACAGTTATATGCTGCTATCATTCTGCAGACAGCAACCACCTACAGGAGATTAAACTGACTAACACATCCAGCTTTTACTGTTAAAAGTACATTTGCTGCGTCATTAATTCCTAACAGGGGAGTATAGAGACTTAGCGTGAAAAGATCATAACTTCTCTCCACCTCTGAGTTGATAAGCTTTGTTGCAAACCTAAAACACTCATGAGAAAGAAGAAATGTGTTGTTAAAAGAGGGTTTTATTGATGGCAACATTTCACGGACTCTGCCAACAACTTTTGGCTAATTTAAATTTCAGATATCGTTTTCAAGCTAGCACAGTGTCACATCGAGTCAACAGCTGTACAAACGCTTGTGGATGTCCAACATAAGAATTGCACTGCACAGAAGGAAGCATTGAAATGAGACTGCTGAAATTTCTCAATAACAAGCAGAAATAACATGAATTATTTTAATGGTCCAGCTATAAACACTGAACCGTCTGTACTTCCTATTGAACTGTTGCCTCTGGTAATATGAATCATTGTAAGCCGTAGCATATTTGACAGTGAACTTGTCATTGATAACACAATAGCATCAGGTGCACTCTAACGCCATTACATGGAATATCTAGTCTGGCAACTCTCCAATATTTATAATTGTAGCACAGCAGGAGGAAGCGTGATGTTTTGAATTGGAGTTTGAGCAGGGTTTGGACTGGGAGAAGGGAAATATGACATCTGGCAGGTCATAGGTGACCTATTCCTGCCCTGAGGGTTTCGGATTAAAATAGAAATCAGCTTGGTTGGAAAGTTGGAAGAACATCAAACCGATGACTTTGACCAGAGTCTGAGATTAAACTATAGACCACGAGTGTCGAAACTTTTATAGTAGCTGTTTCTATTTGAAATGGAAATCGGGTCAAGGCTTCCTTGAATCTGCTCTTTTATCTTGAGTATACACTATGTTATATTTTGCACTGATTGTCACATGTACAATTCTCTCTATCTCGTCCTCTAAAGAAAAAAACCCTCTACATATCACAAACTTAATAGCAATTCAGCAACAAAGTTGTGCTTTGCAAACATGTAGTACAATTACGTGGGGCCACTATTGGCCATAAGTCACAGCCCCCTGGGCTGCCGTCTTTGCTCCAGCCATGACTGTGGTTAAGGCATCAGCCAAATATGACTCCCGGTGATTGACAGCAACCTTTCCCATCACAAAGCAAACAGCTGGGGAACATTATTGTTTAGAAACATTGCAACTTTTTATAACTTCAAAAAGGGAACAGATTCCAATCATGATTTCTCTTCCTCCAGGACTGCATGAATTGCCGAAGACTGTTGTTCTCAACAATAAAATCGCTGGAGGGGGCTCAGCAGCTCTAATTACTGAGCGAAAAGTCGTACAAAGTTTGCTGTATTGATTTACATGAAGTGCGACCTGTCAAACGTGTGGGTGAGACCAGGGGTTAGTTGCTCCAGTCTGGCATCCACACATGGGTCCTAGCCACATCCCTCCCAGCAGACTGACAACCCTTAATGTAAACCAGTCCTGCAAAATGTCTTGCTCACTAATTAAAAACAGCCTCTTTTCCCTTTGCCTTCAAAGACTTTAAGGATGCCAAAATGTTGCAAAATAGGTCAGTGAAGCTTTAACAAGATTGCAGGGATTTTGTTGATAACTCAATGGGGACTGTGCTGATAACATATACTGAAGATATACAACTACTGAGGTTCTACAATATATTATTGGATTGGACTTTAGTACCTGACCTCTGGCACTGAGACTCTCACAGTGCGGGCAATGGAATGATAGTACATGGATCCAGGACATTTGAACATTTCTGAAACCCGGCCCCACCTCTCCACAGTGCATGTAACGGCATGTTGGCAAATAATTACAGCTGAAGGTAAGCGGAAACCAGCTGTGCGCCCCTTATTCAGCTTATGAGACATTGTTATGAAGAACAATCATATCAAACTCAAATTATTAACACTGTTTTTCTCTCCAAAGATGTTGCTAGACCTGCAGAGTTTCTCCAGCATTGTAGGCTCTATGATTGTGGCCCATGCTCACATCTGATTATTTCTGCTTCACAGAAATGACTACGATCAACTTGCAATGATCAATTACATCATCAAGATTTCACGTGGCCAGGATTTGCATCCTACCCAGTTGGTCATTCCAAATACAGGACTCTTTGATTACAGATACCTTTACATTGGACAATATGGGTGCCGAATTAATGCAGTTGTTCCTTGAAGGGTCCCATATTAATCACAAGTAGGCCCTCTGTCCTCAGACACATGCAAAACCTTCATGCTCCTTTCTTCCTTAAACTCCCTGTCAACCACGAACAATTCTGAACTTCCACATATTCCAATCACACTCTTTCTACGAGGTTTTCCTCTCCCAATATTGCTCTGTGAGCCCCAAGCCGACAGCTTAGCGATGCTAACCAGCATGATGCATTGTCCCTCTGGTAAGTGAGAGTGGTAGTGGGAACCGTTAAAGACACCCTCCTCCTGCCCTACAATGCACTGTTGTCTCCCACCATTATATATTCTGTTGCCCACTGTCACATTTCTTACCCCCTCTCCCCCTCTGTATTCCGACATGCTCCTTCCAATCTCCACAGTTAACCTCCCCAAGGTCCCTCCCACAATAGTGAACCCTGACAACCCATCTTGACTTTCAGTGAATGGACCCTTTGTTCTGACAGCAGTGCACCCCCCCTGACTGACTTTGAAGGGCGTGGATGACACCTCCCCAAACTGATCTCTGAGCAGCTCTCCGAATGGCTTACAGCTCATGCCCTGACTAGTTGCACTGGACGACAATGGTGTGGAATTCCTGACTCTGAACTCCACAAGTGGTCCACTGACTGTGTTCAAATCCCGGAAGTGAAATTAGACACTTCACTTGACTGACTGTGATAGGACACCCAGATTGAAGACTTGACTAAGCACTATTCCTCTTAGACTTTGTAACATGGCCATTTGATTACCGCACATTCAGTGTGTTTGTTGCCTATGCAGCTGGCTTATGCTGGAGGTGTATCATTGATGTCGCCAAAGTACATCCAGCAACATGTCGACTCCCTTGTCTGATCACTGCTGACAACCATGAGAAGCTGCCAGGCTTTGTGTCTGCACTGGAAAACAAGACAAGGCAGAAGCACAGTGAGCCTGTACATTCTGAAAAAGCGGCATCATGCAAAACAGCAAGGCAGAAATGCTGCGAGCATCCAAGTAGGTTTGAAGTGAGAGAATGATAAGAAAGTGAAAAGCCCTAAGATGCACCTTATTCCAATGCATGGGATGGGTGCTTGACCCTGCATGGATAAGAAGATCTGGCAACTGTATTACAATACAAGGCATTGAGACACTCCATTCAAGTGCAGAGATCGGGAACCTCTGGCCAAGATGGAGGTCTGGAGAAGCAAACAGCAAGCTGCAGCCACAGGTAACTGTTCTGACTTCTGGGTCGGGAACTGTCTTTAGTTTCCCTCTGATACGTGAGCTAATAACAAACGGCTTATAAATCAAGTGAGAATTGTTAATAATTAAGATAGTAGAACTTGCAAATGGGCCACTCAACTCCAACTAATATGACTCGTGCCTCGTCAATCAAACCAGTGCGGAAAATGTGACTTTCTTTTCTTGATGTCAAGATACTAATTTTTCCAATGTCACCATCATTGTCCCACATTGTTCAGGGGCTGGGAAAATTCAGCCCATTCCCATGCTATTGCTCTTATATACATGTGTATATTTATTTTAATGCCTGGATTGACCTATTTATTCTAATTCCAAGTTAAATCACTCTGATCAGGAAATATACTTCCTGCGGTCAAGAAACAAGAGGTTGCTTTGACAGGGATATCAATTCTGACTGAAACATCGTTTGCTTTCTGATGTGTTGTGTTGTGTACTTATAAAAAGGAGGAATTAGATGATAATGAACTTGAAACGTTTGTCCCCTGCTCCCTGATGCTGAGTTGGATATCAATACATTTTACATTGCTGACATGCTTCTTAATCAAGTTTGTGGTTCAATCTAAAAACAAACCAAATTAAAATACAAAAATAAAACATTGTGAACAAAATCAGGCAAAGACAAGATTAAGCATTGGTTTTGCAACTTAAAGGCTTAACCTGGGTCGCATAAATTACTGATACCAAAGGGATAAGGGTTAAAGGGGAGAACTAATGAATATTACTGGTTGAGGTTAAACTGTGGGTAAGGTGCCTTGAAGTACAAGAAAAAGATCCATAAAATATAGCCCAAGCAAACAAACATTCAGTCTAAATGAGGACCTACATGATCAGGGGAAAACTCCCCTCTTTATTTGCAATTCCTATCAACTGATGCATTTACAGAACCACATATGCGACAGTTAAAAAGGTCACACTCAGACCACAGTTTCTCCTGATTGGCATTCACACAAGAGACTTGCTGTGAACTTTTCTCTCTGTCTGGCTAGTGTGTGTTTATAAACACATTCAGAAGAATCGGGCCTGTGAACCTCACTGGGTAAATACTACATGCATCTGATTGCGAAGTTCCAGCTGAATACAATTACACTAGATTGGGAAAGTGAAGATAACGTCCTAATAGTGGGAAAATGCATCAGATTGTGCAGCAGATCGCAGAAAGGAGGTGGTGATTTTCCAATCACTGCTCCTAAGTGGTCAGCTCAGGCTGGTTTAAACTGACAACACGTTTGCCCCTCCAAATCCAGTTAACACTTTTATTCAGGGCACATGTAATACAGTGCACTCTGCATCTCAAACAAAGTGTAGTAAATGCATTGGTTTCTCTTTATAACTCCATATCACCCAGTACCAAATTTTGTTTCTGGTGAAGGGAGTCTGACAAACATCCCAGCTTTAAGTCCCAGTGCAGCTCAGCACATCAGCTGACAAGAGTCCCACGCTGATTTCTCATGAAACAGGACGGATGAACAGACAGCCTTTTCCCTCCAGGCTTGAGCTCATGCTTCACCCTTACAGACTGTCTGAGTACCAGTGAAATATGTGCCATTTACTGTTGACCAAGTGGACTGCCAGCCAGTGGGCAACTTGAATAATGTTTCTCTAACTCTCTTCATCCTGCTCAACTAATTGGAATTCATATGGTTAGACAACACACACTGTGAATCATGCCCTACGAGTTAAACAAAACAGGCAGGAACCCAAACAATAAATCGCAGGACACAGCAAAATTGCTAATCATCCCACGGTTCTGCAACACTTTTGTCACTTCATGGCATTTTTAGCCCATGACTTGCACTCTAACTCTTGAGTAAAACCAAATATTGAATGGTTGATCCAGCTAAAGCTAAATCAACTGTTTGTTTTAATGAAGAGAGATGAATTCTGCTTTGCAACTTCGTGATGTATTTTCAAGAAGACTGATTTTATTTTGCTAGCTTTGTGTCTTGCTTAAAACGTGTTCTTTTTCCTGATATTATAAGGTCATGCTTCTATTTTCTTTTCCCAAGATTGAGAGTTAATGCTGGAGGTATTGAACTACCTTTTAATGTTTAACTACCTAAATGAGACTTCTATCACACAGTAATTACCTCACTTGTTACGCTTGTAGTTTAAACTCAGTATTTTTTAAAACCAATGTCATTGATTTCCTAAATATAATTTGAACTACAAATGCTCAGTTAATCTTAAGGTATACATGAGTAAGTGAATGTTTACGGTGGTCAAGGAACAACCAGCAGTGAGTTTTAATAAGAAGATATTTTTGTGTAGTTTATTGTTTTACAGCAATAAGGTACAAGTTACACTAGCTATTCAGACATGGTTACTAAGTCTGCTGGGGACAGAGCTGAAATTTTGAGTTTCAGAGCTATTCTCTTCCTTATCCAAGCCTGCATGACACCAAGAAATTGGACGGAACTTAATGTAGTCTCCAGCATTAACCTTTTCAGCCTCATTCGCTTATGTCACTGCATTAATTTATGCCAGCTCTTTATTTAATGTAAACCATCTAGTTTTGTGATGTTGCAAATTGAAATGGCAATTTTGTTTTGTTTGCATTGAAATTGTGTCTCAATGTTATGTGGAAGAAAACAGAAATGTAAAATATCCTTTCTTTTAATCATGGGAATCTTCAATTAATTTGATGAATGATGTCAGCCTTTTGCTAAGCTACTGGGGAATATGACTATTTTTGCAACACTGGAGACAGTAATAACATGTTCGTTGACCATCCTTTATCGTGAAGTAATTAAAACAAAAACCTAATTAAAAGAGATAAGAATATTGTTCGTTTGCTGTAGCATTTCAGGACTGTTGTGTACACAGTTACATTTCTCTAGTTTTCTGTGTTAATTATTGCTTCAACAATCTTGCAGAGTGGGGTTAATTTACCATACCTGCAAAATGATGGATGGATGTTACTGCTAACATAGAGTTCCAGGATTGTCGACTCTTGCTGACATTTAATAGTCCCAGTGGTTCACTGAACCAGCAGATTGCTTGGGAACTTTTTCAACTTGGCTCTGTACCAGACTGTAATGTTCACATGTCGAGGTAGTTTGTCCCTTTAATGTAATCTGCAGTCAGTTTACTGAATGACTCATCAGATATAGCTGTATCTGATATATTCTTAACATTTGGTTGCACCTTGACATATTAACAATATATGAAACACTTAAGGGTGGATGTTCATTGAGTCAAAGGCATAAGGAAGGTGGCATGACTCTCAAAACAGGCAGTGATAGATTCATCATCCTATTTGTGCCAATGTTTATCTCCCTGCTGCTGGACTTTCAAACAGTGCTTGTTTCAGGAGGTGGCTACATTTACAATTGGCAGTGTGGGAGTGTTATATCATATACAGAACCACAGTTGGCATTTACAGATAGAACTGGTCAGAGGCGTACAAATGGAACAGGAATAGACAAATCAACACCCTGAACTTGCTTCCGTTCAAAAGCACAACAGCTATCATGAATCATGTATTCTCAGCTACTTCCATTAAACTTTGACTCTCTTGCTGGTGCCATTCATTGTCCATCCGATTTCAGTGGCTTGAACAATCCCTTCAGATGGTGATTGCTTGTCAGTTCAACTTAACAAGGCCCAGTTCACAAAAAGACTGACCTCTCAGTGGCTAGAACAGGCACACAAGACAGGCATATCTGTCTCTCTGCTTTCCAGTGTACAGGTCAAGTTAACCACTTTGAAAAAATATGCAAATTGAATCTCAAACATACACAAAAGAAAGCAAAAATAATTGCCTTGCAATGGATTTTTCATAAATCATTGTTCAGAAGTACAGAACTTGAACAATGCTGAGAAAAGGCACATTCAGTTGGAACATTTTAGCTGGCACTCATCAGGACAAATCACAAGAATGCCAATTCAAGAGCAAAGCCATATTTATTCTGTCACCAGAAAATATGGATTGATTGGCCATTGGACCTTTTTTGGCAGAGGCAGTGTAATTGAGAATGCACTCATTACTGCTGATTGATAATTAACTGTCAGAGTCGAGGGTGTGGTGCTGGAAAAGCAGAGCTGATCAGGCAGCACCCAATTAGCAGGCGAATAATTCCTGACAAAGGGCTTATGCCTGAAACATTGATTCTCCTATTCC
This sequence comes from Chiloscyllium punctatum, assembly GCF_047496795.1. Taxonomy (NCBI): domain Eukaryota; kingdom Metazoa; phylum Chordata; class Chondrichthyes; order Orectolobiformes; family Hemiscylliidae; genus Chiloscyllium; species Chiloscyllium punctatum. Next base: position 22,543,041 of record NC_092777.1, read on the forward strand.
TTTGATTCTGCCTGACCAGCTGTGCTTTTCCAACACCACACTCCCAACTCTGATCTCCAGTATCTGAAGTCCTCACTTTCTCCTAACTAACTGCCTGATTTTGTTTAAATTTTGAACCATGCCAGTTTACTCTGATTGATCGGGGCATGTGTCTGAGAAGTAAACCAGTGACTAGGCTGTTATCTTTATTTTGTCATAGAGTCATAGAGATATACAGCACAGAAATGATCCTTCGGTCCTTGTCCATGCTGACCAGATGTCCCAACCCAATCTAGTCCCACCTGCCAGCATCTGGCCCATATCCCTCCAAACACTTTCTATTCATATACCCATCCAGATGCCTCTTAAATGTTGAAACTATACCAGCCTCCACCACTTCCTCTGGCAGCTCATTCCACACATGCACCACCCTCTGCATGAAAAAGTTGCCCCTTAGGTCTCTTTTATATCTTTCCCCTCTCACCCTAAACCTATGCCTTCTAGTTTTGGACTTCCCCACCCCAGGGAAAAGACTTTGTCTATTTACCCTATCCATGCTTCTCATGATTTTATAAACCATTATAAGGCAACCCCTCAGCCTCCAACACTCCAGGGAAAACAGCCCCAGCCTGTTCAGCCTCTCCCGTAGCTCAGATCCTCCAACCCTGGCAACATCCTTGTAAATTTTTTCTGAACCCTTTCAAGTTTCGCAACATCTTTCCGATAGGAAGGTGACCAGAATTGCGTGCAGTATTCCAACAGTGGCCTAACCAGTGTCCTGTACAGCCGCAAAATGACCTCCCAACACCTGTACTCAATACTCTGACCAATAAATGAAAGCATACCAAATCCCTTCTTCACTATCCTATCTGCCTGCAACTCCACTTTCATGGAGCTATGAACCTGCACTCCAAGGTCTCTTTGTTGAGCAACACTCCCTTGGACTTTACCATTAAGTGTATATGTCCTGCTAAGATTTGCTTCCCCAAAATACAGTACTTCACACTTATCTAAGTTAAACTCCATCTGCCACTTCTCAGCCCATTGGCCCATCTGATTAAGATCCCATTGTAATCTAAGATAACCTTCTTCGCTCTACACTACACCTCCAATTTTGATGTCATCTGCAAACTTCCTAACTATACCTCTTATGCTCACATCCAAATCATTTATATAAATGATGAAAAGTAGAGGACCCAGCACCGATCCTTGTGGCACTCCACTGATCACAGGCCTCCAGTCTGAAAAACAACCCTCCACCACCACCCTCTGCCTTTTACCTTTGAGCCAGTTCTGTATCCAACTGGCTAGTTCTCCCTGTATTCTGTGAGATCTAACCTTGTTAACCAGTCTCCCATCACGTCTGAATTGGAAGGGGACTACTATACTGACAGGGAAATTTGCTAGAGCTGCTCAGGAGGATTTAACCAAGTAAGGTTGGGGGGTGGGATCCCAGAGAGATAGTGAGGAAAAAGATCAACCTGAAACTGGTACACTTGAGAACAGAAGCGAGTCAAACAGTCAGGGCAGACAGGGACAAAGCAGAGAACAAGGTAGGACTGATAAACTGCATTTATTTCAATGCAAGGGACCTAACAGGGAAGGCAGATGAAGGAATCAAGCATGCTTAGGAATATGGGTCTGGAATATCATAGCAATTACAGAAACGTGGCTCAGGGATGGACAGGACTGGCAGCTTAATGTTCCAGGATACAAGTGTTACAGGAAGGACAGAAAGGGAGGCAAGAGAGGAGGGGGAGTGACGTTTTTGATAAATGAAAGCATTACAGCTGTACTGAGGGAGGATACTCCCAGAAATACATCCAGGGAGGTTATTTAGGTGGAACTGAGAAATAATATAGGGATGATCATCTTATTGGGTTGTATTATAGACCTCCTAATTTCAGTGGGAAATTGAGAAACAAATTTGTAAGGAGATCTCAGTTATCTGTAAGAATAATAGGGTGATTTTGTGATGAATGAGGCACAATGCAGGTACATGTTCTTTGTGTATGCAAAAAATATGGCTCTCTGCATTCATATTCTTCTAGTGCAAGAAACCGTGTCGAATGTCAAGACTTACTGACAATTTTGAATTGGTTGTCAGTGTAATTCTTCACACACTCAGGGTCCTATTTGTTGCAGACAGAAAGAATATGTACATATCTTATGCCTGTTTCAACTGAACAAGTGACAGGCTATTTAATTAAAATTAATATACAATGCTACACAGCCAGTTTCGTTACAGGCTAAGCACTTGTTTACAAATATACCACTACAATTTTCGCACAGTCCTGTAACAACTTAAGAGTCAGAATATTGTAGAGTCATAGAGCATGGAAAATGGCCTCCAGTCCAACTCATCCATGCTGACCAGGTTTTCTGAACTAAACTAGACCCATTTACCTGCATTTGACCTATATCCCTCTAAACCTTTGCCATCCATGTACCTGTCCTAATATCTTTTAAATGTTGTAATTGCACCAGCCTCTACCACTTTCTCTGGAAACTCATTCCATACACACACCACCCTCTGTGTGAAAAAGTTGCTCTTCAGGTCTCTTTTAAATATTTTCCCTCTCATCTTAAACCTATGCCCTCTAGTTTTGAGGAAAAGATCTTAGCTATTCACATTATCCGTGCCCCTCATGATTTTATAAACTTCTATAAGATCACCCATCAGCCTCCGATGCTCCAGGGAATGAAGTCCCAGCCTATCCAGTCTTTTCCTATAACTCAAATCTTCCAGTCTCAATAACATCCTTGAAAAACCTTTCTGCACCCTTCAGTTTAAAAGCATCCTTCTTATTGCAGGGCAATGAGACTTGCACACTGTACCCAAAATATAGCTTTACCTCTATCTTGTACAACTATAACATGGCGTCCCAACTCCTGTACTCGATGAAGGCAAGCATGCCAAATGCCTTCTTCACCAGCCTATCTGACAGTGACACTACTTTCAAGGAACTATGTACTTACACCCCTGGATCTTTCGGTTTGACAACACTCAGCAGGACCCTACCCTGAGTTTGTCTTATCAAAATACAACATTTCACATTTATCTGCATTAAGCCTGAGGAGGGAATTGAACCCGGGTCTCTTGGTATTGCGAGATAGCAGTGCTAACCACTGTGCCATCGTGCCTAACAGTGGACCCAGCTCTGATCCTTGTGGCATACTGCTGGTCATAGGCCTCCCGTCTAAATAACAACCATCTGTTTTCTACCATCAAGCAAATTTTGTATCGAATTGGCCAGCTCTCTGTGGATCCCATGTGATCTAGCCTTGCTAACCAGTCAACCATGCAGAACCTTGTTGAAGGCCTTGCTAAAATCCATATAGACAAGGTGTACCATTTTGCTTCATTGATCGTCTTGGTCACATCTTCAAACACTCCATCAAATTTGTGAGACATGGTTTCCCATACAAAAAGCCATTCTGACTATTCCGAATTAGTCCTTTCCAAATCCTTGTCGATCCTGACTCTCAGATGTTTGAAAATAGATATTCTCGTGGATTTCGTGTCATGGTTCCATTCCATTGACAAGCCTTATATGCCTTAGAATCTGAAGTACATCTTCCACTAACATATTTCCAGTTTCTGATAACATGGCTTTTGAAGAGAACGCTGTTTCCCTCACTCTAAATTTTCAAATGTTGTGTGTCACTAAGTAAATATGTCTCTCTTTGAGGAAGTGAGACTGAAAATTGGAGGGATGGGACAAGTTCAAACCAAACAATTGGTTTATTTCAGATAAACTGCACAAATTAGGGGAAGTGGTGGCAAAGACATAAAATCACAGGCTTAGTAATCTAGAGCGTTGGACTGAACTCAAATCCCACCATAACAGATGGTGAAATTTTAATTTAACAGAAGTCAGGAATTAAAAATGATGAAGAACTGATGCTCGAAACATTGACTCTCCTCCTCGGATGCTGCTTGGCCGGCTGTGCTTTTCCAATGCCACGCTTTTTGACACTGATTAAAAAAATGTAGCCTAATGGTGACCATGGAGCCACTGTCAGCCTTCTAAAAGCCCATCTGGCTCACAAATGCCCTTTAGAAAAGGAATCTGCTGAGGATGTAGGTTTGCTCGCTGAGCTGTAGGTTTGATATCCAGACGTTTCATTACCTGGCTAGGTAACATCATCAGTGGCAACCTCCAAGTGAAAGAAGCTGTTGTCTCCTGCTTTCTATTTAAATGTTTGACCTGGATTGGGTTCCTGGGGTTTGTGGTGATGTCATTTCCTGTTCCTTTTCTGAGGGGTTGATAGATGATATCTAGATCTATGTGTTTGTTTATGCTGTTGTGGTTGGAGTGCCAGGCCTCTAGGAATTCTCTGGCAGGTCTTTGTTTAGCCTGTCCTAGGATAGATGTGTTGTCCCAGTCAAATTGGTAGTTTCTTTCATCTGTGTGTAGGGCTACGAGGGAGAGATTGTCGTGTCTTTTTGTGGCTAGTTGGTGTTCGTGTATCCTGGTGGCTAAATTTCTTCTTGTTTGTCCTACGTAGTGGTTGTGGCAGTCCTTGCATGGAATTTTGTAGATGACGTTGGTTTTGTCCATGGGTTGTACTGGGTCTTTTAAGTTTGAGAGCATTGGTGGGTTTGTGTGCTACTAGGATTCCGAGGGGTCTTAGTAGTCTGGCTGTCATTTCTGAAACTTCTTTGATGTATGGTAAGGTGGTTAGGTTTTCTGGCTGTGTTTGGTCTGCTTGTCGTGGTTTGTTCTTGAGGAATCTGTGGACTGTATTTTCTGAGTATCCGTTCTTCTTGAATACGTTGTATAGGTGGTTCTCCTCGGTTTTCCGAAGTTCGTCTGTGCTGCAGTGTGATGTGGCTCGTTGGAATAGTGTTCTGATACAGCTTCGTTTGTGTGTGTTGGGATGGTTGCTGGTGTAGTTACGTATTTGGTCAGTGTTTGTTGGTTTTCTGTATACGCAGGTTTGTAGTTCTCCGTTGTTCTTTCTTTTGACTGGGACGTCCAGGAATGTGAGTTTGTTGTCGGTTTCTTCCTCCTTGGTGAACTTGGTGGTTCCTTTGCAATTTCCTTAGTACTGAGAAGAGAAGTTAGTGGTTTGTGATCTGTTTTGATCTTAAACCTTAGCTCCAGCAGACAGATTTTTAAAAATGAGTTCAAATTCACCAGCTGCTAGGTTCCCAAACATTACCTGTGTTTCCTACTAGTCTTGCAACAATGCTGCTAGAACATTACCTTTCCACAGTGTTTGCTTAAACCCTGAAGTGCTTATATGAAACTGAGAAAGTCTCATCTCAGTTTTATGAGTAATCAAGGAAAAAGCTATCGGATTCCCACAATTAGGAATTGAAGACAGATGAAGGCAAATCTTGATAGATACATAAATGGGAGGCGAACAGATGGATAGAAATTGCATAGGGGCAATAAGTAGCGGATCTAAATAAGGATTTGAAATCGGTGTAGGCTTGGTGGGCTGAAGGGCTTGTTCCTATAGGTATTGTATTGTCTGAGTCAAACCCTATGTTGTATACAGATGTGCATTCTCTCTAGAGTTGAAGTATTATAATGGGATGTTGTTAGAATTATTATGATTGCATTTAACTATGTGCTTCAAAGTCATGAATGTTATATACAAAAAATTGGTTTGTTCTTCTTTATCCTTATTTTTTGTGTAATAAGCTTCTATTTTGGCGCTAAACTTGACTCTACAGCATTGTGTATTTCAGTGAAAGACCAACTTCTTAAAATAAAAAAAAAGATTGATTGAGCCAGTTTGAGTCTGAGAGCCAACCTGTCCACTACTAACATCAAGGTCAAGAGTGTGGTGCTGGAAAAGCACAGCAGGTCAGGCAGCATCCGAGGAGCAGGAAAATCGACGTTTCGGGCATAAGCCTTTCATCAGCTGGGATCATAACAATGTCCAAAGAGTGAAACATGCAGGAAACTTCAATCACCACCATTGAGTGCGAGAAATTTTCAGGCAAAGGAACTGACATGGATCCAATTTATTGAGATTATCTCTAATTATTGAGAAAACAGAATGTCTTTGAGATCATCTTTGGTGGAAATATCACAAAGCATTATAAGGTGAAATCAGAGACCTTCGGTATTCTCTAAAAGAAAACTAATACAAACTTGAGCACACTTCTCTGACCTTGAAGAGTCGCAGTGACCCACCAATAGCCCAACAAATATCCAAGAAATGCATACACAAGTGGAGAGAATGGAGAATGCTAAACACCATCAATTGCAGAAACGAATCTTAACAGGATCAGGGAAAGACTGATTCAGGATGAACCCTATAATTTTGTTTTAAGTTTTGGGATAGAAGTAGAAAATCTAAATATTGGAATCAAAGACTTGGGGGGAATGTGGAGTGATGAGCTAACAGCATGTTTGTAAGGAACAGGATGTAATAATCATGTAAATTCACATGGGGACCAGAGAATCTGGATGGAAATCTCATGGAGAGATACTGTAACCTCTTGTAGAACTCTTACTGGTTACATAAAATTTCAGTAAATAAAATGTTCCTGTTGAAATGAATGCAAACTACAGCAGAGTTATTTGTAACACAATCGTGTTCCTAGCACCCCAACAAGAATACAAAACATATGTGATTTTCCTTTTGAGTATAGGCGAGAGATTGAAACAAGCTCCTTATACAAGTGCAAATGGGGAACTGTTAATCAAAAAGATATCACACTTGGTGGAACCACTCATATTTGATATAGGACCATGTGGTTCCTAAATGCCAAACCTTTACTTAGATGCCAAAAGAATTAAATGACACCTGGCTTCGTAAGTGGTATAAGGGAACTATTTTATACAATAGTATGGAATGTTTGAGATTGGAGACTAACATTCCAACTAACTATATTGCATAGCCTGGCTCTCCACTGATGTGTTATTAAAAAGACATTCTGTACTTAACATTACTTAATTAATGCAGGCTGGATTTTCCTCTAAATTATTGCCTGAAACCAACAGAAGCATAAAACAAATTAGTCTTGAGGCCTGCCAGAACTCCTCACTCCTCCGAATATGCCCTGCTTTCGCAGGAGGTTCCTCCTTTCTTCCTCAACTTGAACTGACCTGATGTGTAGTGGGTGATGGGAAGAAGGTGATAAACCTTAAATCAGTAGCAGAATTGCCATTGTAGATATACAACTAATCTCACCCCTCCCTCTCCTTCAGCCCATAACTTGTGCAAAACAGGAAGCAGCGATCACCTTTGTCAGAGCTATTTCATTTAAAAGAATGCTTCCAGCACAGCGTCACCTTTAATGATGCCCTTGATCGCCTTTCGGAAACATAAATGTTTTCCCCACTGCCCGAGTGCGTGCTTGGTCCCACTTGAGCAATAAGTTTCAACTCTCCGCCCAGCCTGCATATTTAATACATCCTAACCAAACCTGAAGGGCTAATGCCAGGGCAGAGTGAGGACTTGTGAAGCAAGACCATCCATGTCCCATCTCTCCTGTTCAATCTGCAGTGAAGGAAAATTTACCCCCACTTCCAAAGTCAGAAAACAAATAACTTTCAGGCAATGTATGCAAAACCTTTTATAACTATGTTTGTTAACATTGCACCACACTGGTACAGAATGCTATGCTGTGAATAATGGAAGAAAATATTTACTTGCGAACCAATTTAGTTGTGTTTTTTTAACAAATTACAGTGGAAGTTAGTGGATGAGAAACATGCTATTTCGGCTCTTCCTAAATGGAGACATCAACCAATTTAAATGGTTTAACCCCACATTATAATAACAGACAGAAGAGCATGAAGTGGTTGGCTGCTAATAACACCGTCATTACATTCTTCTCCCATGAATGCAGATCACGAAATAAGAAGTGACTGAGCAGGATTTGAAAAGTATGAAGGAGGGAAGAATTCTAACTGACAAGTTTGTGGTCGCCTGAATGTTGCTCACACGATTACAGACTGTTGTCATTGTAATTGGAGCTGTGTTTTTACTTTAAACGCCACGGGTGGCTTAGATTATAACATTCCTCTTTCAAAACAACAAATTCTATTTTAAGTGGTCTATTTTTGAAAGTAAAAGTGAACATGGAATCAGTGGCTTACAGCCAGAGCATAAATTTGTCCACAGGAAATTACCCCTTTAAGCCTCGCTGCTGGTGCTGTGAAATTTGTGAGAATTCTTTTGTGACAAGAGGAAACCTGTGATGATAATAATTGACGAGTACAGATAATTGGTTAATAATGTAGATGGGTACTTTCATTGAAACAATGTTTTATTCTCTTTATTTAACCCATTTTTTAATCAACCTGTTCAGAGATGTTATCACATACCTCTGGAACAAATGGGACTTGAACCCAGTCCTCCCGGTCCATGAGTAGGGACATTACCACTTTAAATCATACTTTTTACATTGAGTATTCATTTAGGGAACAGCTTTGGTTTGTGACAGTTATACAGGTAATGTTGTTTTCCAATTGTGGGACCTCTGCTGATAGTCAAGGTCAAGATGTTGCTTATGGTCATAGAGTCATAGAGATGTACAGCACGGAAACAGACCCTTCGGTCCAACTCATCCACGGCAACCAGATATCCTAAACTAATCTAATCCCATTTATCAGCACTTGGCCCATATCCCTCCAAACTCTTCCAATTCACAGACCTATCCAGATGTCTTTTAAATGTTGTATTTGTACCAGCCTCCACCACTTACTCTGGCAGCTCATCCCATACACATGCCATCCTCTGCATGTAAATGTTGCCCCTAGGTCCCTTTTAAGTCTTTCACCTCTCACCCTAAATGTATGCCCTCTGGTTCTGGACTCCCCCACTCCAGGGAAAAGACCTTGTCTATTTACCCTATCCATGCCCCTCATGATTTTATAAACCTCTATAAGGTCACCCCTCAGCCTCCGATGCTCCAGGGGAAATAGCCCCAGCCTAATCAGCCTCTCCCAATAGCTCAAACCCTCCAACCCTGGCAACATGCTTGTCAATCTTTTCTGATCCTTTTCAAGTTTCACAACTTTTAAAACAATCTGTTTCACTCTGAGCTGATCCATTGAATGAAGAATTATAAATGACACTGTCTATGGATTATGAGTGTGCTCATGAGTGGAAATATAAATCATACTAAATTGCTGATCATGACGCATTCTCATGTTATTTTTGTTTCAAAAGCCAGTTTATAAAAATAAAGTCAGAAAGCAAAAGCACAGCTCCTTCTGAGTCATCTAGAATACTGTGTTCAGTTGTCAATGCTATACCTTAGGAAGGATGTTTTTAGTCCTCATCGGTTATACGTTAGCCAGAAGAAACTAGGGATTATGGATTTTGATAATAGGATATGAACAATTCTGAAGAAGGGTCAGAGGACCTGAAACATTAACTCTCCTTTCTCTCCACAGATGCTGCCAGACCTGCTGGGTTTTTTCAACAATTTTGTTTTGGATTTCCAGCATCCAAAGTTCTTTCAGTTTTCTTTTGAGAATAGTTTTCATGCCATCAGACACAATTTTCCTTGTTTTCCCTTTGCAGCATTCTAAAGGATCCAGTCTATCAAATCCCGAGGAACTGGTTTACCCTTCAGCATGGCACCTTTCTGCAGAGTGGCATGGTGGCTCAGTGGTTAGCACTGCTGCCTCACAGTGTATAGGACCCAGGTTCAATTCCAGCTTCGGGTGACTGCCTGTGTTGAGTTTGCACATTCTCTCCGTGTCTGCATGCTCTAGTTTCTTCCCACATTCCAAAGATGTGTAGGTCAGGTGAATTGCCCATAGCATTAGGTGCATTAGTCAAAGGGAAATGGGTCTGGGTGGGTTACTCTTTGGAGAGTTGGTGTGGACTTGTTGGGCCAAAGGGCCTGTTTCTACACTGTAGGGAATCTAATCTAATCTACAGGTGCAGTGGGTGTAACACCTGACACGCAAACTCCTGCTTTTTTGAGCCCACATCTCCAGACATTTCTTTCAGGTGGTATAGCCATGTCCTTTGCTAGCTTTCAACTGAGAAAGTTGGTATTTGCTTCTTGTGAGAGGCAAACTCCTCCAGCCTGAGAAGCCAAACTCCCAGTGATTCAGGGTCCTGTTTAATGCAGTAACAAAAGTTGTTAAGCAACATCACAGTGCCAGCTTTGTTATGTGCATATCATTTGTTTATGATTCCGTCACCACAATTATGCACAAGTGGGATTGACATTGCAGAGCATCTCTTCACCTTGGAAGCAAGACAAGTACTTTCTAATTGCCTGTTAATTCAATTTTCACCTTGTCCACATTCTGAGCTTTCCTTCCATAGCCTGCAGTCATGTTCCAATGAAGCTCATTGCAAGCACAAATACTCTTTCAATGGATAATTAACAGCCTTCTGCCTTTTAGGTTCATTATTTAGTTCACAGCCTCTGACCTTATTTTGTTCCATTTAAAATGTCTGTTACGTGTTTTTAATGAAACCATTTATAAGGTGTTATTCTGAAAATTTGACAAGTGCAGTTACAAGTCTTCTGTTTGACTGAAGACACCCTCAATTACTGTGTGAATTCACATCGAAATAGTTCTGTTGCACAAAAAACTCAAAGTTGACTATTGAGATGGAGACAAGATACTTCATTTTTAAGTGTAATTATCTGGCTTGAACATCAAATGAGGTCTTGAACTTTTGATGCAAATGTTTGAAACAAAATAAAATGTTTTTGGTATTAAAATGTCATCATTAAAGTTATTTCAGAGGAATCTTTTGCCTTCTTCAATGGGTCATTCAAGAGAGAATGTGTCTGTTTAACAAGGGTGATCACTGGTACTTAATGTTAAGAAGGAAAATGGTCTTTATCGGTAGAGGTTTAGAGTTTGAAAATGTGGAAGTCTTGTTGCAACTGTGCAGGATATTACTGAGCCATACCTGGAATGCTACGTACAATTTTGATCCCTCAGTATAAGAGAGAATATACTGGCAATGGAGACAGTTAGAAATATATACACTAGACTGTTTGTTCAGATGATAGCGAGGACTGCAAATGCTTGAGATCAGAGTCAAAAAGTGTGGCACTGAAAAAGCACAGCAGGTCAGGCAGCTTCCAAGGATGCTACCTGACCTTCTGCGCTTTTCTAGTGCCACATTTTTCAACTCTAATTGTTAGGATGAAAGGGGTGACTTATCAAGAATGGATAAACAAGTTAGATCTTTATTCATTAGCGTTTAGAAGAATAAGGGTGATCGCATTGAAATAGACATGATTATGCGGGAGTTTGATAGGGAAGATATCAAGGTGATATTTCCAATAGTGAGGTTGACTTGAATTGGAGAATATTGAACAGATTAAGGGGACTCTCACTTAAAACTGAGACATGAGGGGACTTCTTCTATCACAAAGCAGTGAATATCTGGAACTCTCCATCCCAGAGAACTGTGAAGGATCCTATTGGAAGGATGTTGTGAAATTTGAAAGGGTTCAGAAAAAATTTACAAAGATGTTGCCAAGGTTGGAGGATTTGAGCTACAGGGAGAGGCTGAATAGGCTGGGGCTATTTTCCTTAGAGTGTCGGAGGCTGAGGGGTGACCCTATAAGAGGTTTATAAAATCATGAAGGGCATGGATAGGGTAAATAGACAAGGTCTTTTCCCTTGGGCGGGGAAGTCCTGAATTAGTGGGAACAAGTTTAAGGTGAGAGGGGAAAGATATAAAAGGGACCTAAAGGACAACTTTTTCACGCAAAGGGTGGCACATGTATGGAATGAGCTGCCAAAGGAAGCAGTGGAGGCTGGTACAATTGCAACATTTAAAAAGCATTTCGATGTGCATATAAATAGGAAGGGTTTAGAGGGATATCAGCCAGGTGCTGGCAAGTGGGACTAGGTTAGGTTGGGATATCTGGTCAGCATGGACAAGTTGGACTGAAGGGTCTGTTTCCGTGCTGTACATCTCTACCACCCTAAGGAGCCCAATACATTTTTGAAATATAGAGGTGTTGAGTACTCAAAGGAACTGGCATGAAAGAGGAATTGAGGCCTTTGATAGATCAGCCAAGATTTTATTAAATGGTGGAGAAAGCTTGAGGGGCTGAAATGACCTACTCCTGCTCCTATTTCTTATGTTCTTCTCAGGATCTTGGCTTATGCAAATAGAAGACATATCAAATTACCCACCGGCGAGAGCCATATTTTGGGATTTTTGATTGTCATGGAAAGGATTTGCAGATCAAGTTTTGTTTCAGTCTTACTGTTGTGTTTTAAAATAAGATGAATTTTCCAAGGCTCTGTGAAAATCAAGCCAAAGATGCAAAAGATTTGTGTTGAATCCAGATTGTGGAATGTCAGAACTGATACAATGAGGGTCAAATGTGTCAATCAAGGTCCATTAAGCAGAATGATGCCCTTTCAGTATGAGTAGCAAGAGATTTTCTCTTTTTTTATATAGATATTTTTATAGAAAATTTACCATGTTTTTACAAGTTTACAAATAAAAAAAACACAAGTACAAACACTAATATACAATTAAATCTTAAATAAATAATAGCCAAAACCTGTCAAACAAAAAGACGAGATACAGAGAAGAAAAAGAAAAAGACAAAACTCAACTAACTACTAATCTAACTTATAACTAACCAGAGTGTATGATCAAATATCTTACATTACTCAAGAGAAAAAAGAAGGATAACATAATAATTAAGTAGTGAAGTATATGCTCGGAATGAGTTAACATCAAGTCGTAACAATAATTTTGCGATTCCTCTCCCAAAAGGCCCCGGACCAGCCAGAACCGTTACCTCAACTCGATGAAAGCCCTTGATAGAATGGCCGAAATATCTTAATCTATGGAATTCAAGAAGGGCTGCCATATTTTATAGAATAATTCAGTTTTTTGGTGCACCATATTTGTAAGGAAGTCAAGGGGAATACATTCCATGATTAATTTGTGCCAATTCGGAAGTCCTGGAGGGCCCTCAGTCACCCAGTTTACTAAGATATTTTTCCTTGCACAGCAGGAGACAATGGAAAATAACTTCTTCCCTTGCACATCCAGAGAAGGTAAGTTCGAGAGGCCCAGAAGAAGTCATACTGGATCTTATTGTAATTTCCATTCCCAAGATTTCTATAAGGGCGTTTACGACTTTGGCCCAGTATTTGCAGATCTTATGGCATGTCCATAAGCAGTGTGTAAGAGTTCCTACCTCTGTTTTACATTTGGGACACATTGGAGATGCTCCTGCCATAAATTTCCCAATCGGTCCAGTGCCACATGAGCCCTATGAAGTATCTTTAACTGAATGGCCTGGGTTCTGTTACAAATGGAGATTTTTCTGGCATTTTCCCAGATGTCATTCCACATTTCTGTAGAAACTTCCAGCCCCAAACCCTGATCCCATGTTCTAAGCAGATGTTCCATATCTTTCAACACTTCATCATGTAATAAATGATAAAGAGTGCTGACTGAGGGTATACCCATTGGTCACAACACTCTATGTTCTCTATCTCATTTATAGAGACTATCTAATAGCGTAGTCTTCTTCTGTATGTAATCTTGAATTTGGAAGTATCGAAAGAGGTCTCCATTAGGTAATCCAAATTTCTGATGCAGCTGTTCAAAGGACATCAGGATCACCTCCTCAACCAGATCCCCTAAACGGGAGATACCCCTGGATCTCCAGGATTTGAATGTGGCATCTGTTATCCCCGGTTGAAAACCCCATGCCCCCACTATAGGAGTATAAGGGGATATTTTATGTGAATTACCCTCGTTTTGCCACATTATATTCCAAGCTTTAATTGTGTTTAGTATTAATAGGTTTTTACAGTGATCCGTGATGGTTTTCCTCTTGTCTAAAAATAAGAGGTTAGTAAGAGGGCACTTTACTTGTGAAGCCTCAATGTCCATCCAGATTGATTGCGGGTCAGGTGAGACCCAATCGGCTATGAAGCTTAACAGAGAACTTAACTGATACTTCCTAAAGTCTGGAAGATCCAGCCCTCCTCTTGCCTGTGGAAGCTGTAGCTTCCTTAACTTAATGAGGGGCTGTCTATGATTCTAGATGAAAGAACCCAGCCAACCGTACAATTTGCACAGTGCCAGCCTCAGCAGCATCACCGGGAGCATTCTCATAGGGTATAAGAGACGGGACAAGACATTCATTTTAATTAGGGCTATTCTACCTAGCCAGGAAATTGGAAGGTCTCCCCAACGTTGAAGGTCCTGCCTTATCCTTTCCAATAGATGCACAAAATTAGCCTTGTAGAGCTGGCCAAATACTGGGGTTATAAAAATGCCTAAGTATAAGAAACCCTTCAGAGACCACCGAAAGGGGAAGTGGGATCTGTCCAATTAGTGGGACATACTTGCGAGGCCACTCATCGGAATGGCCTCCGATTTTGAAAAATTAATTTTGTAGCCTGAAAATGCACAAAATGTATTAATAACTTGGATTAAGCAAGGCATGGACATCAAAGGATTACTAAGAAAAAAGAGAACATCATCTGCATATAGGGTAATTTTATGTTTACCTGTACCAACCCTTGGGGCCGTTATATTAGGGTCAGCCCGTATAGCTTCCACTAGTGGCTCAATTATTAGCGTGAATAGCAACAGTGAGAGAGGACATCCCTGACGGCAGCCCCTACCCACACTGAAGCTATCCGAGCCTAATCCATTGGTGATCACAACTGCTTTGGGATCATTATACAGTGCTGAGACCCATTTGGCAAATACCTTTCCAACGCTAAACCTTTCCAATGTATAGAACAGGTTTGACCATTCAACCCTGTCAAATGCCTTCTCCGTGTCCAATGAGACTTCTATTCTCGGTATGTTTTCCTGATGACAGACTTGAATCACATTCAAGACCCTTCTGATATTATTCGATGATCTATGGCTCTTGATAAACCCCGTCTGGTCCTCTTTTATGATATATGGCAGTACCCCCTCTAGCCTCACTGCTAATATTTTAGAATTTTAAAATCTATATTTAGCAAGGATATTGGTCTGTGTGATGCGCAATCTTCTGGGTCCTTTCCTTTTTTGAGAATGAGGGAGATATTTGCCTCTTTCAGTGAAGGCAGGAGGCAGCCCTGACTATATGAGTAGTTATACATGTCCATAAGTGGACAGGCTAATACTCCTGTAAACTCTTTGTAAAATTCAATCTGAAATCCATCTGGGCCCGGTGCCTTACCGCTCTGAAGTTGCCTGATTGCATCAAGTATTTCCTGGGTTGTTAGGGGAGCATTCAGGCCGATATCTGTTCTGGGGTTAAGTCCGGAAAGGCCAGGCTTTTAAAAAAGGACTGCATCCTCCTGGCTGTATCTTCATAATTCTACGATTTATATAAATCAGAATGAAACTTTCTGAAGATTGTGTTGATCCTTTTGTGATCGTGAGTCAGAGTACCAGCACTTTCCCTGATAGCTGTGATAGCTTGAGGGGCCTTTTTTTTCCTTGCGTGAAATGCTAAGTATCTACCAGGTTTATTGCCAAATTCATATAATCTTTGTTTTGCAAATAATATTTCCCTCTTTGCCGTTTGGGTAAGCGAGGTATTCAGAGCTGTCCGAAGGGCCGTAATCCTTTGTAATTTGGCAATAGAAGGTCTGTCAACGTATGCTGTTTCAGCTACTTTTAAGTGAGCCTCAAGCAGACGTTGTTGTCTCCCTTTAATTTTTACTGGGTTGCCAAGTATGAAATGATCAGACCCTGTGCATAAGCCTTAATAGTCTCCCACATCATTGATGGATTAGTGGCCATACCTGAATTAATTTCCAAGAAAGTTTTAAATTCTTGAGAAAAATATTTTACAAATTTACTATCCTTCATTAAGAAGGAATCCATATGCCAATGTCGGGGGGACGCCTCATTGTTCCTAGCCTTGATTTCCATGTACACAGCAGCGTGATCAGAAATTATTATATTACCTAATTTAAAGGATGATATGGAATTTAAAAAAGTCAAGGGGTCAAAAAACATGTCAATTCTAGTGTGACATTTATGTGGATTAGAGTAAAAAGAGAAACCTATGCCTTGCGGGTGGAGGCACCTCCACACATCTACAATCTAATTCTTTATTCAAATCTGCCAATTGTCTGGATCTGGGGGATACACCCGCAGTACTCTTGGGTATCCTGTCTATCTCCGGCTCCATAATGTAATTAAAGTCTCCCCCTATAATTGTATGACGAGCACTGAGAGCTATCAGTTTGGAGACAGCTTCCATTATAAATTTGAAAGGATGCACCGGGGGACAATACAAATTTAAAATCCCATATTCCTCTCCATTTATAAGGGCTTTAATTCATATATATCATCCAGATTCATCTTTTGTCTGATTTAGGATTTTGAAAGGGCGATTCTTCCGAATAAGAATAACTACTCCTCTACTTTTTGAGCTGAAGGAAGAAAAGAAGGCCTGATCAAATCCACCCTGTTGTAATTTCAAATGCTTTTTATCCAATAAATGTGTCCCCTGTGGGAGAGCTATATCAACCCTTTCCTTTTTGAGGTTTGATAGTATTTTCTTCCTTTTGATTGGTGAATTACTCCCCTTGACATTCCAGGTGCACCATTTAATTGAATGACTAACCATAATCATCCAGGCAAGTCCGAGACCCCCTGAGAGGAGAAACCCCATCAAAACACCCTGCGCATAGCCCATAGAAAATTCACAAAAATAGAGATTCTTTAATACACTCACACCAATATAATAAAAAAACTACTTCTAAATATAAAAAATATATAACTTGTTTAAACAGAGATTTTCCCCCTTGTTTCCAGGGGGCATCACTTCCTTTCTGAAATCCCACCATATCCTCTCGCACCACCCTCGACCCAGGCACCCCATAATAAAACAAAGAAAATTTAAGTATACTACAAAACTAAACTTAACAGTGAGTACCCTACCCCCCCACCCACCCATACCAACACCTAGATATATTTGGTGATGTTAATATCATGTATAAACATATAAAACTATAAAATTACAGTCTCAGCAGATAATAATTAAGTATAGTAATACAAAATAACATGGGGAAACAATCCCGTTTTAAAAGAAAGAGAAAAACAAAGACAAGGCAGAGATCCCTCCTCACCTAAATTGACTAGACCACCTGGCCTATATATATTTTTAAAAAAGGGGAAAATTGCAGAGTGGAGAACAACTAAGCCCCCCCTCCCCGGAGATAATATTAAGCAATAACATAATGAAAGAGAAAAAAGGGTGAACTGGGGAAGGGGGAGGGCAGAACAACATCATTCACCACATGAGTTAACTCTTACAATTTATCTAAGAGAGTCCAAAAATTCCTTGGCCTTCTCCAGCGATCCGAAGTTATACATGGACCCTTCATGGCTAAAACGTAGCGTCGCTGGGTAGCGCAGGGAATACTGAATGTTTAAATCCCTTAAATGCTTTTTTGTTTCCTCAAACGCCCTCCTCTTTCAGACCAGAGATGGGGAAAAGTCATGAAACAGCACACTCTTGGATCCTTTATAAGTCATGGCTTGTGGATCGTTCCTGAGATTTCTGGAAGCTTCCAGGAGCATCTGCTTCTCCTTGTAGCACTGCAGCTGGAACAGGACCGGGCGGAGGCGCTAGTCTGACCCGGGCCTGCGTATTGCAACCCGGTGGGCCCATTCTACCCGCACCTGGCCTGATCCAGCCTCCAGATTCAACAACTGCGGAAATGTTGTAAGCTGGCCTTCCTCTTTCCATTCGGGTAGGCCCAGCAAACGAATATATGATCTTCTAAGGCCTGGACTCGCTGTTCGAGAGTCCAGACCCAACCCACGGCCGATTCTGCAGCAGCCTTGGAGGTCACGGCCTTTAGCTCCGCCCTTCCGACTCGATGTTCGATTTTTTTCTATGTCTCGGTTGTGCTTCTGCAGCGTGACTGACAACGATTCCCATCTGTTCCTGGGCTTTTCTATGAAGGCGTTGATCTTCTCTTTGAGCTTGGTAATCACCGCAACAAGGCTGCTGAAGTGTTCCCCACTGGGAGGGAACATTGCTACCTGGTGACTGTTGCATGGTGGCCATTCATCCATTGTCCATAAGACCATAAGACATAGGAGTGGAAGTAAGGCCATTCGGCTCATTGAGTCCACTCTGCCATTCAATCATGGCTGATGGGCATTTCAACTCCACTTACCCACACTGTCTCCTCATAGTCCTTAATTCTTTGTGAGATCATTGTCATAGCATCTGCTCAGTCTTGCCAGTGTACCATGCCTCAGGGCATCCTTGCCTGCAGCGTATGAGATAGACAGTGTTGGTCAAGTGACATGGTACTCACTGCGTACATGGTGTGAGGTGTCCCCACATGATTTGGTGGTATCCATGTCAACAATCTGACACATCTTACAGTAGTTGCCTTAACAGGGTTGTACAGTCTTGTGGTCGATGTGACACTGAAGGCTGGGCAGTTTGCTGCAAACAATGGTCTGTTTAAGATTTGGTGATTGTTTAAAGGTGAGAGGTGGAGACATGGGGAAGGTCTTGGTGAGGTGCTCATCCTCATTGATAATGTTTTGCAGACTGCGAAGAACATGGTGTAGTTTTCCGGTTCCTGGGAAGTACTGGACAACGAAAGGTGCCCTATCGGTTGCAGCCTGTGTCTGTCTCCAGAGGAGGTCATTTGGTTCCTTGCTGTGGCACGCTGGAACTGGTGGCCAATGAGTTGAGCATTGTACCCTGCTGTAATGAGGGCATCCTTGAGCACTTCCAAGTGTCTGCCACATTCCTCCATAGCCGAACAAATACTGTGTATGTGGAGAGCTTGTCCGTAGGGGATGGCTGTTTTGATATGTTTCGGGTGGAAGCTGGAAAAGAGTAGCATCGTTAGGTTATCCGTGGGTTTGCAATAGAATGAGGTGCTGAGGTGCCCATTCTTGATGGAGATGCATGTGTCCAAGAATGAGACAGATTCTAAAGAATAGTCCATGGTGAGTTTGATAGTGGGATGAAATTTACTGATATCATGTGCAGTTGTTTCAGTGACACCTCACCATGGGTCCAGGGGAAGAAAATGTCATCAATGTATCGGGTGTATCGTGTTAGTTGGAAGTCCTGTGCAGAAACGAAGTCTTGTTTGAACTTCTGCATGAAAACGTTGGCATATTGGGGTGCAGATTTGGAACCCCTGGCTGTTCCCTGTGTCTGGATGAAGAACTGTCAAAGATGAAAATGTTGTGGTTGAGGATGGAGCGGATGAGTTGCAGCATAGTGCTCGGAGATTGGCAGTTGTTGGTACTGAGTACTGAGGCTGTTATCTTGATGATGTCATCGTGGAGGATGCTGATGCTGACACGTTCATTGTGATGAGGAATGACGTGGACAACACCGGCACCTCCAAGTCAATTGAACCAGTCTCCACCACATTTCCAGGCAGTGCATTCCCTACCCTATATGTGTGAAAACGTTTTTATCTCACATCATCCTTGCCTCGTTTGCATAGCGCTTTAAATCCATGCCCTCCTATTCTTCTTTTAAAGAGTAGGAACAGTTTCACCTTATCTACCACAACAAGGCTGTGCACAATTTTTAAAACCTCTATCAAATCTCCTCTCCGCCTTTTCTCTGACAACATCCATTTTTGTATGAACTATTCATGGCTTCACAATATTCCAAAGCACCTTACAGCCAATTAAGTTTTTATTGAAATGTAGACTGATTATCCATGACACCAAAAGGGCCCCCACACATGCACAGACCACAGTCTATGCCGGGAATGCTGGGATACTGGGGCTGCTGGGAGCTGAGAGGGAAGCACAGGCAGATACTGGGCTGATGATGTGGAGCTTCCCCACCTGCTGGATTTACTCATCCACCATTCCTGCATCCGCTTGCCCTTCCGAGGTAAATCTGATTAAGTTTCCAATTGGAAAATCACAAACTAAGTGAAGCACTGACTTTCAAAATGTCTGCTGCTTTTTATCACTTCAGAATGATGCTGAGTTCCTCTTTGTGCATGTATACTCTTTGGTACTCGCAACTGAACTGTGGTTAGTGTTGTATGAGGAAATGGTTCTGAAGGTGTTAATCTTCATGTTACATCCGTTACATCCTCATTTATAGTCTGTGAATGGTAACAAGGGAATCTGCTGCAGCTTTTGAAAGGAGTAGATGTATCTGTAAGTTTCCTAAAGTCCTAGGGCTTATGCCTGACCAAATGTAGTTGTGTTGTTGTTGTCATGTAATAAACTTCTTCTTATCTAAGAACAATGCCTCTTTTATATATACTCTTACCATTTTATATACACTACTTCTAATCACTGCATAGATCAAGACAAAGCAAAGACAATGAAGCACTGGTGGCAATGAACTTTCTCAAACAACTGCTACTTAGCATCAAGGTGGCAAATACTTCAAGGTGCCAAGAGTGGTCACAGTTATCATTTTCATATTAGGTTTAAGATACTTAGGAAAGATAAGGGTTAGCACTAATAATTAGTTGAACCAATCCACAAAAGAGACATGATGCTTCATTAATTATTCCCATTTCTTGAGTTTGGGTGTAGTAAGTGGTGGTTTCTTACATATATGCTCCGTGTGTTCATTTGCAAGATCAAGCAATGAAATTATCCGTTTCCTGGTTCTGTTTTGCTGGCTCTTTAGATGGCACTTTTCAAAGTGATAAGATACTTCCATCGAGATGCACTAATTCAATGGGTCCTTTGCAATACTACCACCTGCAAGTTTTTACTCTAAATCATTCACCATCCTATCTAGGAAATATATCGCTATTTCTCCAGTGTCTCTGAATCAAAGCCCTGAACTCCCTCCTTAACAGTGTTGTGGGTGTGCCTACAGCAAGTGGACTGCAGTGACTCGAGAAGGTAGCTCACCTGCTCAACCACCTGATAAAGGAGCAGCACTCTGAAAGCTAGTGCTTCCAAATAAACCTGTTGGACTATAACCTGGTGTTGTGTGATTTTTAACTTTGTACACCTACTCAAAGGCACCAAGGGATGGCAAATAAACGCTGGCCCAACTTCTTCACATGCCTGAATCAAGGAGAGGCAATGGACTAATGATGCTATCACTAGACTGTTAATCCAGAAACCCAAGAAATGTTCTCGGGTCCCGGGTTCAAATTCTGCCACAGCAGATGTTAGAATTTAAGTTCAATTTTAATAGATCTGGAACTAAAAGTCTAATGTTGACCGTGAATCAGTTGTCAGAAAAAGCCCCCTGGTTCACTAATGTCGTTTAGTGAAGGAAACGATTGTATGTTTTCCTTGAGGCAATATCATGCAAACAAGATCAGCAATTCACTAGTACCATATCATTTCTAAGAAATGCATTGTTTTATGAAAAGACTCAATGTATTTTCATTGCCCTCTAAAAAAAATCAATCCAGATAGCCACAATCTTTCAAACTCAAGTCCACAAAAATAATTAAATATGCAGAAATCATAATACTGTACTCACTCCAGAGTTAAGAACCTAACGATGAGCATGAAACTATTGTCAATTGTTGGAGAAAACCCATCTGGTTCGCTAATGTCCTTTAGGGAGGGAACCTGCCATCCTTACCTTGTCTGACCTACATGTAAATCCAGACCCACAGCAATGTGGTTGACTCTTAACTGCCCTCTGGACAATTAGGGATGGGCAATAAATGCTGGTCCAGTCAGTGACGCCCTCATCCTGTGAATGAATAAATAAAACATGGTTAATCTTTCAACTCCAATGCGAGTCTTCTTCAGTATTAGATTTGAAATATGAACTCTGCTTGTCTCTCGACCTGCTGGGTTTTTCCAAAACTTTCTATTTTTCTTCCAGATCCTCAGCCTCAGCCTTATTTGCATTGCTGAACTAAGTGGACAAAGTACTCAGATATGCCAATCTATTGCAATTTCAACAGATGGAAATATACAGAGACAGAGTGGTTTGATTTGTGTTTGATTATGTTGGTAATATTCCCAAGGAAGTAGAATCTGTTCAAAAATACAAGTCTTTGGATTCTGATTGAAGATGACATTGGCTTTGGGTGTTTAGTTCTCCATAATTATATGAGCAAACATATGCCAGTAAAAGCATCACCTTCAGGAGAGAAGAAAATGGGGAAAATTGTGTAAGGTAATTTAAACAAAAGTTTTCTTAACTATTGTCATTTAACATATACATTTTTAATACGTATGTTACAACATTAGAATGCAGAAATAGAAATATGTTCAGCATTAATTGCTGTTTATTTTCATTTATAAATTACATTAATAGTGTTCGACTTCACCTTACTGATGTAATTGTACAACTAATAAGACTTATTATCAAACTGTACTGTATATAAGGTTACTGATGAAAGATGGGGAGAAACACAGTGGCACAGTGGTTAGCACTGTTGCCTCACAGCGCCAGAGACCCGGGTTCAATTCCCGCCTCAGGCAACTGACTGTGTGGAGTTTGCACATTCTCCCCGTGTCTGCGTGGGTTTCTTCCGGGTGCTCCGGTTTCCTCCCACAGTCCAAAGATGTGCAGGTCAGGTGAATTGGCCATGCTAAATTGCCCGTAGTGTTAGGTAAGGGGTAGATGTAGGGGTATGGGTGGGTTGCGCTTCGGCGGAGCGGTGTGGACTTGTTGGGCCGAAGGGCCTGTTTCCACACTGTAAGTAATCTAATCTAAAGTGAGGACTGCAGATGCAGACTGATGAAAGACCTAAATTTGTGTGTATTATTTAGATGTTGCTAAGACTTTAAGTTAGCATTTCTTTAAGTGTTTAAAGCAGGAATGGAACAGAAAACTCACAGGAGGTAACTGAAGTTGTAGCTGGAACACATTTTGTATTTGGGTTGCAAGTAAACAGGAGTCAAAACTGGGATTCTGACGGCTAGAAGCATGGCTGAGGGCAAGAATTGCAAATAAGGAGTACAGGTTAAGGTTTAGTTCTTGAAGGGAAGCCAGAATCGCTTCTATCATTGGTCAAGATTTGTAAATGTAGGGGGTAAATTAAGATTAAGTTGTTGCAGGTAAACAATGGGACGTCCACTCTCCATTAATCGGGTGTTATAAATATTTGTTGAAACATTGTTAGTTGCTTTCACAGGAATTTACAACTTGAACAGAATGTTGCCAGGGCTGCCTACAAAAAGGGTACAACAATGGGATATTTGCCAGGGTTATATGCACTAGCCAGGACGGGTTAAAATTTATCAAGAGGACGCGTGACGGGAGCTTTTGCTGAGGCAGAAGGTTAAGTGTTAGCAGTTGCCCAGAGCATTGCCAGTTTGTGGGTAGCTCTCAAATGTGAGATATTTGCCCTATGAGATCCATCAACACCTATTAGATCAGCATTAGGATTCACTATTAGGATCTAAGGGAAAGTGAAGGCTAAAGTTTTTGTCAGGCAGTTGCTGTTAACAGAGAGCTTTCACCAGCAGCTGTACAGGAAGAGAGAAGCAAGACGCTGTAGTGGCAGAAGGTGAGGTAACTGAGGCAAAAGCAGCTGAAGTTTTCAAGCTGGGAACGGGGTTTTGTACATGTATTAGAAATAAATTGACTACGTCAAGACCTCAAAGAGCTTCATGAGTTAAAAGTTCAGGTTCATCAAACCAAGCAGACCCCAGAAATCCTGTAATCAATAGAAAGATAGATTGACATGTGTAGAATATATCAACCACGCCTTGCCTGAACTAGTGAAATACTAAGTGTTGATCTTTGTTCTTCAATAAATTGTATTAGTTTGCATTCTAAATTAATGATTGTCCTTTTTGCCTGTAATCCCTGACAAGAATTTCCTTACGCTGGGATTTGGTATAGATTCCAAATACTATCAATGGAGTTCAATGATGAAGACAGATGTACGATGTTTTTACAGTATGTTATTACATTAATGGGAACATATAAGGCAATACATCACATCAGTCACAGAACCACTCTCATGATATGAAACAGCTCCCAATGGAGTCTAAATTTGGCCCAATGTTCAAAGGAAGATCCAAGAAGAAGAAACTCAATTAACTTGAAGAGTGGCTGTAATCCAGGATAATTGATTTCTGTAATAGCTAGTCCTAAATCAGACCAGGAACCCAACCCCCATTCTGAAGTACTGGCATAGACACATTGAGATTGACAGGAACCAGACACTTTACGCTCAGTCCTGAGTGTACCAGACATCACCTTGTTACCTGAAATCTCTTCACAGAAATTGACACAAAGCAAAAGACCACAGAAACAAACCACACAAAGTCTCATTGGTATTCTTAATTTACCAAGTGAATCAGCATACAACCCGGAGACTGTCTTATTTGGACTTTGTTTGAACTAATAATCTCATCAAAGATTGGCTTCGGAAAATACTGGCTTTATTACTGAACCATGGAATCCTAGTTCCCCCTTTTTGCAAATCCACTCATTCAACTGAGACTTCTTTAGAGTTAGAATAGTAGACCAGAGAATGGAAAACACTATTTTCAGCTTGATTCATTTGTGTAATTAGCCAATCAAACTACACTGGATCATGTTTTGTGCTGAAATATTCAGGATAATTACTAATGCCTTTACAGATCACTTCTTCACTCGTAATAAAGCATTTGATGCACGAGTTCAGAATGTTCTCACTTTGAATATCAATTGATCATTGACAGGATACTATGATGTAGCAAATTGAAACCATCAAGTCAAACAGGCTATTTTTCTTGGTTACATGAACTGCTTCTTGATAAATCTCAACATTACCAAAGAGGGGCTTAAATATCAATCACAAAGAAGTTTGCATAATGCACTGATGTGTGAAGATGACAGATTGGCCACTTTCATGTCAAGAAATGCAAATGAGAGTTTAATCACAGCTAAAGGATGCAGAAAAAGAATACTTGCAATTCTGATGAATGCCTACACCTGACTTCATTAACCTCGCTTCATTTCTTGACACGCTTTGTCAGAGTTGTTGTTTATTTTTAGTATTTCATGTTTTTTTTTGTTTCAGCATTGCCTGTGCTAGACTTTCCTCAGTACAAATGTTTATCTTTACAATGACTTGCAGTCTTTCACATCAATGCTTAAACCAGCAGAGACACTAGAATCATAAAGTGGGGCTGAATTTTCCCAAATTTTGCGTAAGTGTTAATTCTGAGAGTTTCATGGAAGGTTTCTGTCTGTGAACTGCAGCTAATCTCACTAACTACACACCATGCCTCCATGTCGCCACTGTTGTGCTGACCATTAATGGTAACGCTCACCACTGCTGGGATCCTCAAGTCTTCTCAATGCTGGTAAGATATTTAAAGCTCAGATATGCACCAGATTCAAACATTGCAAACCAGCAACTGGACTTCAATGTCCAATTTCTGAATAGAATTGCTCTGGTGCTGGCCAAAGAGGAACGTTGGCCCTTTGCATTGCCAACAGGAACCTGTAAGCGCTGATGGATGGGGCATTGGACATTATTGAAATTCCTTCCCCAGGATCCCCAGAGGAGACTATGACAGTAGAACCTGCCAGCCTGGCCTGAAGATGCCACCTGCGTCAGTATAGTACCCACTATCCAGAAGAGCATTTAGCAGTACAAGAAGAAGGTGAATGACCTGTCCTCTGTAAGGCTGAGTGCCACCATCTCCTCTCTGCTACATCATGTTCACTCTAATTCCACAATTGCTCCTACCTCTTATCAAGGTTTATGGTTCACCACTCTCACTATTGCATGCAGTATCTTTCCTCAATACATTTCCTCTCTGTCATCCCATAGCCCCTCCTTCTAGATTAATAACCCACATGCCCCAATTGTGCCTCCTACTTAGTCACTCAGAACACCTCATTACATTTCTCCAACTGCACCAACACAACAGCTACTTTTATCCCCCTCAATTCCTGCCCTGAAAATATCCCAAATAACCCAAAGACGGTAAATAAAGGGTGGGCAACAGTGGCGTGCTTGCCCACTATGGGGATAGAATCCTTGTTTTAGTGGGAGTGGACTGTGACTGTTCATGTGGTGTATTCATTACATCCATGTCTCAGTCACCAAGGTAAGATTCATTGTTAAGTGCTGAGCTTCTCTCCCATAGCTACTACTGTGAATATTTCCTTGTTATGCCCAAGCTTCTACCCTTACTTCCCAATTAATTCCCTCTCTTGTCTTCAGCAGGTGCAAGCAGCTTGCATAGACTCTGGCATGAAGGAATTGGCTATTCGAGTCAACCCCGCTTCCTGAAAAAGATGAACCATACCCCTCAGAGGCTAAATCAGCAAAGCAGTCTCCTGTACCCTCCCACAGGTTAGACACTGACACCTTGGATGGGTACCTTTCCTAGATTAGAGTCAGGTGAGGAAATTACTAGAACTTCTCCACTGCCAACCAAGAGAGAAAGCATCACAGTTCACTGGTACTCAGGGGGACTGTTGGAGACCAAGTATCTGCTCACGCCCAGGCAGGATGTTGGTCATTGCTAACTTTGTGCAAGTTCATTTTTGAGAGACAGCAAAGCAGGTTTCAATAAATGTGACCGAGGGTTGGAGAAGCCCACTAGTACCATCAGTGCTGTGATAGTTCTGGCATGTGTCTGGCAAGTCCTACGGAGTCACTACGTGTAGCACTGGAAAAGCACAGCCAGTCAGGCAGCATCCGAGGAGCAGGAAAGTAGACATTTCGGGCATAAGCCCTTCATCAGGAATGTGGAGGATGAAGGGGACTGAGAAATAAGTATGGGCGTGGGGCTATAGGGAAATTAGCTGGGATGGCAATAGGTAGATGCAGGTGGGGGGGCAATTTTGAAAAGTTGGTGGAGAGGATGGTGCGTACAGGTGGGAAGGAAGATTGACAGGTAGATCAGGAACTCGGCACCACCAAGGATACTATGGGAGGCAAGAGAAGACATAGCTAGGACCTTAACAGCCATCTTTGCATTCTCTTTGGCCTCAGGCGAGGTTTGAGAGGACTGGAGAATGGTTAATGTCGCTCCTATGTTTAGGATGGGAAACAGAGATAATCCAGGTTATTACAGGCCAGTGAGCCTGATGCCAGCAGTGGGGAAGCCTTTAGAGAAGATACTGAGAGGCAGGATTTATTTACAATTGAAAGCAAATGGACTTGTTAGTGATTTGTGTAGGGAAGGTCATGTCTCACCAACTTGATGGAGGTTATGGAGCAGGTGACAAGAATGATTGATGAGAAGAACAGTGAACATTGTCTTCATGGATTTTATTAAGGCATTTTTTTCAGGTACATCATACCTTGGTTTCTTCAAGGGTAGGTCATACCTGACAAATTTGCTAGAATTCTTTGAGGAAGGAATGAGCAGGTTAGACCAAGGAGAGTCAATGGACATTACCTAGCTGGACTTCAAGAAGGCCTTTGACAAGGTGCTGCACAGGGCGTTACTGAGTGAGATGAGGATCCATGCTGTCAGAGGCAAGGTGCCAGCATGGAGAGAAACTTGGCTGCCTGGCAGGAAGCTGAGAGTGGGGATAAAAGGGTCTTTCTCACAGTGGTAGCAAGGCTTAGTGTTGGGACCACAACTTTTCACTTTAATATTAACAATCTAGATGAAGGAGATGAGGGCGTTCTGGCTAAGTTTGCGGACGGTATAAAGATAGGTAGCGGGACAGGTAGCTTTGAGGAGGTGGGGAGGCTGCAGAAGGAATAGGACAGGTTAGGAGAGTGGGCAAAAAAGTGGCAGGTAAAGTATGGCATGGTAAAGTCTTCCCTTGGTGGGAAGAACAGGCTATTTTCTAAATGGGGAGAAAATTCAGAAATCTGAAGTGCAAAGAGACTTGAGAGTTCTAATCCAAGATTCTCTCAAGGTGAACTTGCAGGTTGAGTCAGTAGTTAGGAAGGTATATGCAATGATGGCATTTATTTTGAGAGGGTGTGAATATAAGAGCAGGGATGTAGTTCTGAGGCTGTATAAGACTCTGGTCAAGCCACATTTAGAGTACTGCATGCAGGCTCTCAGGAAGGATGTCCTGGCCTTGGAGTGTCTTCAGAGGAGATTCATGAGAATGGTCCCTGGAATGAAAAGCTTAACATATGAGAATGTTTGATCACTCTGGGTTTATACTTGATGGAGTTTAGAAGGACGTGGGGAATCTAACTGAAACTTACAAAATACTGAATGGCCTGGACAGAGTGGATGTTGGGAAGATGTTTCAATTGGTAGGAGAGACTAGGACCTGAGACCTTAGAGTAAAAGGAAGATCTTTTATAACAGAGATAATGAGAAACTTCTTTAGCTAGAGAGTGACGAATCAATGGAATTCACTGTCACAGAAGGCTGTGGAGGCCGGGTCGTTGAGTATATTTAAGATGGAGATAGATAGGTTCTTGATTGTCAAGGGGATCAAGGGTTATGGGGAGGAAGTGGGAAAATGAAGTTGAGAAACTTATCAACCATGATTGAATGGCAAAGCAGACTCGATGGGCTGGATGGCTTAATTTCTGCTCCCAAGTTTTATGGTGTTATGGCAAGCTGGTATAGATGGTTGAGTCTCATGGGATCTGGGATGAACTGGCTAGATAGACACAAAACTGGCATAGAAGACAGACAGTAGCTATGGAAGGGTGCTTTTCAGAATGGAAATCAATAACTAGTGATGTTCCATAGGATCAGTGGTGGGACCTTTGTTGTTTATAAGAGACTTAAGTGATCTGGAGGAAAAAGTAAATGGTCTGATTAGTAAATTTGTCACCAAAATCAATTGCCACAAATTTGCCACAATCAGTGAAGATTGGGAACAATATTTCATCCTCACTAACTCTCAAAACTGGAGTCCCCCAGGAATGCATACTCAGCCCCCTACTGTACTTACTGTATACTCATGACTGCATTGTCAAATACCAGACTTATGCCATTTACAAGTTCGCTAATGATATCACCATAGTCAGTCAAATCTCAGATGGCGATGAAACACTCTACAGATGAGAGGTGGAAGACCTGGAAAAATGGTGCACTGAGAACAATCTAGTTTTCAATGCCAGCAAAACAAAGGAACTCTTTATTGACTTTGAGCGGGATGTTACTCATGCCCCCCCACACATTAACAGCACAGAGGTGGAACGAATGGAGAGTATCAAGCTCCTGTGAATGGTCATTGACAACAAGCTTACTTGGACTCTTCATGTGGATGTACTGGTTGCAAAGGTCCAATGTTTCTTCTTCCTCAGGCAGCTGAGGAAATTTGGCATGACGGTGAATACCCTTGCCAACTCTTGTAGGTGCGCCATCGAGAGCATTCTGTCTAACTGAGTCACTACCTGTTATGGCAACTGTACCATTCAAGATCGGAGATGGTGAAGTGGTGAATTCGGCCTGGACAATCACAAAGGCCAACCTCCCATCTATAGAATCCATCTTCTAGGCCCGCTGTCAAGGAAAGGCCACTAGCATTCTCAAAGATCCATCCCACCCTGGCAATGTTTGTCTACAACCTCTACCATCGGGGAGAAGGTACAGAAGCCTGAACATTTGCACCAGCCGGTTTTGCAACAGTTTCTATCCTACTGTTGTTAGAATTCTGAATGGGCTCACAAACTCTTAACATTCGCCTTTACCTATGTTTTTGTTTTTGCCACTGTTTACCTATTATTTACTTATCTATGCTACTTAATTTTGTGATCTGCCTGTATTGCTCACACGACAAAGCTATTCACTGTGCCTCGGTACATGTGACAATAAATTCAATTCAATTCAAAATAGGTGATGTTGCAGCAGCGGGATATAGATAGATTGCGGATTTGGGCAGGGAAATTGCGCATGGAGTTTAATCTGGACAAATGTGAGGCAATGCATTTTGCAATATCAAATTCAGGTGTGAATTATACTATAAATGTCAGAACCTTCAGGAGCAATGACAAACAGGGGGATCTGGGTGCACAGTTCCACACATCCCTGAAAGTGGCAATGCAGGTGGATAAGGGGGTCCAGAACAATTGCCTTCAAATATAAACTTTGGCAAGTTATGTTACGGCTGCACAAAACTTCAGTTGAGCCACATATGGAATACTGTGTGCAGTTCTGGTCATCACACTGCCAGACAGACATGGATGTTATGGACAGGGGGGGCAGAGAAGATTTACCAAGATGTTGTCTGGTCTGGGGGTATTAATTATGAGGAGAGGTTGGATAAACTCAGAAGCTTTATAATGAGAGGCATAGTCAGGTGGATGGTCAGAGACTTTTTGCAAGGGTGGAAATGTCAACTACAAGAGGGCACAGGTTTAAGGTGAGAATGTTTAGGGGGGAAGTGCAAGGAAAAGATTTCATATAGAGGGTAATGGGTACCTGGAACAAACTGCCAGTGGAGGTGGTGGAAGCAGGCAAGTTAGCAATGTTAAGGTTTATCTTGATAGATATGTGAATGTGATGGGAAACAGAGGGATACATACCATGCATGGGCAATAAGTAGTGGGTCTAAATAAAGAATAAGAATTAGCACAGGTTTGGTGGGACAAAGGCCTGTTCCTGTTCTGTTCTGGATTAGTGGTGCTGGAAGAGCACAGCAGTTCAGGCAGCATCCAAGAAGCTTCGAAATCGACGTTTCAGGCAAAAGCCCTTCATCAGGAATAAAGGCAGTGAGCCTGAAGCGTGGAGAGATAAGCTAGAGGAGGGTGGGGGTGGGGAGAAAGTAGCATAGAGTACAATGGGTGAGTGGGGGAGGGGATGAAGGTGATAGATTAGGGAGGAGAGGGTGGAGTGGATAGGTGGAAAAGGAGATAGGTAGGTAGGACAAGTCCGGACAAGTCATGGGGACAGTGCTGAGCTGGAAGTTTGGAACTAGGGTGAGGTGGGGGAAGGGGAAATGAGGAAACTGTTGAAGTCCACATTGATGCCCTGGGGTTGAAGTGTTCCGACGCGGAAGATGAGGCGTTCTTCCTCCAGGCGTCTGGTGGTGAGGGAGCAGTGGTGAAGGAGGCCCAGGACCTCCATGACATCGGCAGAGTGGGAGGGGAGTTGAAATATTGGGCCACGGGGCGGTGTGGTTAATTGAGTCAGGTGTCCCGGAGATGTTCCCTAAAGCACTCCGCTAGGAGGCGCCCAATCTCCCCAATGTAGAGGAGACCGCATCGGGAGCAACGGATATAATAAATAATATTAGTGGATGTGCAAGTAAAACTTCGATGGATGTGGAAGGCTCCTTTAGGGCCTTGGATAGAGGTGAGGGAGGAGGTGTGGGCGCAGGTTTTACAGTTCCTGCGGTGGCAGGGGAAAGTGCCAGGATGGGAGGGTGGGTTGTAGGGGGGCGTGGACCTGACCAGGTAGTCACGGAGGGAACGGTCTTTGCGGAAGGCGGAAAGGGGTGGGGAGGGAAATATATCCCTGGTGGTGGGGTCTGTTTGGAGGTGGCAGAAATGTCGGCGGATGATTTGGTTTATGCGAAGGTTGGTAGGGTGGAAGGTGAGCACCAGGGGCATTCTGTCCTTGTTACGGTTGGAGGGATGGGGTCTGAGGGAGGAGGTGCAGGATGTGGACGAGATGCGTTGGAGGGCATCTTTAACCACGTGGGAAGGGAAATTGCGGTCTCTAAAGAAAGAGGCTATCTGGTGTGTTCTGTGGTGGAACTGGTCCTTCTGGGAGCAGATATGGTGGAGGCGGAGGAATTGGGAATATGGGATAGCATTTTTGCAAGAGACAGGGTGGGAAGAGGTGTAATCCGGGTAGCTGTGGGAGTCGGTGGGTTTGTAAAAAAATGTCAGTGTCAAGTCAGTCGTCATTAATGGAAATGGAGAGGTCCAGAAAGGGGAGGGAGGTGTTCCTGTTCTGTATTGTATTACTGTATTGTTTCAGTACTTGGCACATGTGACTTTGTGAAAGGACAGGAAAGAAGAAAATGGTATTGGAATAACTTTGATGGTATGGATGGAACAAGTGCGAAAGCAAGAAATAATTTCAGATCAGAATCCATATGTGTACGGTTAAGAAACAACAAAGGGAAGAAGAAACAGGGAGGAGTAGTCTATGGTCCCCTAACAGTAACTATGACTCTCTTAACGGAGGGAGTAATTCTGACATAACCCCCTTAGGAAGGCGTAGTTGCCAACTATGATGGTTTCACGTATTTTTGGCGTATAGTTTGTGTCGTGCCTCCCCCCGGCCCTGCCGATAAGCCCAGCAGTCCTGGCTGCTAGGTGACCAAACGACCAGAAAAAGTACGAGACGGCCGTGATCTAGACTGACCTTCTCTCAAAGAAACCAGGATGGGTCTTCCATTTTCAATAGAGCAGTCTGGCTAGGAAGGGTCTTGGAAAAACGACCTCCCCGCAGCCTCATTCACAACCGCGAGCTGTGATAAGTCATTAGGTTGTACATGTTTAAAACCCGCAACAAGGACCATCTCGGTCCAGACCGAGACAGCGACCTTGAGACATTACCTCCTACCTTACCTGGAGCTGAGACCGGTCACCCCTCCCAGGGAGATGGCTCACCCTGTAATGGATGACATAGATAACGTTGAAGAAGGCACCGTAAGGGCAGACCACCCTGCGGTCGAGACAAGCATAACCACCCAAACCTTCTACAACAAAAGTTATTGAGACATAATGCAGGGCGCAGACCTAAAAAAAAACTATAAATGAGACTGGCGAGGAAACAACTGATCCAACTGCCTTCATGGAAGGAGTTGTTATCGAGCCAGTGTGCAGCAGAACATCTGTCTCAGAGGTAATCATCCACTATCCCGTTGATGGGCTGTTCTGCAAGGATTGCGATACCCTCTTCCCCACGGTGAGCCTCTTTAAGACACATGTGACTAAAGTGCATGGAATAAAGAACAGCCAAACAAAATATTCACGCTACGATAAAGCAGGAGAATACCATTCAATCACCTGCTGTTATCCAAAATGCAAAGAAACAAAACAACCCCCAACTGGGGACATTGCAGTGCGTGTGACCAATGGTTTTCAACAAAGTCGGGCCTTGGTCAACATGAGAGCCACAGACACCCGGTTCTACAAAATGAGAAACGCCTCAAACCGGCACCCAACGTCAAGGGCAAACCTGGGAGAAGTGACCACGTATGGTCACAGAAGGAGGTGGCACTCCTGAGGGAATTGGAGGTGAGATTTGCAGGATGCAAATTTATAAACAAATCCATCGCTAGCATCCTCAAAGCCAAAACACCAAAGCAAACCTCAGACAAGCGCAGGCTCCTGGCAAACACCCCGACGGACGTCACGGCCATCAGCGAATCAACGACAGGTATAGACTTGCACAATTCCGAGGCAGAGAGTGACCAGGAAAATTCCGAAGATCAAGCCCAATGCCAAAGAGCCAGCCGAAGAACACCGGCTTCGATCCCTAAACATAGGGACGTAGACTACCAGCTTACACAAGCTGAGGAGCTCTTGAGCGCGAGGTATGACCCGGACACGCTTGCCCTCGGAATCGGACTAGTGGAAAGTATTACCGACCTACTAATGAATAGTAGGAAAAGACAGGATAAACACAAAAGGCCTCAAAAAGATCGGGCCAAGAAAGACAAAAGGCCCAGTAGCAATACCGGAGCCAAAAAATGGTGGGCAGCACGTAAAGCGCTGTTTAGAGCGACACAGCAGCTTTACAAAATTAACCGGCGCCAACTAGCTCACGAGATCATGGGGGCGCCAACCTCATCCGCTTGTCCTCTCTCAAAAGAGGAATTGGAGACATGTTTCCGTGAGAAACTGTCAGCACCAAATAAAAAATCAAACATAAATAAGTATGCCCTATACACTGGCAAAGTTGATGACGGGTGCTTGATGAAACCCATAGAGGTAGAAGAGGTTGAAGTGGCCATCAAGGGGATAGAAGCGAACAGAGCTGCTGGACCAGATGACCTGAAACTGCAGGACATAAGAACAATCCATGAGCAAGAGCAAACTTGTTTACCCTGTCTCTTCTCCCTATGGCTAAAGTCAAGCATGATACCTAATTCACTAAAAAAGAGTTGAAAAGTCCTGATCCCTAAGTGTGAGGCTAAGGACCACTTGAAAAGCATTGACAACTGGCGACCAATAACTATCAGTCCAGTGCTGCTCCATCTGTTCACGAAAATAATGGCGAAACGCCTGAGTGAAACAGTCAAAATAAACCCCAGGCAAAAAGGGTTCCTAGGAGCCACTCCCGGATGCAATGAAAACATTGTCGTCCTCGAAAACATCATTAAGGGAGCAAAGCACAATCGTAAGGACCTCGCAGTTGTCTTTGTCGATCTAGCGCAAGTGTTTGACTTGGTTGGGCACAAGCTATTGATCAAATCCTTGCAAAGAGTGAAACGACCCAAAGCCTTTGTAAGTTTCATTGAAGACCTATACACTGGCAACACAACAGTGGTGGAAGGGAACAGAAACTTAACCACCCCAATAACCATTGAGAGGGGAGTAAAGCAGGGTGACCCACTCTCACCAATATTATTTAACATCGCTTTGGATCCATTGGTATGCAGTCTGGAGAGGGCTAACTCAGGGGTCTCCATGCCCCTGGGCGGCAGAACAGTCAACTGCTCGACTTTGGCCTTCACGGATGACGTTGCCCTTCTAAGCCACTCACACACTGGTATGACTAGGAATCTGAAGCTGCTTCAGGCGTATTGTGACCATACAGGCCTCAGTATTAACACAGCAAAGACGAAGGGATTCAACTTCACGCTTAAAAGGAAAACCTTCTTGTACAATCACTTCACAAACTGGAAGCTGCGGACGAGTCCATAGTCTACATACCCCCTGGCGACACAGAGAAATACCTGGGTGCCCGCATCGATCCATGGGCAGGTGTGGCAGAAGGGGAGTGGGAGGACAAGCTTAAGTCCTGGGTTAAAGGAATACAGGCAGCACCTCTCCAACCACGACAACGGCTGGAGATCCTAAAGATACATGTCATCCCCCGATTGTACTTCCATCTGATCCTGACAGAAGCATCACAGGCTACTCTCATAAACTGGACCAATAATCCGTAATGCCACCAAAGAATTCCTACACCTGCCACCTCATACCGCTGATGGAGTGCTATACTGTAGCAATAGAGACGGCGGTCTAGGCACCCCAAAACTGGAAGTGCAAATCCCATCTTTGATTGTTTGCAAGGCACTAGACATGTCCAGTGATGTGGCCATTCGGGCCTCCTTTCAATCTAAAGGAGACAGCAACACAGAGACCGTTGTGGGACTGTGCGAGCTCAAGGTCCTCAAGGAAATTGAAAATTTCCAACCCAGTAGCTGCAACAGTGGCAAAGGGGAAATTGACCCGATGACCGCCATCCAAGACATCATGCCTGCACTCCAGGAGGCAAATGCGGGGCGACCAAAACCACCCAATAGGTATGCTGGCTGGAGGGAGTGGGAATTTGAAAAGTGGCAAAAGCTGGAATGTCAAGGGGCAGGCATCCAGTACTTTAGAGATGACAAGATCTCTAATTCTTGGACAAAAGCCGGAGTACAACAAAAATCCTCTAGATTCATAAACAGCGTGCTCTTGCGGTGTAACCCTGTACCCGACAAGAATCACATTATCTAGAGGAAGGCCAAACCGAAACAAACTATGCTGAAGGTGTGAGACGGCAAACGAGATCATATCACACATCTCAGGATGCTGCCCATTCGTGAAAAATGCTCGAATAAAACACCATAACAAGATCGCTGACCAGTTGCAGGAACATGTCAGTAAGTACGGCTGGACATCGTACGTGAAGCCCAGGCTGTTTGCCAAAGACGGTTCCCTATGGAAGCCCGATCTCATATTTAGAAAAGAGCAGAAGATCGCGGTTGTAGATGTTACAGTGTGGTAGGAGAATGATAGTAAAGCACTGGAAACAGCATAGCAGGAAAAACAAGAGAAATATAAACACCTGAATGCCGAGGTCACGGAATTGACGGGAGGCGTGGACCCCAAATACTTTGGCTTCGTGATGGGTGCACGAGGCAAGTGGCTGGATATGAATAACCGCCTCATGAAATTCCTTGGCATCGAGAGATATGATACATTTGCCCAAAAGACATCAAGATTCACTCTGTCACTGACACTTGAACTCTTACAACTCTTCAGTGACAAGTGAGCAAATAACCGTAAACGGTGAGATAAGATCCTTCACCAAGACAAGGACCGGCCGAACCTCACCAAAAAAAAATAAAAAACGGGGGGGAAGCCGGTCCACAAAATCCGACAACATCACCAAAATCAGTAGGTCCCTGCCAATAATGACAATGACAACCAGCCTCATATACCACCAGTATCACCTGGTCCTTGGTCTGTGGCGATGCTAGAGATTACACAAACATTGACGAGCGATGTAAAGACTCAGAAAAGGCACTTCCCCAAGTGTTCCAAAATAGCAATACACAGATAATGTTTCTTCATATTTGTTTGTTTAACTCGCAAAGTGTATCTTTGACTTCAGTGCTCAAGATTATACATTGAAATCCATGTAATAGTGTAATTCTGTTTTAACAAACGCTACTGTTGAATTACCTCACACATTTCCCCCATTTTTGTCTATAATAAAGGTGATATATTATTCATCAGGTTCATTTACTTCAGGAATATAACCAACATTATCAAATACAAATTAAAACTATTCTGTCTCAGTATAGTGCCACGTTCAGGTACTGTGGTATGACACAATATCTGAGCAATTTGTTATGTTACTCTCTGAGCTACCTTCTAATGAGGCGGCATGAATAAAGTTATTCCAACCCTGGAAGAGCAATTGCTGAGGCTGGAGATCTGAAAGAGAAACAACATGTTCTGGAAAAACTCAGAAACTCTGACAGTATCTGTGGAGAGAAAACAGAGTTACTGGGCTTTTATTCCAAAGTTGGGAATTGCCAATTTTTTGGAGGCATCTCTGCAATGCAGCTTAGTGAGTTTTTCCAATGTATCTTACCAAACCTGCCTGACCAATCACATAGATAGTCCACAAGGCCCCATCTCACTGTACACTATTTCCAGAATGTTTGGAACTGGGGTAAGGTGGAGGAAGGGGAAATGAGGAAATTGTTGAAGTCCACATTGATGCCCTGGGGTTGAAGTGTTCCGAGGCAGAAGATGAGGCGTTCTTCCTCCAGGCGTCGGGTGGTAAGGGAGCGGTGGTGAAGGAGGCCCAGGACCTCCATGTCCTCGGCAGAGTGGGATGGGGAGTTGAAATGTTGGGCCACGGGGCGATGGGGTTGATTGATGCGGGTGTCCCAGAGATGTTCCCTAAAGTGCTCTGCTAGGAGGCGTCCAATCTCACCAATTAGAGGAGACCGCATCGGGAGCAACGGATACAATAAATGATATTGGTGGATGTGCAGGTAAAACTTTGATGGATGTGGAAGGCTCCTTTAGGGCCTTGGATGGAGGTGAGTGAGGAGGTGTGGGCACAGATTTTGCAATTCCTGCGGTGGCAAGGAAAGGTGTCAGGACGG
Source organism: Chiloscyllium punctatum (assembly GCF_047496795.1). Classification (NCBI taxonomy): domain Eukaryota; kingdom Metazoa; phylum Chordata; class Chondrichthyes; order Orectolobiformes; family Hemiscylliidae; genus Chiloscyllium; species Chiloscyllium punctatum. The sequence continues at coordinate 22,580,269 of NC_092777.1, forward strand.
GAAGGTGGGTTGTAGGGGGGGGCGTGGACCTGACCAGGTAGTCACGGAGGGAATGGTCTTTGCAGAAGGTGGAAAGGGGTGGGGAGGGAAATATATTCCTGGTGGTGGGGTCTTTTTGGAGGTGGCGGAAATGTCGGCGGATGATTTGACTCCCACAGCTACCTGGATTACACCTCTTCCCACCCTACCTCCTGCAAAAATGCCATCCCGCATTCCCAATTCCTCCACCTCCTTTCTTCCCTGCACCAACAGGAACAGCTGGGCCACCCACTTTCATCTCCCTTAATACTCTCATTCCTGGAGGAAAGCAGCCCACAGTAGGGCAGGGAAACTCAAAAGCAGTGGGGGCTGCCTGACATTTAGCTCCTCATCCCTTATATGGAGAGTATCCTGCCTTTGACCATTTCAAGTGGCTGACTTGTCATGTCCAAACTCTTGGACTTGTATCAAATGTTACCCTTGATTTACTGCACCAGGACGCTCTAAGCGAAGGCTGTGACCGTTGTTTGGACTGGTACCTGATGGCAATCATGATAAATTTCCTTCCTTTATGTCTGCACTAATTGGAATGGCAAAGTGTTAGTCATATGAGTGTGGTATCTCTGGCTGAGTGGACAAAGCACAAAATGGCAAGGCAAGGGCAGGGATGCTGTGAGTATCCAGGTAGGCTCAGAATTAGTGCGTATTACTACAGTGAGTGAGGAGCCCAGCGATACAACCTGATCCAGTCCATGATCTGGGTGTGTTTCTTAGATTCTGGCACATATCAAATAGCAATGCTCATGGATGCGGAGTATTTATAGCCAGTGCCCATGGAGCATGCTCAGACATGCTGATACGCAATGTGGGCAAGTACTTAGAGAATCACCACACACCCGTTTTGATATCCATGTTGAGTATTCCCAAAATCTCAATAGTTTTGGTATATTTGGTATTATAGAAAGCTGAATATTAATACGGTGAATTGTGCCATTAATAAGGTGCTTGACAAGCAATCCACCTTAATTGTGGCTTCCTTGTGAGAAAATTACCACAGCGCTTGGCAGAATGTAAGAGATGCTCCCAGCATTGGGATGGACCCACACCCCCAGACTTGGCATCTGATTCTGCCATAAACTTTGGTATAGACTGCATTGGTCCGATCCCCATAAGATTGGGCCCAATGTTTCAAATTCAGTATGATTCTCCGAGGGCAGTTGTATGGTGAGATTTGTCAAAATATGATCAATGAAGCCAGGTTTCAGTCTGGCATCAGGACTTGTCTGCTAATAACCATCAGCTGGCATCATCACAGCAACACAAGAAAACGATTGCCCACAAAATGAACTGTGACTAATCGTTTTCTTTGGGACAATGATCATTGAATAAAAGTGTTATCTTAAAAAAAGATTGCAAGTTGACCTTGCTGGTGTGATGCAAATGTATTGATACAATTCCCTACCTGTTAGACTGATTATGAAAGAGATATGTTTGCCTTAAGAAATAATTAGCTGCCCCTGGAGAGGAATGTCTTGTGTTATGGTGGAAAATGAGGTTTTAATAATGTGGATAACAATTTCTTTCTCTCATTGCTTTATAACTTTCTGCTTTTGGAAAATTATTTTTTGAACAAAAGGAGGAAATATAGGATCTGTTAATTATTGGCTGTGTTGACATAGAAAAAAAATCATTTGATTAGTAAAGATTGTTCTCAAAAGTTTGAATTGAAAGAAAGAGAGAGTCTGTTAATACCTGGTTAATTATATTAATAAATTACACTAGTGTCTTTATTTCAGGTTAAAAAGGAAGAGGCCATTGCTATGAGTTGTCTGAACGCAAATAATGAGGGACGACCTGTAACACTGGGTGTGAACTGAAAGTTGAAAGACTAATCACACAAACACCAGGTTATAGTCCAACAGGTTTAATTGGAAGCACTAGCTTTCGGAGCGCCACTCCTTCATCAGATGGTTGTGGAGGACACAATTGTAAGACACAGAATTTATAGCAAAAGTTTACAGTGTGATGTAACTGAAATTATACAATGAAAAAGGTGTCAACTTGGAGCCCACCGGAGGGCCGCTGCCCTGGGCTTGATATGTATGCTCAAACTGTCAGGAAATATATAAATGCCAGATTCATCAGCTGTACCCACAAGATAGAGCAAAACATCACCCGTTCACAACGCAATGCCATCCAGGCTCTCAAAACCAATCACAACATTGTCATCAAACCAGCAGATAAAGGAGGAGCCATTGTCATTCAGAATAGAACAGATTACTGCAAGGAAGTGTACCAACAACTGAACAACCAGGAACACTACAGGCAACTACCAGCTGATCCTACCAAAGAACACACCTGTGAATTAAACACATTGATCAGAACTTTGGATCCAGTCCTTCAGAGTTCCCTACCTGTCCTCATCCCACGTACTTCTCGCAGAGGTGACTTCTACTGCCTTCCAAAGGTATACATAGCCACTACACCAGGATGTCCCATCGTATCAGGCAATGTGACCCTGGGTGAGAATCTCTCCAGCTATGTTGAAGAAATCTTGAAACCCATTGTACAGGGGATCCCCAGCTTCTATCGCGACACTACGGATTTCTTGCAGAAGCTCATCACTCACGGACCAGTCGAACTGGGAACATTCCTCATCACAATGGACTCTACACCAGCATCCCCCACAATGACGGCATCACGGCAACAGCCTCTGTACTCAACACCAACAACTGCCAATCTCCAAACACCATCCTACAACTCAGCAGCTTTATACTGGATCACAATGTCTTCACCTTTGACAACCAGTTCTTCATCCAGACACATGGAACAGCCATAGGGAGCAAATTTGCACCCCTATATGCCAACATCTCATGCACAGCTTCAAACAAGACTTCTTCTCTATGCAGGATCTCCAACCAACATGATACACCAGGTACATTGATGACATTTTCTTCCTCTGGTCCCATGGCAAGGAGTTACTGACAAAACTACACAGTGACATCAACAAGTTTCATCCCACCATCAAACTCACCATGGACTACTCTCGATTATTTGTCTCATTCTTGGACACATGCATCCCCATCAAGGACAGACACCTCAGCACCACACTCGACCGCAAACCCACAGATAACCTCACAATGCTACACTTCTCCAGCTTCCACCCAAAACATATTAAAACAGCCATCCCCTATGGACAAGCCCAACGCGTACACCAGACCTATTCAGATGAGGAGGAACATGACAGGAACCTGGAAGTACTCAGGGATGCCCTCATAAGAGCAGGGTACGATGCTCAACTCATTGACCGCCAGGTCCGACTGCCACAGCAAGGAACCATAATGACCTCCTCAGGAGACAGACACGTGCTGCGACCGACAGGGTACCCTTCGTTGTTCAGTACTTCCCAGGAGCCGAAAAACTTCGCCATGTTCTTCTTGACCTGCAACACATTATCAATGAGGATGGGCACCTCACCAAGACCTTCCCCACACCTCCACTGCTCACCTTTAAACAACCTCCAAACCTCAAACAGATCATTGTTCATAGCAAGCTGCCTGGCTTTCAGGACAACTCCATACAACCCTGTCACGGTAGGTGCTGCAAGACAGGTCAGAGTGTGGACTTGGGCACCACCATTACACATGGGGACACTTCCCACCATGTACGTGGCAAATACTCATGTGACTCAACCAGCATTGTCTATCTTATACATTGTAGCCAAGGATGCCCGGAGGCATGGTACATTGGGGAAACCGAGCAAAGGCTATGGCAACGGATGAATGGGCACCGCACAACAATCAACAGACAGGAATGTTCCCTCCCAGTTGGGGAACACTTCAGTGGTCAAGGACATTAGAACTCGGACCTTCGGGTAACCATCCTCCAAGGCAGACTTCGGGACAGGCAGCAGCGGAAAGTGGCCAAGCAGAGGCTGATAACTAAGTTCGGTACCCATAGAGAGGGCCTCAACAGGGACCTTGGGTTCATGTCACACTACAGGTGATCACCATTGCACTATACACACATACGGACACTCCTACACATGCACACACATGCACACACACATACACACACAGGCACTCCTATACATGTGCACACACATACACACACTCCTATACACACATACACATAGATGCACGTATACACAGAGACACACACAGACACTCTCACACACATTCTTACAGACACACACACTCCCACACTCACACATGCATCATCTCACAGACTTAGACCACTTTACACTCACACGCACATACATGTACACACTCTCTCCCACAGGCACTCACAACTCTCCACCCCAGACACACACACACACACTCCCACACTCACACATGCATCATCTCACAGACTTAGACCACTTTACACTCACACACACATACATGTACACACTCTCTCTCACAGGCACTCACAACTCTCCACCCCAGACACACACACACGCACACATGCACTCCCACACTCACACATGCCCCCTCTCACAGACTTAGACACTTTACACTCACATACATACACATATACACTTTCTCTCACACTCACAACCCTCAATCCCAGACACGCATACACACACATAAACATATACATTTGTGGGGTGAATTTGTACTTGCAGAGTTACATTGTACTTTGCTCAAAAAACTGCATGAATCTATGTAAGAGTCTGATAACTCACTTTTTAGATTAGAATCAGTCTAAACATTGTGGCACAGACAGGGAACACGGGGGCTAACACTTCCAACATATTATCTGGTTGACACCAATTGTTACAGTTAATCTGAGAATGTAAACTTTAAAAAAGGTTTTGTGATTTACATATGAAAGAAGTGAAACTATCATGGTCATTCTAACAGATGGAAGACTCAACAAACAATCAAGGTATTTTTCAATGTATAATTTCAGTTACATCACACTGTAAACTTTTGCTATAAATTCCGTGTCTTACAATTGTGTCCTCCACAACCACCTGATGAAGGAGCGGTGCTCCGAAAGCTAGTGCTTCCAATTAAACCTGTTGGACTATAACATGGTGTTGTGTGATTTTTAACTTTGTACACCTCAGTCCAACACCGGCATCTCCAAATCTTGAAAGACTAAGGGAGTCAATGAACAGCCGTCTTGTTTTCTATATCTTTAACTGGCTGAAAACCTATGACACCTTTATTAATATTGAGTTTCAATATTCCTTTTGGTATAGAAACATGCTGGTTGGAATTCTATAGTCCTATTTGTTTTGAGCCAACCTGTATGGATAAATTTCGTGGATGGCTGAAAATACCGGTATTTAGTTAAGTATTCACTTAAGACTGATTGAAATGTCAAAGGTCATATGGTCAGTAGTCACCATTTAATCATTGGTTTGTGCCCAAATTAACAAAGAAATGACAGAAAGTTCATTTTATTCTGAGACTTGATGCTACATTGCAGCTATGGTCTTAAGACAGTGGGAATGGATTGTGGGAATGTTAGTGCTTGCCATTTTTATGCAGTTGCTTGTGTTTTATAAATATTGACAGTGGTAATTTTAGATAATTTGCTGTATACAAAGTGACCTTCATTTAATGGTGTTATTTAATATTCAAACCTTGCTTATTAAGGGAAAATAATGCAGTGATTACTCAGAAACAAGGGTCCCATCTATCTGTATCCATAGCCCAGTTATCCTGGATTAATTCTCAAAAGCCATTCCAAACCGAGCATCACTGAAATCTCACTAAAGACTTGAAAGGAAAGTAGCACCTGACAAAATGGATTCTAGCCATTATGAATTTGGAGTAGGGGCATTTATAAGAACTCTGATGACAAGAAAGTGAAAGTAAGTGCATTACATTAAAAAAGGATGCCACAGCAGGTGTAATATACGTTAGATTTTCATTGGAGGTAGCAGTAAAATGGGGAAATAATATTGTCTTTTTCTTGTTCATTGTTCCAGGCAAAGATGACCATTTATGTTAGCTGGAAAGTTTATTTGAGTTCTGGCAGGTACAGAGAAAAATGCAGAGACTGTTTTGTGTCTGGAATGTTTTACTGATCCGAGAACTCAGATTGCAGGAGACTGAGTTTTGAATAGGTTCCTGGCTCGATATTTTCTCACCATCTCTGATCTGCATTTGCTTTAGATGGTGGCCCCCCCATTTATTTTATTTGATTGCTCCAAGTGTCCTGATCCAGGGCAAACATCTTCCAGGACTAAATGTCAATACAAGAACTCTTAAGTGAAGCTTTCTGAAGGTTCTTCCTTTGATAGCCTTGAAAGCATACATCAAACTGGACCCCTCCAAAGATAATTTGTTTTGGTAAGCAAGTGTCAAATACTCTGGCTCCAGAGCAAGTGTCAATACTCTGGCAACTATCTCAATTTGGAGTGGTTGCTTGGAATGTCATGTTGTGCGAATACATCAGTTTTCTTCCTGTCTTCTGATCTTCAGGAGCTTCTAAAGACAGTTCAGATGCAAGTCAAGCGATTTAACATGTTTCACTTTCAAGTTCCCATGTGGAGAGCAGTAGAGACAGGATGATGACTCCACAGAATTTCTGTTTGGTATGCTCTCCTCCCAGACACATATAAGAAGTCTGGTGAAGGCTTCACTTACTTTGGCAATACTTGTACGTGTCTCATCATCAGGATCGACAGCTTGAGAGTGTGTACTGCTGAGACAAGTGAACTTATTCACTGCTGACAGGTTCTGATCATGGACCGAAACCTTAGGCTTGAGACAAGGTCTTCCTGAAACAGACTGATACGTTACTTCAGTTTTCTTTGTGAGGTTAATATTGTCAGAGGCATTGGAGAATAAGTCTATGATTCACTGCTTGTCCAGCTTTGAACCATCAGCAAGTACACAGTCATGAGCAAACAGGAAATCATGGTTTATGTCCTTGCAGACTCTAGCTTTGCCCAGAGTCATCTGAGATTGAACAGATTCGTGTTTATCAGGTATTTGAACTTGATGGAAGGATCACCATCATGAAAGGAATCAGAGCATAATGGAGAAGAACATGCTGAGAGGGTTCACATTGGCTCATAGCCATGTTTACCTCCTTTAGTGATGGCAAAAGGGTCTTACCGTCATCCAGTCCATGGGCTTGTACACAGTCAGTCACAACTTAGGACAGCCACAGTCAGGGTGATCTCCACAAAAAAGTGAGGAACCGAGCGTTTGGCAGTTCATCACCTGTCTTGACTCTTTTCGCCCGAATGTGGACTGTTTTCCTTCTGGAATAAGATAGAGGCAGGTATTAAGATAGGGCGGCATGGTGGTTCAGTGGTTAGCACTGCTGCTTCATAACGCCAGGGACCTGGTTCAATTCCCACCTCAGGCAACTGTCTGTGTGGAGTTTGCACATTCTCCCCATGTCTGCGTGGGTTTCCTCCGCGTGCTCCGGTTTGCTCCCACAGTCCAAAGATGTACAGGTCAGATGAATTGGCCATGCTAAATTGCCCATAGTGTTAGGCGCATTAGTCAGGGGGGTGGGTTGCTCTTTGGAGGGTTGGTGTGGACTTGTTGGGCCAAAGGGCCTGTTCCCACACTGTAGGTAATCTAATGTAAAAATGTAATCATTAATGAGGGATGAAAGTGGGTAGCCCAGTTGTGATGTTGGTGTGGGTGGGCAAGTGTCCCGTACACAGAGGGCATGCAAGGGGCAGTGGTGTCATGTGTTGGGGTGGGTGACAGCGAGTGTTGCAGGTAATAGGGAGAGTGAAAAAGCATAAGTCTTGGTGGGTGGTCTGTACAGTAGCAAAGAGAGTGGGTGTGAGCTTTTAAGAGAAAAGATGGTGGAGCAAGCCATTGACGTTCTTCCTATATTACTCTGGATGGCAACCTTCGGCCAGGGTCTGGTGTTGTAGCCTCCTCTGCCAGTCCTGGGAGAATAGGACATCCCACCTTTGCATCACCCCACCTACCAGGGCCTGCAAGTCCTTTCCTGCAAAGTGGGGAACAAATTTCCTTGGTCCAGAATCATTAAGGACATCTCTGGACTGCACATGCTTATCTGTGTGCACAGCAACCTTTTAAAGATGGCCAGGGATGACAGTCGATTCCAGGATATTCCAGCAGTGAAGGATATGTTGGATTTGAAACATTAATGTTACCCCTCTATCCAGAAATGCAGCCAGTTCTGCTGAGTTTCTGCAGCACTTTCTATTCAATGGACGTTTACTGGGAGGTCTTGCTTTGAGGCACACTAGCTTCAGTAGCTGCCTAATCACAATAAGTGATCACAATGCTGGAGTAACATTAGCTATGAAACATTTTGAGATGCCCAGAAGATATGAAAGGTGCCAAAAAATGGAGTTCTTTCTTTATTATCCGTATTGGTATCCCACTGTGCACATTAATAACATACCAGGTGACTATAGTCAAACACATGAATTACATGATGGAATTTCATACCAAATGTAAGTTGTTGAAACACTTAAAATTTCCACAGCTGGAAGTGTCAGCAGAGTTGCTGGGGTTATTTAAATCACAGTCGGGGACAGGGAGTTTTGGTATAGGCCAGGTCTGTAACAGCGCACGCTGAGAGAAGAAATATTATGAAAACAACTTCAACAAATTTTACTAGTGTGTCTTTCAGCTGGGTCTGTTTGTTGTCTGGGCCGACCCACCAAGACACAGTGTTGAAGTGTGGCCATACATACCGCCAGGGCTTTGAGTGGTAATTAAATACAGCTGCTTTTCCAGTTAACAGTGACTTGTTATTTAGATGATAGTGCAAGGAACAGAGACTTTACACACAGAATATCTGCAATGAATTCAGTTCAAAATTAATCTTGTTACAATGTTTATATTCATGCAGTTTGCAGATGGTTTGCTCCTTTACAATATTTTATTGAAATATTAAATAAAATTGAACAAAGAGATGGCAACACAATGGATAATAAAATATGACCTCCAGGTCAACTTTTGGTATTTAATTTAGGAACTGACTTTCAATTCCTAAAATCAACTCTAAAGTTCACCTGTATTCATACAACATTTTAATAATCGGCACCAAGATTCAACCACATGAATTGTAAGTTTCGTTTTTTTTGCAAATTTTCTTCAGAATTAAGTCCCAACAGATCGCTCAGGATAAGAGTGATAATAGACATTGTGTTACACAATCAAGTTGACAGCGTTATTCGATAAATGGTTCAAGAATAAAACTCAAATGAGTGACATGGTCCTCTGAACCCTGAGCATATTTTTACACATTTCCAAACATCCACTCCATCTCCATTAATGTGTCCTGTATTAGTTCTGTGAATTTATTAATTGCTCTCTGTCATGCACTGGCTGCTACACAGTTCACAGGAAACAGCTGCACAAGGAATACATTTCAACATTTATCTGTTATATGTTGTAACTTTGCTTAATTCTCAACATAACAAAACTTAATGACAGTAATGTTGCACTGAGGTAGCTGAAATCAGAGATGTGTTCTTTATTACCAATTAGTCACCATTAATACACATTGAGGAAATGTTCCCCACCCCAATATTCTTCCTGATTATACAGCTATGTCATTAAATTCAATCTACCAGTTTGTTGTAAATGATTCACATAGGAATAAATTTTGAGTTCATGCTCCCAGCATAGAGACTGGTGAGCTGGAGAACATATGAATTCCCAGCCATTAATATATCCTAGGGGATTAGGTATGGTTTCTTTGATTGTACCGGTCTTCCTTATTATTCTTCTAAGAATGCAAACAAGTTTCTATTAGTTTCATTAAATTGCAAATAGGTTGCAGTGGATGAATGGCAATTCATAGACTTCACTGAAAGAGCAACAGTGTTAATACTTTGAAGTGTGTACAAAATACAAATAAATCCAGTAATACGTTGACCTTCAAAAATGAACCTGTTTAGTAAAATGGCCATGAGCTAATAGATGTCATTCTGATTGTCTTTGGTTAAACTTAATTCAGGGTAGATGCTTGAAATCTCTGCATTTCTATCAAATTCATATCCATGAAGCAGTGACAATATTCCTTTTGGTTTTAAAGAAAGCATCCTATGACGTTTGCCACTCTTTGAAGATTATGAATGTCTGTTCTAACAGTTAAAAAACATTTTCATTGCTAGGCATAAATGTCACTTCTAATAATTCACTGACACATCTAGTAATTCCAAAACTCGACAGAATCTGAAGATTCTCTGTAATATTTCAAATACTAGGAATTTTATCGGTAAGTGAGTTGTCATATTCATCAGTGACTGCCAGGTAAGCAGCTCCACTGTGTGTCCACTGAGTTTCATTATCCTATTTGCTTTAGAAATGGGTTGAAGCAATTCTCACTCATTTTAAGTATTCTATTAACAACAACTTGAAATTACTCTTTTCATAAAGTTTCAGTACTAATTGAAGAATACACTTGTAATTGGTTGTATTTTTTTACTTGGTGAAGTAGGACCTAATTATGATCTATCATCTCAGTGCAAAATATTATGGCATAGATGTTCTGTTTATAATACTGAAAGTAACTCATTAAAGTGAATGGGTTCTGATGAATGTTTTGATTGGAGTCACTTACACTTACATATCTTTTATTAAAAAATTGCTAGTGTGAAAGCAAGAAGAAAATGCATCAAGCTCAAAATTATTACCGATGTTTAACATTAGATTACACATTTGTTCATGACAGCTTGCATCATAGCTCTCCTGTCGGTGACAGAGAAAATGTAATAGAATGTACAGCACCTGAAACAAGCCATTCAGATCTAACTGGTCCGTACAACTACTAAACTTCATTTTATCAAACCTTTCTCCCTCTTTCTCCCTCATGCGCTTACCTAGTTTTCCTTTTGCTTAAATGTATTTATATTAATTGCCTCAATCACTACTTGTGATAAAGATATAGCCAAGGTTCAAGGCTTTCCAATACCTGAACATGTAAGCAGATGTAGACATAGCATCTGTCCCGACTGAACCCTGGAACGTGATCGCTGCAAAACTTTGTTTTTGCATGAAGCTAATTTGAAACTTGTCAACTACCGAACACCAATGTTAAATCCAAACAGCTGGTCTGTGGAGCAAGGGCTTGTAATTTGCCAACTGACAGCTGAATATAACCATAAGCACAATGCAGTTTTGCAATTGTAATATCAAATAGGTTCAAGTGGTAGGTTCATGTATTTGTGTTAGCAATACATTAGGTCCCAACCGGCAAGTAGGAGCCAATATTTGCAAAACCTTTTCAAGAGGAGGACCACTAGTAGATCATCTCCCAATGATCCAAACATAACTCGGTCACAAAAGACAAATAGTCACAACTTGAAGAGTCATGGACATGAGTTTTGAATTAATTTTAAACAGATATTGCAAATCATGATAGAATTAATCAATTTCTACTTGGGCACAATTTCTTTCCATTTTAAGTGATTGGGTTCAAGAATGAATGTGGTACACTAGGAATAGAATAATTATCATTGAGGTTAAACATTCTCTGAAGATGGTACAAATTTGTTTAAATAATTAACTACCTGTTCACTTCACTTTGTGATTATATCCATAACTTTTGTTTTGATCCAAGTAGCTGATGTTGTCTATATTTATATTTGTTAAAGCAGCAACCGTGAAACAAATACTATTTGTGCACAAGCCTATAATTAGTGTCTTTCATATCCTTTGGTGGCTCCTTATGTGGAATAAATCACCTATTTAATGTAAATAGATTAGGATTAAATTGTGGATAATGTAATGTCATAGGAACGTGGTGAGCAATTGTACACTAACATGGCGTATGGGACTCAGTTTCTATTCTTGCTAGGGTCATTTGTCAAATGGGGGGAAAATTACTTCTGCCTGTTATGTATAATAAGACTGATTGTAAAGAAAGGGTTTAAGATTTCATTGCATAGAACACACAAAGGAGATCCAATCAAACACAGTACCAAACCAAATAGAACCAAATCTTGAAATGCTTTTCAATATTGAAGACTTGACAATTCGATATTCTTAAGAGAAATTTCAAACAATAAAAATCATAAGGCAGATATCAACATTGATTATAGCCTTTCTTTTAAATGAAAAGTAAATGGATTGTAAGAAAGCCAGACTTTACACATGTTTTGCTCTGTAAGTAAAATAAGATTAGTGACCACAACATAATGTAATGTAATGCACATCAACCTTGTTCAGGCCCATAAACAGTCTAGACAAGTGCCTGGAGGAGATGCCTTGGCACTGTAGGATGGATCCGCAGGGAAAGATGAACTTGCAATTATTCTATGGTAAAAATGACATAACTAATTACTGATCCTTGAAGAGTAACTTACAACTTAATCCAAATTTTATGCATAGCTTAAAAAAAAGCTTTCTTTCCATATGGCAGACATTTCTAATACAGAAATCTTACATCACTGTTACATGAGAAAACATTGTTGATTATTACAGTCTTCCAGTGCAGTATTTTTGAATGCTAACTATTGCTGTAAGAAGCAATTATATTAATACAATTGGAATTTGTTCATTATGCTACATAAGGCACGTTGTGCCAGGTTATCTGCAGTCTCACTTTCTTTTCAAATAGTTGAAAGTAAGGGGGATAACTGAGAATATTTGAGATGCATGGATCTACTGTCTTCCAGTTGTCACTTTAGCACAAAGTCCTTGTCAATGAGCTGAAGATTATCCCTCTCACCTTTCCTTCCTAACTTGTCAGCTGTGGCTCAGTCACAGCTCTTTCCATTTGCTCATGAGTTCAGGTCCCACCTCAGTAACTTGACAGAGTGCTGCATTTTTGGAGGTGCCATCTTTCAGATGGAACATGAACCAAAGGTTTGGCTTGCCCTCTCAAGTTAGCCTAAATACTGAGATGGTGAGCTGAGTACAGGCTTAAGTGGATATCTAAAAAAACATTGGTTTGTTTCTCTTCTGCAATTTCTAGCCTTTTCCCAGTTCTACTGAAAGGTTACTGACCTGAAACATTAATGCGCTTATCCTTTCCGCAGTTATTGCCAGAGATGGTGAGTATTTCTCGCATTTTCTGCTTTTGCTTCTCCCCTACGAATGTTCTGCATAAACTGTGCTCACTTGTACTTTGTCTACAAAATCTCACTTCCTTTTTTTTTGTTCTTTGTCACGTTTTAAAAATGATTTCACATCATAAGGTCAGAGATCCAGATCCATAATGCGGAATGCCTGTGTAAAGTTGTCACTCTGTAATTATACCCTGCTGTCACCAGTAGCATTGAGTATCCAAGCGTTTATACCTGTATGACTAAGAAGCTTGAATTGTTCATTTGATTTTAGTTCTTTTCTTGTCAAGTTAGTTTTGTTTTCAATATTTAATTATAAAGTGTCCAAAGTCAAAGTTATTTTAAAAAATCAGAGCTTTATAATAAAGTTAGAATTCTATTTGTGATCTAATCATCACCTATCATTTACCTATTAATGCGTGTGTCAATTCTGATCCAATCAAGTTGGTGAGACAGAAACCAAGACACCTTTCTTTATTTTCAAATCAACCTGTTCAGAGATTATTATCACACTCAGCTAGAACAGATGAGACTTGAATCCAGTACTGTTGGCCTAAAGGTAGGGACACTACCATACAAGGCTCTCCTAAAGCCCCCAGTTATGTGAAAAGAGATTAACTACTTAGACATTCTGCTTCTTCCAGAAACTCATCCCACCTGCTCCTCCTCTAAGTGCTTTTACTAGAATTGAAGATAGCTGTCATGGTCACCATCACTGAGATTATTCTTCAAATCCAGGTTTATTAATTGAGCTTAAATGCTATCAGCTGCTATAGGATTTGAACCCTGGCCCAGACCATTAACCTGGATCTCAGAATTACAAATCTAGTGATATAATCACTATACTACGATCTCCCTCCTTCCCACACCATTCCTCCTTATATATCTAACAATCAAATAACCAATTTAATCCAATCATTCACGTAACTCCTTTATTAGCAACATTCGCTTTTGATTTGTGTTTGACTCAATGGATAATTGATTAGCATACCAATACACGTGGTCTGAAGTACTTGCACTAAAATGAATCAATGAGAGGATAAATCATCATTCTAGGTAGGAAAATCCACTTTATAGCAACTTCATAAATAATGGGGCGAATTGTAAATTTCACTTTCACCAGAATTGGTAGAGTAATCACCTAATCTTTATAGAGACTCTATACATTTTCTTTCTATTTATTTTGCTCAGCCATCTTTATGCATTGAAGATGTAAATTTATCTCAAGTTATATATACATATACACACACATTTTAAATTGAGATAAATTTATTTATAGTTTACTGTCCTACTCTCATTTGAACTGAGTGTTGGGAGATATATCCCACATTCTGGAAGATTTGATACTGAATTGACAATCATGAATAGGAAATGCAAGTCAATCATTTAATTTCACCATTTGTTTTAATTATTTTAAATACAAACAACAAGGTTTGAACATCAAGAGTGCCTTCAAATAAAAAGTGTGAAAATGTAGTGTAATCTTTTTAATAATTCTAGATCAACTTTATATCACTCCTACTGAAGCAAACCGACTAAGAATGGTCCTGAAGTAAATTCGATGTTCCAAAGGACCAGGTCAACATTTAAAATAGCCTTTGTCAGACAATTACCCAAACAGGCGACACTTACTTATTCTTCATCTTATTAACTCTCAGTCAACAAATACATTGACAGAGGTAGGTGCACACAATTTAACTTGTTTTTATTCTTAAAACCTCAGTATAACGTTCAAAAAAATACTTTAAAATGGCCAAAGCAATTTCACACCACAGGTTGATCAGTTTCCACTCTGATACGTGCACCAAAAATGTTTTCAAAATTATTGAAAAGAATTATAATTTCTATATGGTAGATTGTTCTTTTCCCCTTATCTTGCACAAAAAAAAACCTGTTGAAAAGTATAACTTAGTTTTGCTGATATTGTTGCAAAATCGATGATTGTGGTGTGAATCCATGGCACTTCCATAAAGTTTTGAATTGGAATGGGGTAAAAATAACAACACTTAAATGAAAATGTGTTAAATCTGTAAGGTTTGATGATTTTATGGTGTGAAAGCTAGCGTGCGTCATTCCACTTTAACCTGACAAAAGATTGTAAATGATTTCATTTTCGAGCCAAAGTAAATGGGTCTCTGTGTTATTTCAGAAGACATGGGCTGTTTAATTTTGCACTGCTAAAAATCATTGCACCTAAGATGAAGAGAGGAACTTTCCAATGGACATGGTGGGGGACTGGTACCAATGGGGCTACATAGTTTTGTTTTGGGACCAACCGGTGAATGGTTTTCTTGTTTCCATTGGCCTTTGTGATTGACACAGCCCCTCAATGCTCAGCAATGAGTAGCTGCTGTTTTATTAGTAGAACCCCCTTGTTTACTTAGATGTGACGCAAGTAGGGTGGCACGGTAGCACAGTGGTTAGCATTGCTGCCTCACAGCGCCAGAGACCTGGGTTCAATTCCCACCTCAGGCGACTGTCTGTGTGGAGTTTGCACATTCTCCCCGTGTCTGCGTGGGTTTCCTCCGGGTGCTCCGGTTTCCTCCCACAGTCCAAAGATGTGCAGGTCAGGTGAATTGGCCAATCTAAATTGCCCGTAGTGTTAGGTAAGGGATAAATGTAGGGGTATGGGTGGGTTGCGCTTCGGCGGGGCGGTGTGGACTTGTTGGGCCGAAGGGCCTGTTTCCACTCTGTAAGTAATCTAATCTAATCTACTGTTGAAAAGATGTGACTCCCATAGTGAAAGTCTTGGAGTCATGACAACATTAAATGAATGGATAGATAAAAGCAAATCACGTTTGGGTAAAAGGTAAGGTCAGAATGACACCAAAGCAGCCATTGAATGAGCAAATAAGTTCTAACAAAGCTGAATGTAGTGAGGGTGAGAAATAGAAAACTATTCAGAGGCAAGTCTTCTTGCATGACATAAGGTGATTGTGACTGCTGGAATCCATTTACCTCAGCTCCCACTCCAGGACATCACCGTTGATGATCTGAGGCCCAACTACCTGCAGTCATTTCATCAATATCCTCTGCTCCATCATAAGGTTAGAAACAGGGATATTCACTAATGATTGTTAAATGCTCAAATCCATCTGTAAAGTCGCTGGCATGCACCGTGATCCAAAATGATCACCTGCATCGCTTGGAATGTGGAGAAATGGGCAGTGCCAACTCCCACATTCCTGACAAGATTGCAAAAGTCCCAGATCTTCAGTTAGGCCAGAAAGATAAAATTATGCCATAATTTGATCTTTTCTTCCTTGCTCTCTTTGGACACCAAAGCATTCAGCACTTTCTTAAGGTAACACATGCAAAACTAAATCTTCATAATGCTTTCTGGGTTCATCGCAGGAAAGGTAAGTCCAGCTCAATCTCTTGTACTAGAGTTACCAAACTTGGCTCACAACAACTCAAATTGTCCTCCATTTTACCAGCCTCAGAGCACTTATTCAATTCCCTCATGCAATTAAATATTATGTTATATTATTATTCTCATTCACTCAATGGATTATAAGGCAAATTTGCACCTAATGTTGAATCAAAGTGGAGGAGTTTGCATTGCCTTTAAACCTTGTCTAGCTAGAAACAGCAATGGGCAGAAGACAGCAAAATGGAGTATAGGAGAGGAAATTAGGAGGGCCATAGAGTCATAAAGCACAGAAACAGATCCTTTGGACTAACTCGTCCATGAAGTACAAGTTTCCTAAACTAAACTGGTCCCACTTTCCTGTGTTTGACCCATTTCTCTCTAAACCTATCTATTCATGTACCTGTCCAAATGTCTTTTGAATGTTGTCACTGCATCTGCATCTGCTCCTCTGGCCATTCATTCCACATGTGAACCACCCTCTATGTGAAAAAGTTGCCCTTCAGGTCCCTTTTAAGTCCTTCTCCTCTAATTTTAAAAATATGAACCCTTAGGTTTGAACTTCCCCATCCTAGGGAAAAAAAATTTGTTATTCACCTATCCATGCCCCTCATGATTTATAAGGTCACCCCTAAACTCCTATACCAGTCTATCCAGCCTCTCCTTATAACTCAAACTTTCCAGTCCTGGCAGCATCTTGATAAATCATTTCTGAGCCCTCTCCGATTTAATAATATCCTTCCTGTAGCAGGACAACCAGAACTGAACACAGTGCTCCAAAAGTGGCCTCACCTGCATCCTGTACAACCTCAATGTGAGAATAGAGAAGGCAAAGGGAATTTTAGCCTTCGTTTCAAAGGCTGTGGAGTACATAAAATAGGGAAGTCTTGGTAAAACTATTTAGGTCACTAGATAGACCACATATAGAATATTGTGAATAGTTCAATACTCCATTGGTCTCCAATATTCACACCGTCATAGGAATCACCAGAGATTTGGCCCACTGAGAGCTCATGGTGTAAACAATACCATTGTCAATCTTCTCTGTTGGTCTTGTAAAGAAGGGTTGCTGGAGATAAGTGGGATTGGCCTGCAAGGTGCAATCTGTGTGAGAATGTTTGTGAAATATCCTTGTGTCATCAGTTAAGTAAGACTGATCACATCCCATGTTAGTGAGGATGTATAAGTGTAACTCAGATTGTGTCATGCTTTACTGAGATATGATTATTACTCAAGTGAATAACTATTGTCTGTGAATGTGTCTTTATCATTCATTTGGAACATTGGTAGAAACTTTACATCACAGCATTCATTTTTAAAAATATATTTTTAATTCACTAATTATCATCAAAGCAAATTTATTTGATATATATTCAGAATATTAAACTCCACTGCAGTTCCTGGGATTTTGGGCATCAGTAGAAACAAATCTCAACTGTTATGATGAGGACAGTTTAGTCCTAGAAGTGACTAATGTCATTTTTGTTGTGTCCTTTGTTTCACATACAAATTAAGTCATGGGGCCTCAGTTTGTTGAAATATTTTCAACAGCTTTATTGGCTGGTTAGATTATGGTTAGCATTCACAGGTAACGTGTTTCTTGCTGGAGTGCACACAGTGGCCAATCATATAATTTCATCCTGGTCTCGACTCATTAGCAACCACAGCTCTTAAAGCATTAAAGCGCAATAATTAGCAACCACATTCAATCCCTGCAGACATCTAAGCCTCACTGCTTTTGCAGTAAATAACATGACTGAGAGAATCCCTTCTCATGTACAGAGTAGGTGAAAAGTCAGTGACAATGTCTTTGTGTTTTCAGTAGATGCAATTTGCTTTTAAATCTCTGCACACAGAACTCTGAGAACATATCTTATCAGAGTGAATACACTGATGTACAGAGAAATGGACTGTGTCCCTTCCCACATCTAGAACAGGGTGAACTTCCTCTCTCCAGTGTGGGTGATCACATGCACATGATCAGCTGAAAAAGTGAGGACTGCAAATGCTCGGAGATCAGAGTTGAGTGTGTGGTTTTGGACAAGCACAGCAAATCAGGCAGCATCTGAGGAACAGGAGAATCGACGTTTCGGGCAAAAGCCCTTCATCAAGAATCTTGGATGCTGCTTGACCTGCTGTGCTTTTCCAGCACCATACTCTTGAACATGATTACCACTCCCACATTAAGAGCATATACTCCTCAGTGTGAATGCACTGATTATATCACAGCTCCCTGGAATTTTTATTGTACTTCCTGCCATCTGTGTAAACACTGAAATGCTTCCCAAAGTGAGAGCAGATGAATGGAGTGGAACTGATCTGGTTCTGCCAGTGAATGTGAGTTTATAAAGCTCTTGTCACATTCAGAGGAACATAGGAACTGGAATAAGCCATTGATCCTGACCCAACATTCAATACAATAATGGCTGATCGAACACTCCAATATCATTTACCCACCCCATCCCCATTACCTTATTACCATCGTTCGTAATACAAGATATTAAAACCATAGATATAAGAGCCAAATTATACCATTTGATCACGGCTGACGTGTTTCTCAGCCCCATTTTCCTGCCTGCTTCTCATATCATTTGATCCCCTTACTAATCAAAAATCCATCTATCTCTGCCTTCAATATACTCAATGACTTGGCCTGCACTGCCTTCTATGGCAATGAGTTCCACAGATTCATTATCCTCTGGCTGATAAAATTCCTCCTCATCTCAGTTCTAAATGGTTGTCCCTTCACTCTGAGGCTGTGTCTTCGGGTCCAAATCTCTCCTACTAGTGGAAACTAAACAGAAGTATATTAATTGACACTTGAACATACTCAAAGACTGAGCTTTCATAGCCTAACGCATTAGGGAACTTCAAAGGTTCACAATCAAAGAATCACAAAAGTCTTATAGCACTGAAGGAGGCCGTTTGGCCCATTATTAAACAAGTGTCATTAGCATGACAATCCTCTGAGTAATAAAACTTCTCCTCAGCTCAGACCCAATTGGCACCCCTTTTATTTATTAAATCTTGCCTTCTGGTTCCGACTCCCCACTCCTATCTGCATCCACCCTGTCTATCCCTGTAAGCATTTTATACATTTCAATGAGATCACCTCTCATTCGTTGAAATTCTAGAGAATACAGGCATAATTTGCAAAATCTCTTTTCATAGGGCATTCCTGCCATCCCAGGGTCACGTTTGTTCATTGCACTTCCTCTACGGCAATAATATATTTGCTGAGAGAACTGAACAAATCCATTCCCATACTTGGAGCAGGTGAAGGACCTCTCTCCATTGTGAGTGTGCAGACGTAAAGTGAGTTCAAATGGTTTCCTGAACCCAGTCCCACAGTGAGAATACTTGAATAGTTTCTCATCAGTGTGAACACGTTGATGATAAATCAGTCCCTGGGAACATTTAAACCAATTCTCACACTCTGAACATTTAAACGGTCTCTTGTCAGTGAACCCATGGGTGGCTCAGCAGGTTGGATAACTGAGTAACTCCCATACAACACTCTGTTCCCTGCGAGTGGGTCCAGGTAATGATGTTGTAGAGTGTGCTGGAAATGGTACCTGGCCTTTCCCTGGTGTAGATGCGCTGGTGGATCTCCAGGGCAGATGAATGATTGAATCCTTTCCCACAGTCACCACATTTCCACAGTTTCTCTCCAATGTTAGTGTATTTTTGTCTTGACGGGCTGACACCTTGTCCACAGACGGAACACATGAATTGATTCTGTCCATTGTGAATGCTGCTTCCTCTTTTCATCATCAAGTGCTGGTGTGGTTCAGGCTACATTCAATGGTGTGATGCTTGGTTTCCATTTCCCAACAGCAAATGTTCCTCTTTAATATCTCCCTAGTCTGGTTAAAAATGGACTCATCTGAAAGAGAGTTGCAATCTGTTTTCCACAAGCAGATGTCTTGGACACTTTTTGGTAGGGACATAACTAAGTTAATAAAATGCAGAAGCTCAGATATGTTTTCAATAATGAGAGCAAAGCTTCAAGTAACTTGATATGCTAAGCATGCACCAGCAGTTGACCAACATGCAACATTGCATGATGTAAGGTTTATCATTTAACAAAATTAAAATAAAGAGCAAAATGTCAGGCTAATCTCTCTGATATTCCATTAAGCAAAGAACTCATAAACTATATTAAATGATATATCCCCACAAACAATTTTTTTGAAAAATATTAAAATGATAATTAAATTACATGACGCCATATGCTGCACTATTAAACTTAATACCCCAATGAAACAGATGACAGAATTTTATTTGTTTCTGAAGCTCACCATATGCAAGTACAGTACTCAGTATGTCACTGATTATGGACAGAATAGATTACACTTGGCAAAGGTTCTGGTGCATGTCTATACTCTGTGGTTGATTCATAAGCAAAATATCTCCTTTGTTCTGATATACATGTAGTTATCTCTTTATTTCTGGCTGGGGTAGATACTTATTTTTATGCTCATTAAGGTGAAGATTATAAAGGTTGGGAGATAAATTAGCTCTCCAATTTCAGCACGCAGAGTAAATAGTGAGCATTCCAATGTTCGGTGTATTTCAATCAGGATAAAGTATTGCCTGTTCTGAGCAGCAATGTACCCATGGAAAAGCACATATATAGCACCTGAATGTTTTTCCTATTTAGCTCATCATAGAGTCATAAAGATGTACAACATGAAAACAGATTCTTTGGTCCAACTCGTCCATGCTGACCAGATATTCCAACCTAATCTAGTCCCATTTGCCAGCACTTGGCCCATATTCCTCTAAACCCTTCCTATTTATATACCCACCCAGATACCTTTTGAATGCTTTAATTGTACCAGCCACCATCACTTCCTCTGGCAGCTCATTCCATATACACACCACCCTCTGCATGAAAATGTTGCCCCGTTAGATCCCCTCTCACCCTAAACCTATGCCCTTTAGTCTGGACTTCCCTACCCAGCGAAAAGACATTGCCTATTTATGCTATCCATGACCCTCATTATTTTATAAACCTCAATAAAGTCACCCCTTAGCCTCTGATGCTTCAGGGAAAACAGCCCCAGCCTATTCAGCCTCTTCCTATAGCTCAAACCCTCCAACCCTGGCAACATCCTTGTACATTTTGTCTGAACTCTTTCAGGTTTCACAACATCATTCCAAAAGGAAGGAGACCAGAATTTCACTCAACATTCTAAAACTGGCCTAACCAATGTCCAGTACAGCCGCAACGTGACCTCCCCATTCCTGTACTTAATGCTCTGACCAATAAAGGAAAGCATACCAAACACCTTCTTCACTCTCCTTTCTACCTGCGACTCCACTTTCAAAGAGCTATGAACCTGCACTCCAAGGTCTATTTGTTCAGCAGCATCCCTAGGACCTTACTATGAAGTGTTTAAGTCCTGCTCTGATTTGCTTTTTCAAAATGAAAATAAGTAATGCAAAATGCAAATCAGATTACTTCCCTGCACAGAATCTTTAGTTTTGTCCTACTGATTTTGAATGTTATGGAAAGTTTTAAGAAGTGGAGCATATCTGATGTTTGGGGCTAATTTTACAGAGCAACTTCAAAAGATGTAAAATAGATTTTTATCCCATGAGGCAGCACTTCATTAGAACAACTATTTGGATTAGTTTAAAGCAATCAAGGAATGAGATTTCACGAGAGTTCACCAGGAATGGTGAACTCTATTATTACAGAAAACTGAAAAGAGTATTACACTGTCGATGGATGGACTAGTTTGATACCATTGGTGCGATCAAATAGGGTGATATTACAGATAGATTGATTGGATTTATATTATGAATGAATAAAATTGAGTTATAGAGTCATAGAGTCATAGAGATGTACAGCATAGAAACAGACCCTTCGGTTCAACCAGTCCATGCTGACCAGAAATCCCAACCCAATCTAGTCCCACCTGCCAGCACCCGGCCCATATTCCTCCAAACCCTTCCTATTCATATACCCATCCAAATGCCTCTTAAATGTTGCAATTGTACCAGCCTCCACCACTTCCTCTGGCAGCTCATTCCATACACGTACCACCCTCTGCGTGAAAATGTTGCCCTGTAGGTCTCTTTAATATCTTTCCCCTCTCACCCTAAACCTATGCTCTCTATTTCTGGACTCCCTGACCCCAGGGAAAAGACTTTGTCTATTTATCCTATTCATGCCCCTCATAATTTTGTAAATATCTATAAGGTCACCCTTCAGCCTCCGACGCTCCAGGGAAAACAGCCCCAGCCTGTTCAGCCTCTTTCCACAGCTCAAATCCTCGAACCCTGGCTACATCCTTGTAAATTTTTCCTGAACCCTTTCAAGTTTCACAACATCTTTCCGATAGGAAGGAGGCCAGAATTGCACACAATATTCCAACAGTGGCCTAACTAATGTCCTGTACAGCTGCATCATGACCTTCCAACTCCTGTACTCAATACTCTGATCAATAAAGAAAGCATACCAAATGCTTTCTTCACTATCCTATCTATCTGCGACTCCACTTTCAAGGAGTTATGAACCTGCACTCCAAGGTCTCTTTGTTGAGCAATACTCCCTCGGACCTTATCATTAAGTGTATAAGTCCTGCTAAGAATTGCTTTCCCAAAATGCAGCACCTCGCATTTATCTGAATTAAACTCCATCTGCCATTTCTCAGCCCATTGGCCCATCTGGTCCAGATCCTGTTGTAATCTGAGATAACCCCCTTCGCTTCAAAAAACTCAATCAGGTTTGTGAGACATGATTTCCCGTGCACAAAGCCATGTTGACTATCCCTAATCTGTCCTTGCCTTTCCAAATACATGTACATCCTGACCCTCAGGATTCCCTCCAACTACGTGCCCACCACCGACGTCAGGCTCACTGGTCTATTGTTTCCTGACTTGTCCTTACCACCCTCTTAAACAGTGGCACCACGTTTGCCAACCTCCAGTCTTCCGGCACCTCACCTGTGACTATCGATGATACAAATATCTCATGAAGAGGCCCAGCAATCACTTCCCTAGCTTCCCACAGAGTTCTTGGATACACCTGATAAGATCCTGGGGATTTATCCACTTTTATGCTTTTCAGACATCCAGCACTTCCTCCTCTGTAGTCTAGACATTTTGCAAGGTGTCATCATCTATTTCCCTACAGTCTATATACTTACACAATAGATACATAGGATTGGAGTTATACCATACATGGGGAGGGATCGTCAGTTACAAACTAATGTTGAAATAATCATTTTCAAGAAATTTGGTGTGTATCATGAAACAGTAATTTTAAAGATAATTCCCTCACTCTACTATCTTCATTCATTTACTCATGATATAATAGGCAAGCACATTGAGTAAGCTGAGTTCTTGCATTCAGGGAAGACAAATAACAGCTACACCTAAGCTACACTTGAAGCAATGACTTCACAGCTATTAGCCTGGAAACATTTGGATCATATTTATTGTGAATCTTGGGCTAAGTTAAGGATTCTAAAAATGGTGAGGATGGATACAATTAGAATGCAAACACACTATCTCTGGAGCTGCCACTCAATAAGACAGATGAGAGAATTAATCTGTCAACAGCAGAGCAAATTAAATTGTTAAAGGAAAGTGTCTAAGCAGACTTAGTAACAAATTGTCTTTATATATTACTTTTCCAGAACTGCAGGATACATTAGAATCAACCTGCTTACAGATGCTCTGAGGTCAGGCAGCATCCGAGGAGCAAGAGAATTGATAAATGGCTTATGCCTGAAACATCAATTCTCCTGCTCCTTAAATGCTGCCTGACCAGCTGTGCTTTTCCAGCTCCACACTCCTGACACTGATCTTGAGCATCTGCAGTCCTCACTTTAACCCACCTGGACAAGGTGATGACCTAGTGGTATTATCACTGGACTGTTAATGTAGTGACCCAAATAACATTCTGGGACCTGGGTTCAAATCTTGTCATCACAAATGGTGAGATTTGAATTCAATTTTTAAAAAAATGAATTAAGAGTCTAATGATGACCATGAATCCACTATTAATTGTCAGAAAAACCCATCTGATTCACTAATGTCCTTTAGGGAAGGAAACTGCCATCCTTACCTAGTCTGGCCTATATGTGACTCCAGACCCATAGCAATGTGGTTGACTCTTAACTGCCCTCCAGACGATAAATGCTGCCTAGCCAGCAACACCCTCATTCTGTTAAGAATAAAGAGCCTCAAGGTTTGTGTAAAGATTTGTAGCTCGGATTATGGTTGCAGTTGTTGCAGGTATGTACACTGAGCTAGCACATTGGTTTGCAGATGTTTCGTCTCCTTTCTGGATGAAATCTGCAGTGGTGTGGAGCCTCCTGTGAAGCGCCGCTGTACTGTGTCTGTTGGCGTGTATTTGGTTTGTTCCCACTGCTTCTGGATGCTGGTTCCGTTTGTTCATTGCAGCGGTCGGTATATTGGGTCTAAGTCAATGTGTTTATTGATGGAGTCCATGGGTGAGTGTCAAGCTTTTAGGAGCTCTCTGGCTGTCATCTGTTTGGATTGTCCTATTATTGTTGTGTCCCCCCAGTCGGATTTGTAGTCTGTGTTGTATGTGTGCATCGATGCTAAGAATAGCTGGACATGCATGAAATGCTACATTGGACCAACAGGTAGACAACTAGCGATCCGCATTCATAAACATTAAACAGATGCTAAATGCCACAACCAGTATCCCTAGTATCAATACACACCGATGACAAGGATCACAAATTTGACTGGGAGAACACAACAATAATAGGACAGGCTAAACAGAGGACAGTCAAAGAGTTCCTAGAAGTTTGACACTCATCCACAGACTCCATCAATAAACGCATTGACCTAGACCCAATATAATAAACACTGGAATCGGCAACCGGAAGCAGCGGGAATGAAACCAAATAAATTCCAACTGACACAGTACAGCAGCGCTTCACAGGAGGCTCCACAGCACTGAGGAGGTCACCTAGAAAGGGGATGAAATGTCTGCAAACCAATTTTCCAGCTCAGTGCACAAACCCACAATAACTGCAAACAAAGAACTTCCACATCAGGTGGGATTGAACCCACAACTCCTGGGTCAGGGGTAGGGACTTTATCACTGTACTACAAGAAACTTCATGGAATAGTTTATGCTTATCCCTTATCTGAAGCAACCTCCTAATACTATGTGACCACACAACTTGCGAGGAACTCTGAATCTAACCAACATAGCTCACTTGGTGTCAATTTAAAGTAAAGCACAAGTAACTTTTATTTTCACACACAACACAGAAACACAGAACTTGTTTTATTTGAAATAACTTCACCATCCTTATGATAAATATATGAATACTACGATGCATTGTAAAGAAGTTAACCCCACAATCCACACTCCTACATAACCTCCCACTTGGACAGTTGAAGGCACGAGCATATATGATCTTCTAATTTTTATCTGCACTACTGAATTATCTCTTCCATCAGGTGAAGGATAAAATGCTTTTAGCAATTAAAATGTCAGACCAGAACTGTTAGTTCAACTTCAAATAATTTAACTTCTAATCAATGGGCAATATGCAGGAAGGAGCATTGCTTCAAGGCAAACACATCCTCAGGCTAAAGTTTAGCTTGTGTCAGATTTCATTCCACATAAACACACATGGGCAGACTTCTGAAGTCTACAGCTTGAAATCAGCCAAACATTTGCAGAACTAACTCATTCCATTTGGCTTTTTACCACTTTGTTTTTGGCTCTGGGATTCCTTCAAGTAAAAACTGCACGTTTTCTTGTGGCTTTCGTTTTGAAAATGATGACGAAGACTTAACTGGCAAGCACAGCAAACAGATGTCACCTTTAGGCGTGTTTAAAAACAATGGGCCCAATTCTTTACAATTATCCATCCATGGTGGCATCGTCTTTGCATTCCTTCGTACGACAATTTGATGGATCATGGCTTCCGAGAACTCTTTTGTTACTTTTGTTTTAGCCTAAGGTTAAAAACAATTTTAAAATGAAAATTTCACTGAAACCACATATCCAATAGCTGAACTTATGTGTTTCCAGGCAAAGGGCATTATGGGATCACAATGAAGTCATCATATCTAATAATGTTTCTGGTTCTATTTCTTGTCATTTCAAGGTGTTGCTGTTGCAGTGCACTCAGTGAGTCTATGTTGCTCTGACAATGTGCATACTTACCTGTGCTCTGGAGCTATGGACAGTGATAATGAAGTTTTCAACATTCCTTCCATCACACGCTGACCAGCAATTTCTCCAGCTCTGACCAACAGCCATTGGCGTTGGTTGGAAGGATTTGCAAGTTGAAACTACACCTGTTCAGCTGCTCCGTGAATGCAACTTCCTGACCAATCAAGTCCTGAGGTGGAACCTGTGCCTGGTGTTTCTGGATCTGAGATAGAAACACTGCATTGCAGGACTTCCTGTTTTCCAGGTAGAGGCAGGTCTGGTCAGAAGGTATAAGTGGACGCGAGAGTGCCAAAGGTTAAGGGGCACCAAATTTTCCATTTTGAATGCCAAATAAATAAAGGTAAAATTCTATTTGAAACTTTTCATTTTTCTCTAAATTGAATATGTGATTGCATGTTGGAAGTGGTTGGTGGGAGTGGGGGGAAGCAAAATCATTTATTTGTGATGTAAAAACCCTCAGCCAAGATCGGGGTACAGGACATTAATTGCTGACAAATGTTAAAGACTGATGCAAGCTGTGCCAGTGTAACTTTCATTAGCTCCTTATCCCAATCATTCCAAGGCTTATCTTGAAAGTTTGAGAAGTTAATGCCAAATTAAGGCAGATTTGTCCTCTGCACTTATGACGTTATGAACTTAGTTGAGATTTTGCATTTTAGTGTTGTGTTGGTATCTTACAGGGTGAAGTGGAAAGGCTGTGACTTTTTTTTCTTTTATCGTGTTTCTTTTAAATCTATAAGCTGAAATGAGAAAGAACTGTTTTAAAACCAGCGTTTGACAGATGCTTGTTTTAAAAGCAAGCACTTATTTCAGGCAGCATATGAACAACTGTTTGAGCAAGCAAGTTATTGAAGATTGCGTTGCAGACAATTTTGTGTTTAAGGAATGTACAAATGTAACTGTTTTGGTAACAAAGAATTGGTTGGTCTATGGACTAGTGACCAGTTATTAATGACAGAGGCCTTTTTGCCTGCCAGCAATTCTGTGATTACTTCCAGGTAGCTAAATAACTTGGAACAGGGAACAAGGTACAGAAAGAGGCAAGTATTCAGTTCTTGCCCAGCTCAGGGTGATCTTTC
This sequence comes from Chiloscyllium punctatum, assembly GCF_047496795.1. Classification (NCBI taxonomy): domain Eukaryota; kingdom Metazoa; phylum Chordata; class Chondrichthyes; order Orectolobiformes; family Hemiscylliidae; genus Chiloscyllium; species Chiloscyllium punctatum. Next base: position 22,607,838 of record NC_092777.1, read on the forward strand.
TATTCTCTGCAGTTAAAACTCATATTAAATCTGAAGAAAATGATTGTATCTTTCCCACAGCTGTTGTAAGCTGATACTTTAAACTGATAAATGTGAGGCTATTTTCATAAGTGAACTGGCTATTTTATGAGTTGGAGATGCCGGTGTTGGACTAGGGTGAACTAAGTTAAAAATCACATAACACGGAAACTAGTGTGCTTCCAATTAAACCTGTTGGACTATAACCTGGTGTTGTGTGATTTTTAACTTTGGCTATTTAATGTCTTTTATCCAATTGTGAAAGCAATCAGACAGAGATGCTGAGCAATATATTGGCCAACAGAAGAATCATAAAGATTATCTCAAAAACAGAACATGGGAATGAAGATGACTGAACTGTCTTTCCAGTTTTTCCCCTCCACCCAATAACCTAATTTCCCCTCTGTTTCCTTGTCAGGATGCATATAACGGGGAGTTTATAAGAGGATTAGCGTTCATATTAATAGTGTTATAACCCTACATGTTCTATATATATTCCAATGGTTAATAACTGCTTATCTGTCACGAGATATGTGTTACTAATTATGTGTTATAAATAGTATCTTTTTATACTTTTTCATCAATCTGGGTCTGAGAGTCAAATAAGTGAAGGAACTTTCCATATTTTTAACAATCTAACTTTTGTGACTTGGGGAATATTATACTTGATTTTCAAATATGTTGCCATAGTGAGGCATAATGGACAACAAAGTATATTTCAATCCTTTCATTTTGGGTTAGAATTAAGTCCAAGGTCAGAATTAAAAGGCTAGTCACTCGGCCTGACTATATTTCAGGATATTCATCACTGATTAAATCTGGTACCCAAAGCTATTCCTAATACAGGTTAATTCCACATTGTGGAGCTGAGTTTTAACTTCTCTGCACCATTTCCAGCCAACCTAAAATCTCACCATTAAGGTGATAACTTATTTCATATACTTACCATTGATATAAGAGGTGCATTAATGTCTGGGTTTACATTGCATGCTTTAGGTGTATAAATAATTCTCCAGAATAAAGATTTAGTGCGCATAATGAGGATCTGCATTGCACTGCATGATTTTAGTTAATGACCAATTGGGAACCACTTCAGAGAAGGGCGAATGTCAGAACACAATTAAACAGCACTTTGTATTTTGTTGTTTGAAAATTGCAGAATCCATGACTTTCAATTTCTCCCTAAGTCATATGGGCAGCACAGTGGCACAGTGGATGGACGGCACGGTGGCACAGTGGATGGGTGGCACGCTGGTACAATAGTTAGGCACTGCTGCTTCACAGCGCCAGAGACCTGGGTTCAATTTCCACCTCAGGCAACTGTCTGTGTGGAGTTTGCACATTGTCCCTGTGTCTGCGTGGGTTTCCTCCGGGTGCTCTGGTTTCCTCCCACAGTCCAAAAATGTGCAGGGTAGGTGAATTGGCCAAGCAAAATTGCCCATAATGTTCGATGAAGGGGTAAATGTAGGGGAATGGGTTTGGGTGGGTTGCTCTTTGGAGGGTCGGTGTGGACTTGTTCGGCTGAAGGGCCTGTTTCCACACTGTAAATAATCCAATCTATATATGAATGACCAAATTCTGTACTTTTGTACTGATGCTTATTAACATCAAAGATCCACAGTTAAATGAATCTTATGTTCATAATTAAACCAGAAAATAGCACAGAATAGTTTGTGGAATTGCATAAGTAAATTGTCCACTACTCCAACTCTTTGAACAACTGAAAGTTTCCAACTCAAGTCAATCACATCATATCTATTACCTGGAGTTAACCATTTCTGATATAATAAAGCGGAATCAGATGAAATGTTTTGAATAATGTCCCATTCGAAGATTGAACAATCTGTTTTCTTTCTTTTCTTTCTTATCATGCTAGATTGGATCTTGCTTGAATTTATTTCACAATCTCCTGTTAATTCTTGTCAACACTGCCATTTGAAATTTGCTATCTTCATGACTTGACTTGACACTGGTACATAAGAGCTGCTTAAAATTATTTTTCTCATGTGCTATGTATTCAGTTTGATTTTAAGAAGTTTGATGTCAATAGAGATATATTTTCATGACATTGTACTTGAATGGTATAATTTGAAAATTTAAGAGTTATTTGTTTCTGTGTATTTCAAATCATTCAAATTAGAAAAAATCCTGTTTTGAAGATATAAAACTATTTAACTAAAGGAATTCCATATACAGTTGGTTCTGTTATAATGCGTGTTTCTTTAATGTGAGTTGGTTTTACGCAATTGAAGAATTTAGGCCGTTATTTGTAGAACCTGAACTTTCCTAACCCTGTATTGGCTATAACCTAATTAGTTTAAATTGTGAGGCAATTGCATGATTTTCATACAGCACAAGATCGCAAGAGAATTGAACTATTGCATAATGTCAGAACCAACTGTATCATATTTTTATATATTCCAGGTCAAGATAGAGTCATAGAGATGTACATCACGGAAACAGACTCTTCGTCCATGCCGACCAGATATCCTAAATTAATCTAGTCCATTTGCCAGTCTTTGGCCCATATCCTGCTAAATCTTTCTTATTCATCTACCCATCCAGATGCCTCTTAAATATTGTAGTTGCATCAGCCTCCACCATGTCCTCTGGCAGCTCATTCCATATACACAATATGCTCTGCAAGAAACATTTGCCCCTTAGGTCTCTTTTAAATCTCCTCCCCCTCACCTTAAGGCTATGGCCTCTTATTTTGGACTCCCCTACCCTGGGAAAAAAGACCTTGACTATTCACTCCATTCCACGCCCTTCATGATTTTGTAAACCACTATAAGATCACCACTCTCCTCTGACGCTGCAGAGAAAATAGCCCTATCTATTTACCCTCTCCCTATGGCTCAAGCCCTCTAACCACTACACTGAGAAAGTTCTACAAAATAAAATGGACCTTTTTTTGAGTCCATGCACAATGTTGGTCATTATAGCATCGTTCTTGATCTTTCCATTTTGCGCTGTAAAACACAATTTTCTTAAAAATCCCAATCTTCCTGGTTGATGCGGAGTGTTAACATTGCACTGAAGTTATCCTTACACATCATGTACATACTACATTGATTTACAGGAAAAGATCAATCAGCTTTAACCTGGCAGTGATCATGACAGGATGTTTGATGACTATGCTAATGTCTTAGTGGTAAGATTGTGAGAAAAAGCACCTCATTCTATCAGTAACTGACTGCAACCTACTTGTGAACAGCTGTGCAGAGCTCAAGTCTGTATCATAACTCTATGACTAATCAACTTAAGTGACATTATTTAATAGTCATAGCCCTAATGTCAAGCTGATTTGCAATGAAATGTTAATTTTGAATGAGGATTTTCATAGTATGCAAAATGAAACTGGACAACTTAATTTTCTTGGTCAGGGTGTTATGGCATGATAATTGTGCCCCTGACTCAAGTCCAGATGTTCTGTGTTCAAGTCCACCCTCAGGCTATGACAGTGACAGTGATATGTTTCAGGTTGATGAGAAGGAAGTCTTTGTATCATACATTGTTATCAGATTATTGAACAAAAAGAAAATATTTGATAAATGCATGTTTTATATTAAAAGTGGGTAGACATCAGATATTTGTTGCCAAATCTGAATTAGTATGGAAACGGAATATTATGATTGAAATTTTATAGTCCGTGGAGAAGCAAGGGTTGCATGCTATGACCACTAATTTTGAACAAAGCCCCACTGAGGGATCTTGTGATCTCTGTGGAGAGAACATGACCTTCTCTCATTGTGCATTAGATTGGAATGTTCTTCAATGAGGCTTCTAGCATGGACCTGCAGTAATGTCATCAAGCTGCTCAAGCAGGCAATCACATTAAAATAATCTCATTTTCAAACATTTTATGTAGGTGGCTATACAGGTAGCTGTTCAAAAGTATGGTTACACTTGACTGAGCAGGATGTGTCATTTCATAAAGTTTCTACAGTGATGAGAGAGGACAGAAGTGGAAGTTCTCATCCCATTAACTGATTACAATGATTGCTGCCTTTGGGGATGTGAGTATGGGGGTGCTGTGTTGTGGGGTTAGTGGGGGAGTAACTGAACAGTATTTGGTGTTGCAGTGAATGACAGACCACAGGATTGTCATGCCGATCTGCCCTTATGTTGGAGCCTAAATTTCTGCTAGATTGATAATCGTAATTACTGATGAACACTGACAGTTTGTGATCAAAAGCTTCTGAATAATTTAGGCCATTAAGCATAGGTGTTGAATATGAGATAGAAATGCACACTTGGACCATTTTATACTCGATCCTGGATTTTTTATTAAATTGTCCTGTTTGGATCAGGAACTCTATAGGGAGTGCATAGCAAGTGCATTGGAATCTTTTACTTGGATTGGAACTATAGTTAAGTCAGGTGCACATTTTCTGAGAGCCAACTGGGCTGTTTTTAAATTATATTGAAATATTACCCTGTCTAAGCCAAGTATTGGATGTCTACCATTTAAGTCAATTTATTTATTCCAATGCATCTCTTTAAAAAATGCAGTCCCGACTTATTGATTTTATTTCTGCTCCTTTATAATTTAAAATGATAAGTTAATCAATATCATAATTTGGGAGTGAATTTATGTTTTAAACAAGAACTTTGTTAATGGATAACATGATCACTTAATTAATTTTACATTAAAATTTTGGCTGACAAGTTTTGTAGAAAGAGCATTCTTAGAATTAGACATACACTGGTGTGTTTTAACAGATATGGTAATAAGAAGAGAGGAAAATGCATTCAATATAATGGAAAATTACTGAAGGAAAATTTGGATAACTGCATAATATTTAGAATGTTTTCTCCCATTAAGACCACTTAAGACTAACAGTAACTAAAGGATGTCTTTCTCAAAATGGCCTAATGAATGTTTTTTTTAAAATAATATGGTTAGAGAGTGTAGTCTTCTGTAGCCTTTTTCTGGTATGAGAAGCAGAGAGCTGACTGGATCCGATGATGATAGCCAACTGCTTTAAATCAGCATGGTGTTAATCTGCTGAGATTCCTGTTCCATTTTACAGAGAAGTTATATTGTATACATCTTTTGATATTGGTACCATTTTTGGAGTGCAATGAGCTATACAGCCCACACAAAGCACTCTCTGTGAGGCAAAGCAGAGCTCACGCACGGGAGTATAAAAGACACACTCCGCTCCCACTGGGCTGCAAGTGCCTGTAGCATTTTTAACAGAAAAGAGCTCACAATAAAGTAAGCCTGCAAAATTCCCAAAGTACTTTAAAATCCAGTGTCACTGTTAGAAATACTCAAACAATTCTAAAATTCATTTAAGTAAATAAAGTGTTTATATGGAAAAATTAGCAGATTTTTTCATTTTTCATTGTTCGGTTCTGTACAGTGGCATATGAAGAAACAAGCAAACATTGGAGTTTGACTCGATCCAAGAAACAAACCAAAGACATTTCTTACTTATACAAGACTATATTTACATATAATGAGGCACTGCAGGAGTCTGATAACTGAACAGACCCCCATTGAACTTTGGCAGATGAATATCACAATGTTGCTTTAACATTAGACTGCACTCATAGTTTCGGGCCAATCTCCTCCATCCAGGTAATGACTCATTCTCTGGACAGTGATGTCTTTATGGGGACAACAAGCTAAAGGGGTAATTTGCATACCAAAGGAACATTCCAATTCAGAACCTTCTATGTGTATCAGGAATAAAGCCACAATGATTGTTAAAGAAAACTTTCAGTTATACTGCAGGAAGATCCATGAAGAGTTATTAAGAAAAGAAATTGGAGAGAAGTGACACAGAGGTCATTGGTAAAATGAACAGTCGCTTTCTGGTTCCCTTGACAGTTGTTAGTACAGTAATATCCCTTTTCTGTGTGTGTTAGCTCTTCAGTACTGTTGCTCTTGGCCTTGCACCAAAGCATGAAAGTATGAAAGTTGTCCAGTCATGGGGTAATGACTTGTGTTTTCATTGTGTAACAGTCAATGTTAAGAGGACCTGAACATGTTTTACAACAAGGAGGTCAAGATAATAAAAAACACAACTGAAACCACTTCTCCTACATTCTAAACATTCCCAAGCCAAGTTAATATATTCATGCAAATGAATAGATAAAGGCAGTTAACTTCCCTCAGTCTTATCTTATCATATGTCACAGTTCTGCATGACCCAGAACACAATGGCTATATATAACATGGTTAACGGTTTATTGGTCCACTGATAATTTTCTGAAATGCTGTCGCCTGGTTTGTGGGCATAGACAGAATAAAATTACACTTTTAAAATGAAATTAAAGCAGCTGCCAACCAAATGCAATTATCTTCCAATGGTTTTCGTGAAATTATTAAGAACCTGAACTTATGGTTTGAATTGGATCCTTCTTCTAATTATCGAGGCTTGTGAGAGAAAACAATGTTAATTTACTTTGAGAAATTAAGTCTACTACTTCTAGAAAAGCTAATTTTTTTTTGAGACAAGCACAAAGCTGCATAGAAATAATGTGTTCAGGTGCTTTTGTTTCATCTCAGTGACCTTAGTTGGAAATGAGCTTGGACAGAATTAAGGCACTTATTCTGGCTATAGAGGCAGTAACAAAGCCTGTTAAAGAAAATTGGACAGTCTCAGCTTTAATGGATCTGACATCGCATAGCTAAACCCTGGGGATTCTGAAACTTAACTCCGCGAGGACCAAAATCTAACAGGAGAGGATCTGTAGTACACATCTTTTGACATTATGTAGTCTCTGTGGCATTAATCACTGGTTCACTGTGATCAATAGAGAAGATGTACCTTTGACAGTATGAATATTGATATTAAAGGTTTTCAGGGGTAAATGCAATAAGATAAACATCAAATAATACAGTTAAAGGGTAGGTCTTTTGTATTCATGCATAAGCTCGAAGCATTTTATAAATTTGAAGCATGCAATGGGAAATGCATTTATCGTTTGTTATTTTCTATCCTAGAAATCACAGTGACAGGCCATCACTTTCACAGTGTTTTGATGTGAAATATTGCACCATCTGGTAGGATTCCGGAAGTTAACATTTATTCTCCCTTCATTGCCTCAAATAATTCAATTTTACAGGAGCACTTTGGGCTTTTGCTTTCTTAGAACAATACAGCACAGAACAGGCCCTTCGGCCCACGATGTTGTGCCGAACTTCTATCCTAGATTAAGCACCCATCCATGTACCTATCCAAATGCCGCTTAAAGGTCGCCAATGAATCTGACTCTACCACTCCCTCGGGCAGCGCATTCCATGCCCCCACCACTCTCTGGGTAAAGAACCCACCCCTGACATCTCCCCTATACCTTCCACCCTTCACCTTAAATTTATGTCCCCTTGTAACACTCTGTTGTACCCGGGGAAAAAGTTTCTGACTGTTTCTGGTTTAGTGGTCAACGAAATTGAGCTGAGCTTCATGATCGTCGTGATTTTAAGCATCAGGTCGATGCCATAGAAGACGTCCTTTTCCCTTCTGGAGATGGCTAGGAAAATATTGGGGTTGCCAATTTGTGTTGAGGTAGAAAGGGTTAGCATTGCAACAAAACACAGTTGTAGAGAGAATGGCATAGTGCTAGGAATGGGAACAGTGCTTTGATGCCGCCTGTGAGGGAGTCCTGTGGGTTTGTCCATTCAATCACCTCAAAGATGAGCAGAGAGCACTGAATGAAGAACGGTTTAAATTGGGGAAGAATGGTGGTGGGGGGGTGGGGGGGTAGATCCTTTTTGACTTTATTTTCAAGTCAAATGAAACTGCATGCATGATTCAGGCTCAGTAAAAGATTCCTCAGTAACTTTAGTTAAAATTATTTTTCCTGTTTCGGTTTCAATTTAATAACAAGCATTTAAATTGCCAAAGCGCAGTTATCCTCACATCTATAATGTTTCCTGTTTTCCATCATGGATGGTAATCTATAGTACTAACAATTCTGCTTACCCTGGAGACAGACTTTCAGGCAAATTACAAAATATTTTTGGTTGTTAAACAATTGTCTACAGATTCCTGTGTTTGTATGTTGGCTTGCCTGACGATACATTTTTGACTATATGGATCTACTAGCTCCTGTCAGGACCTTCTGCTAGTGGATTAACAATATTCAAACCAGATGCCTTTTAAAAGATAGACTTCTAGATCTGTCTGGCAGTCATAGAAACAAGTATTTCTTCAGTGCTAGTTCTTGTTTATTGTAGTGTAAGCTTTGGCATGAAGCAACAAATGCATTTTATAAAACTTGCCTGTTCTGGTATGTCAGTACACAATGATTTTGTGACAGACCACCTATTTGAAAATGATGGTGCTGGTGAATTATTCACATGATCAATAGTGTCAGTCACAAGCTGATTCGGATATCAAAAGTTGTTCATTGTCAGTGTTTTACATCAGGATACATTCAAACACAGTACAGAGTTTAATGTCACTCCAGTGGTGTTTTTGGAGGTGGAAGGTGTTTAATTGGTTGGGGGAATGGCGTTAATGCTGTGGTTTGAGTTGTCTTGGCCCTCCTGTCTAAACCTGATGAGGGTGAGAAGACACATGATTGGCCATCCTACCGCCTTGCAAACTGAGGTGATTAAGAGGACAATTAGTGTCAAGTGAAAGACTTCATTGTATTGTTGTTGGTTTTCAACTTGAGGGCAGGTAGGGGAGTCTCCATACAGGGATGCTGAAAAGCTACTTTCAGGCAGATGCCTCTTACAAGTGTATAGTGTAAGATTGAGGAACTTTGTGTTGGAAAGGGAGAGCCTTCTGAAAGATACTCCTTCTTACTTGATCCAGCTACTGTCTCCTTACGACTCCCCAACCTACCCTTACTAACCCATAGTCTGGCGATTACATCAATCCTAAGTCTGTCTCTGGCTGCATTGTCAGCAGCAACCACAGATCTCAGCGGCCGGACCAGCAGTGGAGAACAGCCAGCCTGGGATTCACCGACAACACTCTTTCGGATTTCTACCTATTCTAAATCCAGGGAAAGGCTCAATGATGGTCAATTCTAGGCTGATGGGTACTCGAATCTTGTGAATCTTCCCAGAAAGGGGCAGTGTGGCCCTGTTGCCAGCTCTTGAACCCCACAGTCAGCCCCACTACCAACATAGAATTCTGAATTCTGCCCCTTGTTGTGAAAATTCACACCATTCCAACACACGCTCAAAAATGTTTATCTTTTTAGATCAAGCCTTTCACACAGGGTTCCAAATGTCAGTCAGGACCAGGGTGAGGCAACGTCAGAAAGAAGGCTTGTTACAATAGTAAATATGACTTTTTAAAAAAAAATTCTATTCCAAAACAGTCAATTAATCATTTAAATGTATACTTAATTTTAAAAATGACTATTTAGAAGTACTAAATGCAGAGCTGACTAGACAGGTCTTCTGAAAAAAAGTACACCACATCATTAAGACATGTCGTGCACAGCCAAAAATAAATCAAAGATCCAGCAGGTCAACACTTGCCTCATGCTGCCTTCATTCACAAGAGTCAGAAAAACAAACCTAAACCAAATCACAATGTTAAAAATAGCATAATGTTAAGCAATTTACACTCTGTCTTCAGTTCATTGAAAAATAGCTTTCTCCTGTGAAGTAATACTGTTAAAAGTGATGCTACCTTAGTTCAATCAAAGATGGAAAGAATACATTTCAACAACTGAGTGGGATATCCATCAAAGTGGCCTATTAGCTGCCTTGGGCAAACGAGCCAGAACATTTGTTTCCATTGAATACTGTCTGAAGCAGATGCAGATCATGAGCTCAGGTGTAATTATGATTAGGATGGTGCATATAAGATCAAGAAGAGCTGGTGATACAAGTTCATGCCGAGCTTAGTAACAGATGCCAAGTGTTAATGGAGGGTAACCGGATTGCTTGTAAAAACTTTTAAGTATTGAAAGCACTTTGCCTTTCTTTGCTCTTTCAACTCCCCCAAACTTATTAAATGCAAGGCACAAGGATGTTGAGTAGCACATAATGTCAGAGACATCAAAATTAGCATAACCATTGAACCAGATTATAACTAATTTAGAATCAGTAACAGTGACATGGCTTTCAGTTTTATTAAATGTACAAAGGTGTAAGATAACAGTGTCATGCAACAAATATTATGCTTGCTAACCAAACTGAATGACTGTGACTTGGATTAAGTGATTATTTAGTGGTTCAGAGAACACAATGAGTAATGATATATGAGTAATGTTATTCCACTCATTACATAAGCGCATGAGAAGCTTCAGAACACAATTACTTTGGATGTTATACCTAGTTTCAGAGGAAATGTTTCCTATTCCCACAAATAGGCAGGGCAACTACATAATACTCTTATGTAAACAATAGCAGAAGAGAATGGTCAGCAATGTTAATACAAACCCCAATAGTACTTTCTGTTTAAACAGACAGTTCTAGCAATGTTGTAATGAGCATACAAAACAGATCAGATTTAATTAGTTTTATAGCTAAGTGCCCTGAATTTGAAGTGAATTCCTCAAAATATGATCTGCATTTGTTATCTGTTGGATTCTGTCCCTTCACTCTCTATTTTGAGAAACTCTAAATTTGGTAGACGGCTTATGTTGATGGACTTAACTCAGCTACATAAAAATAGCTAAGAAAACATGAAGCCAGACAAGGCAATTTGGCTGATCCAACTCACTCCATCCATAAAACTTGCTTAACCAAACTAGATGTTCTGGCTGTTGTTCTTTCAAAGGAGACATAGAAAGGTGGGAATAAATGATCACACACAATAACTGATACAGGTTTACCATGAGCATAAAATGTATGAAAGTCATCCATTCAATTATGATGGAAGCCTTTGTACAGGGATTTAAGGAGATGTTAGATATTCAATGCCATAGATCATTCCTGGATATTCGACTTTATCTAGAATAATAACCATATATATATAGCCTGTTCTGCTTAGATATTAGAACTGTCAGCATTTACAAAACAATGGGATACATTTACATATGGTTATCACTTGAGTATAACACTCATGAGCTTTTTCCTAGAATATCTAACATAATTATTGTCTTAAAATTAACTCTTCACGTTCTGTTAATCCAAATGTATTCAATTAAGGGTTTAATCAACAGCAGAAAACATATGCAATAACACAGGTATTCTCAAAATATATTCAAGCTCTACCAGACCTTATTACGGTCTTGCTCCTAAGGGACATTAGGAGATAGGAATAGGAGTAGACCATTCAGCCCTATGAGCCTGGTCCACCATTCAGTGAGATCATGGCTGCTCTGTGGCCTAACTGTATTGGCCTTTGGCCCATTTCCCTTCATACTACTGCGAAAAGATAACAATATCAAATTTGAAATTAATAATTGATCTAACATCAACTGCTGCTTATGGAAGAGAGTCCAAACCTCTAGCACCCTATTATCACAATAACATCAACTCTCCACGTTAACTGTAAACACCACCACCACCATAGTCACTGATACATTCGACAAATTGCACTTCAGGAACTTTTAAATTTAGAAGTGGTTTTCCACTCATTCAAACTGTGGTGCACTGCACTTATTCGTAAAGATACTTTGGAAATAATGATAAGTATAATGAGTATAATAATTAAGTCTGCTGGTTTTAATTTTATACTTTTTACAATAGTTTAATAAAAACCAAAGTACAAAAGGTAAGGATGTATTTTAAAATTTGTGCATTGTAAACAGGTCAACCTGCAGTGACCATCAATACAATGAAAATTTCATATTAGCTGCCCATCTCTTGTTACATATGCAATCACCCTGTTGACTCTTAAAATGAAATCATTTTCTATGTTTTACACAAAGGATTCCCAATACGATCTCGCAATCCCTTTCACAGCAATCTATAAAGATTTATTACTGATAATAAATACAGAATATTACTTTAAGTTCCAGTTCTTTGCTGGCTCTATTTTGTTGCTGGTTGAAAAAACATCAGGGGTTAGACTTTGAAATTCATCCATTTTTCTTGGCAATTAGCCATTCTGCTGTTTATGATGACCATCTTGGCTGCAACCTGACTTGAAAAAATGTTCTTTAACTTCTTGGTCTTAATACAAAATATTTCAGTGGTACTTAGGTGCCTGTGTTTTAACCACTAATAGTGACAAAGAGTGTGACCGTCAGGAATACACTAATGGATATCTGTCAAAACGTTTTTAGCCACCTGCTCCCAAAACAAATTGAAAAGTAGTCTGCTCAGACTCTCATCTCCCAGGACAACACAGTTGAAGTAAATACATTAAACTGATGTGGGATGATAGATCTTATTAGGGATTGAGTGTGCATTTAAAATGAGAAGTCACAGGCGTCTAAAATACTTCCAAAATTTAATTATCTCTTATCCTGGGACTTTCTGGGTCAACATTGAAATCCCGAAGAAAAATATAAATTGTTATTATCCTTTGCTTTCTTTATTATAATGATTTCACCCTAGACATTTTTCTTGTTGAATCTGATTGCTGAAAATACTACTTCTAACTAAGTCCAAATCCACAGAGATGACTGGCTGAATTTTTCTAACAATATGTAAGTGACCAGAAATTGACAAGCAAGTCAATGCAGAAAGAATGCTGCATTCTTAAAAAAGAAGAAAATAGGTGTATTTTGTTATAATAACTGACATTCGACATAACTGTAGTGTTACATCAACTGCAGCAGTGTTAAACAAACAGTATGCCTTAATAAGGAGCTGTTGATGATAGAGTTGCAGATATTGTTACCTCTGGCAAATTGAAATATATTTCTTTTTAATGACCTACCATTTTTAGCAAGCATTCAATGCAAATCAGCCAAGTGCACCTGCTATTCAACTATTTGTGATATTGATTGAGTTGATGGAACCAGTGGCTTTGCAATTCCACGTACCTGCAATGCTTTCCTGTGCAACCCATGATTCACAGTCATATGTGACTGTTTACAGTAATGCCAAAGTTTCTGAATCAGTTGGCTTGAGGACGAATAGCAAAATTATATTTAAAGACTAAAACTAGAATCAGTTCAAACATTATACTCCAGATGAGAATCACAGCAAAGTAACAGTTCATTAAAATAATAACTCAAGTGATGGCATGATGTGTAAATGAAATTCCTGCTGTGGGACTGGTATGCACCAATCAGATTGAGTTGTTCATCGACTGGTAACAGTGTTGGAATTCATCGAAGTCATGAGTGCTATGATTTTCTCTAGTCTGCATCCATCTGTCAAGAGATTGGTAATTCTCGTGAAGATTCATATTTAAAATACTTGAGAAGTACACAGACCTACAAGCCATCAATTCGTCCGTAAACCCAATGCAGCAGTATGAAGGCGAGATGGAGGTAGGGAGCAAGCAGTCACCACCATCAGGTGAGTAAGGAGGTACAAATCTGCCCTACAAGGGAAGAGATGAGGCCATATCATTCATTTGTGGCTTCCCAGAACAGTCCCGATATGAATACTGCTGTATCAGGGTGTAAGCTCGTGCTGTAAGGGATAACATATTGGCATAATGGAAGATTGGCTAGCTAACAGAAATTAGTATAGCCATAAATGAGTCATTCATTTTCTAGTTGCCATGATAAAATCAGTGTTGGGGCTCCAACCTTTTGCAATTTATACAGATAATAGAGCAACCAGAGGTATGATGCCAAAGTAGGACAGAAGGCAAGTTATGAAGAAGACATAAGGAGGCAGCAAAGGGATAAAGATAGGCCAAGTAAGCATACAAACTAAGTATAATGAGGGACATATGAAAGTTTTCATTTTTGGAGAAAGAATTTTTAAATAGCATGCCATCTAAATGGTGCAGAGCTTTGAGATGAAGAGGAATCTGAGATCCCTAGTACAGGAATCACCAAAAACTTAACATGCAAGTGCAGCATGTAATTAGAAAGCTAATATAATGTTATCATGTATTGTGTGATGAATTGAATACAAAAGTAGAGAGACCACATCTGTATTGTATGCAGTTTTGATATTCTGATTTAATGAAGGATGCAGAGTCATAGTGTCATAGAGATGTACAGCATGGAAACAGACCCTTCGGTCCAGCCCATCCATGCCGACCAGATATCCCAACCCAATCTAGTCCCACCTTCCAGCACCCGGCCCATATCCCTCCAAACCCTTTCTATTCACATACCCATCCAAATGCCTCTTAAATGTTGCAATTGTGCCAGCCTCCACCACATCCTTACTTACTTACTTACAGTGTGGAAACAGGCCCTTCGGCCCAACAAGTCCACACCGCCCCGCCGAAGCGTAACCCACCCATACCCCTACATCTGCATCTACATCTACATCTACCCCTTACCTAACACTATGGGCAATTTAGCATGGCCAATTCACCTGACCTGCACATCTTTGGACTGTGGGAGGAAACCGGAGCACCCGGAGGAAACCCACGCAGACATGGGGAGAATGTGCAAACTCCACACAGTCAGTCGCCTGAGGCGGGAATTGAACCCAGGTCTCTGGCGCTCAGGCGCTGTGAGGCAGCAGTGCTAACCACAGTGCCACCATGCCGCTCATTCCATACACATACCACCCTCTGCGTGAAAAAGTTGTCCTGTAGGTCTCTTTTATATCTTTCCCCTCTCACCCTAAACCTATGCTCTCTAGTTCTGGACTCCCCGACCCCAGGGAAAAGACTTTGCCTATTTATCCTATCCATGCCCCTCATAATTTTGTAAACCTCTATAATGTACCCCCTCAGCCTCCGACGCTCCAGGGAAAACAGCCCCAGCCAGTTCAGCCTCTCCCTGTAGCTCAGCTCCTCCAACCCAGGCAACATCCTTGTAAATCTTTTCTGAACCCTTTCAAGTTTCACAACATCTTTCCGATAGGAAGGAGATCAGAATTGCACACAATATTCCAACAGTGGCCTAACCAATGTCCTGTACAGCTGCAACATGACCTTCCAACTCCTGTACTCAATATTCGGACCAATAAAGGAAAGCATACCAAACGCCGCCTTCACTATCCTATCCACCTGCGGCTCCACTTTCAAGGAGCTATGAACCTGTACTTCAAGGTCTCTTTGTTCAGCAACACTCCCTAGGGCTTTACCATTAAGTGTATAAGTCCTGCTAAGATTTGCTTTCCCAAAATTCAGCACCTTGCATTTATCTGAATTAACCTCCAACTGCCACTCCTCAGTCCATTGGCCCATCTGGTCCAGATCCTGTTGTAATCTGAGGTAACCCTCTTCACTGTCCACTACACCTCCAATCTTGGTGTCATCTGCAAACTTACTAACTGTACCTCTTATGCTCGCATCCAAATCATTTATGTAAATGACAAAAAGTAGAGGGCCCAGTACTGATCCTTGTGGCACTCCACTGGTCATAGGCCTCCAGTATGAAAAACAACCCTTCACCATCACCCTCTGTCTTCTACCTTTGAGCCAGTTCTGTATCCAAATGGCTAGTTCTCCCTGTATTCCATGAGATCTAACCTTGCTAATCAGTCTCCCAAGGGGAACCTCGTCGAACGCCTTACTAAAGTCCATATTGATCACATCTACTGCTCTGCCCTCATCAATCTTCTTTGTTACTTCTTTAAAAAACTCAATCAAGTTTGTGAGACATGATTTCCCACACACAAAGCCATGTTGACTGTCCTGAATCAGTCCTTGCCTTTCCAAATACATGTACATCCTGTCCCTCAGGATTCCCTCCAACAACTTGCCCACCACTGAGGTCAGGCTCACCGGTCTATAGTTCCCTAGCTTGTCTTTACCGCCCTTCTTAAACAGTGGCACCACATTTGCGAACCTCCAGTCTTCCGGCACCTCACCTGTGACTATCGATGATACAAATATCTCAACAAGAGGCCCAGCAATCACTTCTCTAGCTTCCCACAGAGTTCTCGGGTACGCCTGATCAGGTCCTGGGGATTTATCCACCTTTAACTGTTTTTCAAGACATCCAGCACTTCCTCCTCTGTAGTCTGGACATTTTGCAAGATGTCACCATCTATTTCCCTACAGTCTATATCTTCCATATCCTTTTCCACATTAAATACTGATGCAAAATATTCATTTAGTATCTCCCCCATTTTCTGTGGCCGCCTTGCTGATCTTTGAGGGGCCCTATTCTCTCCCTAGTTACCCTTTTGTCCTTAATATATTTGTAAAACCCCTTTGGATTCTCCTTAATTCTAAATGCCAAAGCTATCTCATGTCCCCGTTTTGCCCTCCTGATTTCCCTCTTAAGTATACTCCTACTTTCTTTATATTGTTCTAAGGATTCACTTGATCTATCCTGTCAATACCTGACATATGCTTCCTTCTTTTTCTTAACCAAACACTCAATTTCTTTAGTCATCCAGCATTCCCTATACCTACCAACCTTCCCTTTCACCCTGACAGGAATATACTTTCTCTGGATTCTTGTTATCTCATTTCTGAAGGCTTCCCATTTTCCAGCCATCCCTTTACCTGCGAACATCTGCCTTCAATCAGCTTTTGAAAGTTCTTGCCTAATACAGTCAAAATTGGCCTTTCTCCAATTTAGAACTTCAACTTTTAGATCTGGTCTATCCTTTTCCATCAATATTTTAAAACGAATAGAATTACGGTCGCTGGAGCCAAAGTGCTCCCCCACTGACACCTCAGTCACCTGTCCTGCCTTATTTCCCAAGAGTAGGTCAAGTTTTGCACCTTCTCTAGTAGGTACATCCCCACATACTGAATCAGAAAATTGTCTTGTACGCACTTCAGAAATTCCTCTCCATCTAAATCATTAACACTATGGCAGTCCCAGTCGATGTTTGGAAAGTTAAAATCCCCTATCACAACTACCCTATTATTCTTACAGATAGCTGAGATCTCCTTACAAGTTTGTTTCTCAATTTCCCTCTGCTTGTTGGGGGGTTTATAATACAATCCCAATACCTTCATTCCTGATGAAGGGCTCCTGCCCAAAACGTTGATTGTCCTGCTTCTCGGATGCTGCCTGACCTGCTGTGCTTTTGCAGCACCACTCTAATCTTCACTTATTACTGGAATGGCTCGGGTATCCTATGAGGAATAATTGGACAGGCTCGATTTATATCCATTAGAGTTTAAAACAGAGGTGACTTGATTTGAACAAAGAAGATCCTGAGCGGTCTGGACTGGGTGAATGTGGAAAGGACATTTCCCTTGTTGGAGAATCTAGGACTAATGTTCACTGTTCGAAAGTAAGTGGTCACCCAATTAAGGTAGAGCTGAGGAGCATTTTCTTCTCTGAGGTTTATGAGACTTTGGGATTGCTTTCCTCAAAAGCACACTCTTTGAATGTTTTAAAAGCAGATGTAGGTATATTTGTGTTCAGCAAGAAAGATTATCAGAGTCCTGGGAGAATGCTGAGTAATCATAATTGTTACAGCCCATCCTGCATTGATTCTATTTTGTAGTGTTAATCTCCTGACTTTTACCCATGTCTCTACACACTATTTCTGTCCAAATAATCATCCAATGCTCTCCTGAATGCCTCAATTGAACCTGCCTCCATCACCCTCCCAGGCATAATCAGATCAATCACAATCTTATTGAATGGAGGAGCAGGAACAATGGGCCAAAAGGCCTCCACCTGCTCCTTTTTTATTTGTTTCAATGTTATTCTAGTGTCTTTCAAGATACAGGGCTGCTGTTAACATCCTCATTATCCTCTTTGTCTGAGGAGGGATAATGTTTGACTTAATCATCATTGACTACCTCCCTCTTCTGCAAAACACAGCAGCCCAAATGGTTGGTGAAATCCTTACCAGGATACATTTAGGTGTTCTACAAGTCGAACCAGAGACCTCTATTCTTGCTGCAGAAGTAAGTAGCTATCTTGACACCAAGCCAGAGACCTCTATTCTTGCCTCAGGAGTAAGTAGCCATCTTGACACCATCAAAAGATAGCCTTTGTCACCAAAACATCCAAGCTGGAACATGTGCAGCAATGAGTAAAAAGGTCAGATAACTGGAAGTTCCTGAATATGTATGAGTCATGGATACAGGCTACTGAGCACTGACTGACAGATCTATTGGAGATGGACACAGACCTTAAAATATTGATTTAAAAATCACACAACACCAGGTTATAGTCCAACAGATTTATTTGGAATCACTAGCTTTCAAAGCGCTGCTCCTTCATCAGGTGGTTGTGGAGTATAAGATCATAAGATGCAGAATTTATAGCAAAAGTTTACAGTGTGATGCAACTGAAATTATATAATGAAAAAGACCTGGATTGTTTGGTAAGTCTCTCATCTTTTAGAATGACCATGCTGGTTTCAGTTCTTTCAAATGTAAATCCCAGAATTTTTTTAAAGTTACATTCTCAAATGAACTTTAACAATAGGTGCCATGTCGGCCCAGATAATGTATTGAAGGTGTGAGGTGTCCTGTGTGAGGCTGTCTGTGCCCCAGTGTTCAGACTGATTGTAATCTGAACAACAGATTTTCACAATCTTACATAGATTCATGCAGTTTTTGAGCAAAGTGAAATGTAGTTCTGAAAGTACAAATTCACCCCACACACTTATATATGTGTGTGCGCGTGCGCACGGGGTGGGAGTGGGGGTGGAGAGGTGTTGGTATGAGTGTCTGTGAGAGAGTGTGTATATGTGTGAGTGCGAGTGTAAAGGGGTATCAGTCTGTGAAAGGGTGCATGTGTGGGTGTGAGTGTGGGAGTGTATGTCCGAGCATATGAGAGAGGGTCTGCATGAGTGTATGGGTCTGTAGGAGTATGTGAGTGTGTGTAGGAGTGTGTATGTGTCTGTAGGAGTGTATGTGTGTCAGAGTGTATGTGTGTGTCTGTAGGAGTGAGTGTGTGTAGGAGTGTGTGTGTGTCTGTAGTCATCCCAGTCTAACACTAGCACCTTCAAATCATGACTACAATATTGTTGGCTTGGAATCTTCTTCTCAATGAAGTCATGTGGCTGATTTAGAAGAGCCTTGACATTCATATACATGTGGTCTATTATGCCTTGCCCCAGGATCATTCATAATGGTGTTGATGTTGATGATTTTCTCAGTCTGGCTATCTGGATTGGTGCGATAAAGAAGCTCTTGGCTTGACTTCCCAAAGAAGGTATCAGTCACCACTTTGCTGCAATAACATGCTCTCATACAGATAATCCTATCTGGGCTTGAACTGGAGCTCTTTGCCACCCACACAGTTAGCATTGCTGTTATGGCCTTTGTGCACTTGGCATAAAATTGAGCCACATCCATAAAATCTTGGTGAATTCGCACTTTATGTGACTTAATTACTTTTGTGTTAGATCTGGGCTATTGTTCATCTTCCCAGGTCATTCTATCCTCGTAAACTTTGTGATGACATTGGAATTTTGTTCCAAGTCACCACATGTTCTTTTGTGCACAATCCTCTACCCAGTCACCCACTCACCCCACCCGCAATGACACCCTGTCACGACCCCTACACCCTGACACCCAGTCACTCCCCCACCCTGACACACTGTTACCCTCCCCCCACTCTGACACTCTGTCAGCCCCCCCCATCATGACACACTGTCACCCCCTAACCTTGATACCCTGTTACCCACCCCATCACCTAGTGACACTGCCAACCAGCCACTTTGCCACCCAGCCACCCTTCCACCCTGTAAATACCACCATGCCACCCCTGCTCCAATGCCATCTCTCCAACCAGGCACCCTGGCAACCTGTCACCAGCCATCAAGCTATCCTGCCACCCACACACACAATTCCACCTATCCAATATGACACACAGCCACTCTGAGGAACTACTACCACCCAGCTAACCAGCTCTCCAATCATACCCTTTCAGCCTGCCATACTGACACTCTTGCACCCTAACACATTGGTACCTGCCACCTTAATACCTGTCCACTGAGGCAGCCTGCAGTGAGCCCAGAAAACCCGAGTCTTCACCCCTAAAATCTGGGGAAGACCAGTTGTGGCAGCCAATGGATTCCAAAAGTGTTTATTTCCATCCTCCTGTGGCCTTTCCACTGACCACCAGCTGTAAATGTTATTTTAGACTCACAACACTTCATCTCATTTTGGAATACTCTCACTACATTCAAATAAAAGTTAATAGTTGAACTGGCCACCAACTGGTTTAATTGATCTGTGCACGGTGGTGGTTGGTGCTAAATTGCAGAGAGCAAGGATGTTTCACATTCATCTGCAGTGCGCACTGATTTATTGAATTTCAGGCAGTGGCACTGTTAAAGCTGAGACAGTGAGGGAAAGAGACAATCCGAGTTTCTGCTTTCAGTATTATAAAGCAGTTGCTTCTGCTGTACAGAAAGAATGACACGTCCAACCGATTTCGACCAACCATCGACAATCCTTGTCACAAGTAGCTCCTGGCAATTAAACAATTAACTGGGGGAGTGGGCTCAGTGAAACCCAGCACGTCTAAATACTGAAAGGCAAGGTTGAAGTATTTGCAACCGTCTTCAGGCAGAAATGTTGAGTGCTTACCCCTTTTGGTCTTCAGGGATTTCCAGCTGCACTATCACCAGTCTTCAGCCAAACTGATCACTCCATGTGATGTCAAGAACGGGCTGAAGCCAGTGGATACTGAAACGTCTGGCAACACGCTGGAAATAATAATGAAAACTTATGAATTATCTTCCACAACCAACTGCACCCCATACCAATTAATCTGTATCAGTACAGCTACAACATTAACAATGAAAAATTGCCTAGGTAGGCTCACAAAACACAGGACAAATTGAATTCCAGTCAATATGGGCTCATAAACCTCAATCGTCAGCAAAATGATGGAAGGTGTCCTTCACAGTGCTATCAAGTAGCATGTAGACAATACTATCCTTCTTATCAATGTCTAGCTTGGGTTCTACCAAGACCACCCAGCTCCTGCTCGCAACACAACCTTGTCAGAACAGCCAAATTCAGAGGTGAACTGAGAGTGATTGCCCATAACAGCGAAGCAGCATTTGACAGAGCTTGGCATCAGGAAGCCCAAGTTAAATTGAGTTCAGTGGGGGAAAAAAAAGAGAAATCTACCACTGGTTAGCATCATACTTAGCACATGGGAAAATAGCTGTAGTGATTGGAGGCTAACCATCTCAGATCCAAGTCCCTGTTGGAACAAGTTCCTTAGCGTAGTGTTGTTGACCCAACCATCTTTAGTTGTTTCACCAATGACATTCCCTCCATCAGAAGGTTCATGTTTTCACAATATTGTTAATAATATTGCTAATGTTTTCATAATGTTCAGTACCATTTGTGACTCATCAGAAACTGAAGCAATCCTTACCCAAGTGAATCAAGACCCAGGCAATTCTAAGTTTTAGACTGATAAGTAGCCAAATGACGTTCAAGCCATCTAAGTGCTAAGCAATGACCATCACCTTCAAGAGAACATCGAATCATCTCCCTTTACTTTTCTTCAGCATTGACCAGAAAATACTCTGGGCAGGCATATTAACACCTTAGCTACAAGACAAAGCCAAAATTTGGCATTCTCACCTTCCCAAAATCTGTACACAATCCACAAAGCACAAGTTGGAGTACTCTGGAGTACCCTTCATTGCCCAGATATTTGGGGCTTCAACACTCAAGGAACTTTGCATACTTCTGGACAAAACCACTTTCTTGATTGGCACTCCATCCATCAGTTTATACATTCAATATCTCCACCACTGACAACAATACAGTGCAACAATTTGCCAAGTCTCCTTTGACCACACCTTCTGCCTAAATAGAACAAAGGCAGCAGTTGCATGGCGATGCAAGTTCCCCCCCAAGCCACGCACCATCCTGATTTGAAAATAATTCCTTCTGTGTCATTGTGTTAAATCCAGGAATTCATTCCCTTGTAGCACTGTGGGTGTACTTATGCCAGACGGAGTGCAGTAGTTCAGGAAAGTAGCTCACCACCACCTTCTATGGGCAATTATGGAGACTGGTCTTACCAGTGATGCCAACATCCATGAAAAGCTTGAAAAAGCTCATACCAAGAGTGGTAAATGAAGACTGCCAGGAGCCAGTTGACCACATTTCCAGAATCATCTGACTGCCTTCAAGAGAGAAAAACACTGTCACAAGTTGGACAATTAAAAAAAAGAATAAAAAATGTGAATGTTTTAGATAACCAAATAATTTTCCAAACAATAGTCCAGGAGAATCCAACTGATTCTCTCTCAATTTGAATACTTGAACAACTGCAATAACTAGTTGATTGCATAAATAGTTTTCCAGCATAAAATGAAGGTCCATGTGTAAACTAAAAGCCATGAGGAACACTTGATGTAAGATTACAGGATTTGTCTGAAGTCTCTTTTCCAAACTAATCCTTTGAAATAAAATGTTAATTGTTCAAAATTTAAAAATGCAATCTAGCTAGGAAAGATCTATTTTAATTGACCACAAACTGCAATTAATTGCTGCATAATGTAGCTCTTATAAATGATCCTGTCATTATGGCTATCTAAAGAGAATAATAGGCTTTTAGGTCTAATAATTATATGTATTAGCTTTCTGCTAAAGACAAAGAGCAGATGTCTGTCCATTGGATAAGTATCTGCTTCTGTATTGGCATTTTAGCTCTCAAAATCCCAGCTCCTCAGCTTAAACCACTTAATACAATGACCATAATTTCAAGATAAAGGGGTTTGTACATCCTGTAAATTATTATAAATCTCAGTCTACTCTTTTGTTTAACTGTTGGGACAAAAGAGCCTTATCACAATGCAAATATGTGACAACTTGAAATTTGAAACAAACTATTTTGGTCCGCTGTGCACATCAATAATTCAATGTCACGGAATCACAGAATTGTTACAGCAAGGAGGAGACCAGCTTCACAGAGCACCTACATTCTGCCCGCAAAAAGGTCCCTGGGCTTCCCGTTGCCTGCCACTTCAACACCCCACCCCGTTCCCCTGTCTCAGGCTTATTGCAGTGCTCCAGAGATGCTCAGTTCAAGCTGGAAGAACAGCACCTCATTTTCTGCTTGGGGACTCTGCAGCCTTCTGGACTCAATATCGAGTTCAACAATTTTAGGATTTGAGCTCTCCCATGTCCTTATCCCCTACACCCACACACCAGACCTTGTTATCAGGTGGTCTGCTATTACAATGTAATCAAATGTTAGCAGTTGAAAAATGTCGTGCTGGAAAAACATAGTAGGCCAGGCAGCATCCGAGGAGCAGGAGAATCGACGTTTCGGACATAAGGAATTCCTGAAGAAGGGCTTATGCCTGAAATGTCGATTCTCCTGCTCCTCGGATGCTGGCTGGCCTGCTGTGTTTTCCCAGCACCACATTTTTCAACTCTGGGACTCCAGCATCTGCAGTCCTCACTTTCTCCCAAGTGTTAGCAGTCCCCATTAATAGCTATTTGCTGTCTTAGCCAGATTGTTAACCACTCCTTTGTCTGTCCAACTGTTCTTCTCTGTTTTTCTTTGAGCTCTAACTTCAAATATTGTTTACTCCTTACCCCCCTTCCCCCACCCCATCTTCTGCATGACATTTTCCTAGCTACCATCAGTTTTGAGGAAGGGTCCCTCAATTTGAAACGTTAACTCTGATTTCTCCCCACTAATGCTGCCAGAGCTGCTGAGCTTTTCCAGCAATTTCTCAATCTGTTTCTCTTTTGCAGCATTTTTTGGTTTTCATTCAGCTCATCCTGTCTGGGCTGAGGTTTCCAAATGTGCATCACGCTTTGCACCATTCTCCAGCTTTCTTCTTGTAACTCTGCACTTTCTTCCTTTGTATTGCATTAATCCTTCATCAATACATATGATAAAGATTGCTATGCCTCTTAAAATCTCACACAACTAAAAGGTTTAGTGGATGTTTCTTCTTGTGTCATTTGTTTGTTTGCCAGCTAATGTATTTATTTGGAGAGACCATGTGCGACCTGTCCTCTCTGTTCTATGTTTATCATTATGAAACCATTCAATTTTTTAATGGCAACTGTTAATGATTAGCATTGTTTCTTATCTGATGATCACACAAAAAGTTTTTTTGGGTCTGTTGTTTTCTTCCATGACACCTCTGGCTATAGCCATGAAAAAATACGTGAAAACTGATATGAAGGCACACCAAACAATGAGCGAAAGGTCCAAAAGATGTTTTAAAACGGTTTGAATATTTTATTTGATTTTCACTGGAAAGAAAAGGACAAGCAATTAAGAATGTTTCTGTTTGCTCCCCTCCCGAGGCAAATGGCAGTCAACCATTGCATTCTTACTGTTGTTTCTGCTGAAGTCAGTTAACCTGGGACTTTACTGGCCTGCAGGATTTAACATCGTGCCAGACATTGCATCTACTCGCCCATGCAACCAGGTAAATTGTTTTTAATTTGCTTGGCAGTATATCATAGATGAATGAGATCATTGGCACTACTGGCAATCTAATTGCAGTATGGGAATTGAAGATACGTTAGAATGGAGATGAAAAAAAAACCCAGACAGAAGGCAGCCCTTTGGCATCTTGTGCATTGCTCTCTGAATAGCTGTTCACTCCAATCCTTCCGTTCACCCTATTTCCAGGCTTCATTTTCAAATATTCACCCACTTCTGTTGTTATTATCGATGTGACTTCCACCACCGGATGTTCAATGTCTTACCAAAGTTTTCATCTTTTAAACATAATATGAGGAAATTTTCTTTTTTTTTGCTGAGCTACCCATCATCCATCTATGATTATGAACCCTTCTACCTAAGCTCCTTTCACTCCCCCCTCCAGTATATCTTTAAATTCCATATAGACCTTTCCCCTGTTAGAGATGCTTATACCCTGACACCCTTCTGCATTAAAAAAAACCTCCACTATCCCCTACCTTTGATTTGTTTTGGTGATAAGCTGAAATTTATCTCCTCTCATGGTCAACTATTGGAAATAATTTTCCCTAATGTATCAAAACCTTTTATAGTTTTGAATACAGTTATTAACTTTCCTATTAATCAATACTTTAATTGACATAGCCACAGTTCATCAAGATTCCAAAATCACTGGAATTTCTGAAAGAATCTCTTCTGTATGATCTCTGGTTTTAAATCATTCCTAAGCTAGGCTGAACAAAACAAGACACAAAACAATGCCAAGATGAAAAAAAACTTTAACGTAAGCTTTTACTATTTGATTCAATTTCACTATTTTAAATAAGGAATCTTAATATTTCTGTGACTTTATCAATATGTTTAATAACTATTAAAGATATATTTATCTGAATCCTTAAATGTGCTTACTCTGGACTCCTTTTGTAGTTTGTTATGTGTTCTCAAAATGGACACCCTCCTATTTCGCTTTATTAAATTTCGCCAATGAGTTGCACAACCTAATTTATTTTTGTCCAACTATTATTCATCTTTCTGATAATTTATGGTGATAGTTTTAAGTGATTTTTTGAAAATTTACATGTACTGTATTTCTGACAGCTTTTGTGTGGAATCAAAATATATTCTATTAGAAAGGAAAAAGCATCTACAATCACATGTTTGTAGACATGCTGCATTTAATGTATATAGTTAATAGATTGGTGGCCTCAAACTTTAATTTTCATGATATTAATATGTAAAAGGAAGGTTTAAAGCTGGAAGATAATACTTAAAAAGCAACTATTTATGCCATTTTTCATTTATTTTCCACTGATTTTGAAAAGGTATGTGCTGATGTGCAAAATCTCCCAGAAGGGTGTAAGTGGTAGCACATGCCATAACTTACTCATGCATGCAAATCTTGTCATTGGGAAATTACTACAAAATTTCCCTGGAAAACTCATTTCAAAAAGTTACAGTGTGTTAGGTGGCAAATCAGGGACCTCAAAATTTACGCGGTCAGGGTCAATCCTTGGGAATACCTACTATAGAATCTCATTGAATTATGGAGTTCAATATTCCTGCCAGGATTGGTTTTTCCCCTCCTGCTGAGTAAGTCACAATGGTGGAGCGGCAAGAGGAAGATGTGCTGTGGTAACGTCTCCATTGTTTAGAGTTTACATATAAGATCCTTTGTTGGATATTGTAAACAATTTACAAATCAAATAAAAAGTGACCCTTTCTGCTGACAATGTGATGTTCCTTGAGTGCATCCTTCACGTTTGAAATTTAATAGGAGCAGTGATCGTTAGGAACAATGATATCTGCAAGTGGTGATTATCATGAACAGTTTTGAACAGGAGCAGCAATTAGTAGGAGTGGTGATTACCATAAACAGTGATAATCGTGACAATTGTTACTGTTTTATAAGATAATAATTCTGATGCAATACATGTTTACGTTACATTGAACTCCCCAATAATGTTGAGGTTACACACAGTCTGTGGGTAGAGATGGTGAGCTCTGCACTGGCCTTCATAGGGAGCAAATGTATTCTGTATGGCTTCTGACAATCCTAATAATAATACCTGATCAGTAATGTAATTGTATTCCTTGCTATCATACAATAAACCTTCTTGTAAACTAAGAACAGTGCCTCTTTTGCAAAGACTCTACAGTGATGTATCCTTCAACATTGATCATTTCACATGGCCTGGATTTAATTTGTTCCTTATGCCAAGCTCAACAATATGTAATCTGATAATGTATTAACTAGAACAATCATATTTGATGTTTCACTATGACTTTTCAGCTCTAAATTAAATGTTTGTCCTGTTCAATATAACAATGGCTCTGAATGCCACAGACGACATTTTTTGCTGAGAGATTTGCTAATCCCGTTCGACTTTGCTAGTCATAAATTAATCAGTATGTAATCAGCAGCTACTATTACAAATCTTTGCAAATTTAAAAACAATTTTTCAACTACAGCTTTTAAAAGAAGGAAGGAGATTAAACTAATTATTTGGAGTTGATAAAACTCACCTGTGTGTTATGAGGTGTTGCCCCGATGCAAAAGAACTGCCTGTTGTTCATTTATTTAAAAAAAACTTGCACAAAGATCAAAAAACAAAGTTTCCATTATGATTTAACTCTGATTATTGCCAGGCCTACTTAAGAAGGGTTAAAAAGAAAGTCAACATTGATGCCAAGAATTTTAAACATAACCGTAACGTTGTGAGTCCAGTTGTGACCAAATAAATGCTGGAGTTTCCTGGTTCTGATTTGCACTGAGATTTTCTTCCATTTTCTAATCACTATCTGAGCAAAGTGCAAACAGGATTTTGGAGTTTGTAAACAGATGCATTGAATACAAAATCAGCAAGGTAGAGATGAATCTACACAGGACACAGTTGAAGAAATAGTTGCTGCTATTCTATGCATTACATTAGAACTGCAATATATGACCTTGGATAGTAATAGGGAAGGGAATAATAAAGAGCAAGACAATTAGAGTCATCAAGACTACACCAACTAGACCAGAGGTTAAGTGTTCAAAGTTATGGGAGGTTTTCAAAAGATAAATCAGAATTTTCACTGGTTGGTTAGCAAAGGGACAAAAAAAATAGGAACACTACGGAAAACACAAGCTGGAACAGGTGGAGATTACTAGAGTCTGAATCCATTACCATAAGTGGCATGGCATTGAAGAGATGTGAAACAAGCATTTGAAAGATAAAGTATTAAATAAATAATAAAACAGAGTGATATAGGAGCAGGAGGAGGCCATTCAGCTCAAAAAACTTGGTCTGCTATTCTTCATTATGGCTGATCATCTACATCACTGCCATTTTAATCAACTGAGATTTGGATCATTTAATGCAGAGTCACAGGTTTCTAAGGGGCTGTTAATTGCCAGAGGAACACTCCCTGATTCTTTTTGAGTACTACATTGCTACACCAATAAATCAGATTCTTAACAGATACCAATCTTAGAGCTTTCCAGTTTCACACTAACTTTTGAAAGGTGTTTGTTTTAGAACAATATTCAGATGCTAAACTAGAGTGTTTAACCAGGAAATAAGCTAGGAGGAGAATGATTGGTTGAAAAATAATATTCATGTATAGCAGGACAATATACTTCCCTATTTCTTCTTGGTGTTGTCAAGTCTCCATTATGCAATACAATCTTTCATTCAGTCAGCAAACTAAACTGTCTAGATGAGAAAATAAACTAACAATAGCTTCCCACCTGAAAGATCTCAAGGACTTTGACCCTCAATGAACAAGGTTAATTATATGGCTGATATTCTGATTACCCCAAGCCAAATTGATTCAAGGGATTCCAATGAAAAGATAAAGAAACTGTGATGGGATACGTTTAAAATATCTAAGTGTGAAAAATCACATTTCTAGTTTCAAAATTACTCTCAAATTGTTTTCAACTTAGCTGGTCAGAAAGAAATACAATCCAAGGCAGATGTTTGATGTGCTTTAATCTGTTTTCATAAAGAAAGTTTTTAATGCTATGAAAATAATCCAACATCATCAGTTACCTATGTGATAATTCGACGTAGCAAGACCCAGATTTAATCCTATGTTTCATTACAATGTCACACATGGAAGCACAGAATCATTTGTCTGTCTTTTTTCAATGAGGAAAGAAAGTCTGAAACAAGTATTTGTCTGTAAAAATATATAATTAATTGTTTAATACTTGTTACAGTTCAAAAAATGTGAATTTCCTGTGCCAACCCCATCCCTATAATGAATATTAATCAGTTTGAACTTCTTTTCCACCAGTTCACTTGGATGACATCCCTGATCAGGAGAAACTGCCTTTGTCTGTTGTTTTACATTACCCGTTAGTCTAGAAGCTAATGTGAGTTGCCCACCTTGAGAAAGCATCCATGTTGTATGGGTACATTATATACATCCTGTAGCATGTTTTTCCTTTTAAGGTTATGCTTGATGTTTGAAATTTGGACAACCTACACTTTCATGGAAATTGAACAGAACAAGGTGTCAAAAGAAAATAGTTTAGAGGTTGACAAGTTCAAATAATGTGTGACTCCATATATTTGTATGTGAGAAAAGTGTTTTTGAAGCATTTCCAGGCAGATTTAACTTTATCCATATCTCATGCTATGGAATAATACATTTGCACTTTCTTCAGAGTTGGATCGGAGCGGCTCCTTTGTGTCTGTCAGTCACAGTCTGGACAAGTGCCTGACTTTCAAATGGGTTTATCGGTATTAAATTGTAGATCAGGTTTGGATGGATTTCTCATTCCCACCTCGATGGACTTTGGTGGACAGTCACCTATTGGTTGACATCCTGTCTCAATCACAAAGTGAAGCTTCACTCTATTCTTCTATCTGCCTATCCTATTTTACCTTGTTAGCTCAATGTCAACAGAAAGGGCTGCCTGGATAAGTTGACAATCAAGACTTTCTTCTGCTCCAGTTGAACTCTCCACATATAACTGAACATCTGCTTTTTCATTTCTTACAAATGTAGTTCAACCTTTACAGGGTCAGGTCATATCTGGAGGCTTTATAAAATGGTAGGCAGGATACAAATATGGAGTTCTGCTCACATTCTCAACACATCTCATTTGTTTGAACAGGAAGAAGAGAGCAAGGCATGAATCTCGATCTGCAGGGCATCGGTCATTGAGTCATAGACGTCTACGGCATAAGGCCCTGCTACACCAGTCAAAAAAAAACCCCTAACTTTTGTTGGTAAAACTTTGCTGAACCCTGAGGTGTGGTGGTATTCTCAGTGGACTGTTGATCCAGAGACCCAGGTAATGTTCCAAGAACCTGGGTTCAAATCACGCCATGACACATGATGGAATTTGAATTCGAAAAGAGCTACAGAATTAAGAGTCTAATGATGATCATTAAGCCATTGCTGGAAAAACCTATCTGGTTCAACACTGTTCTTTAGGGAAGGAAACTGCCATCCTTACTTGGTCTGGCCGATATGTCATTCCAGACCCATAGCAATGTGGTTGACTTTTTACTACACTCTGGGCATATGGGTTGGGCACTGAATACTGGCCTAGTTGGCGTTGCCCTCATCCAATGAGTAGATTTTGAAAAGAAGGCGTTGAAAACAATGGATAGGACTTGTACAATAAATAAGCCTTTGTTCTGATGAGGTCTTGTTTGCTTTGAAAATAGGAGTGCAAAAAACCAGAAATGAATATTGTCTGACAGAAGGGTTCAAATGAATGATGGGCATAATCTCAGCATTTTCATGTGTCGCTTGACAATGAAGTAATAGTAATTTTGCAGTCTATGGCACATTGAGGATGTGAAGTAATGGACACAGTATTCCAGAAGAGGCCTCACCAATGTTCTGCACAACCTCAACATGACTTCCCCACTCCTATACTCAAAGGATTGAGCAATGAAGACAAGCATGGCAAATGTCTTTTGAACCACCCTGTCACATATAGATGTCAGAAGTGCTTGATGGAAATGGACAAAGTTAAGAACAAAAAAGAGGAATTAAAAAAATGTTGAGTGAGTGGATAGGCCAGAAAGGAAACAAAGCAGAATGGATAAAAATGAACAATGTTAGAATATCAGAACTTCTTTTCTCTTTCTCTATTCTTGTTCATTTGTGACAGCTTTTTCTCTTTGTGTTTGAACAATATTTGCCCTATCTCTGAGTTTTGCATATTTTCTTACAAAATTGTAGCTGACACACGTTACATTACAGTTTAATCAGTAACCGAAAGTGAAATTGGATGGAAGCAAAATACTGCAGACTCTACATATTTAAAGCAGAATACTGCTAGAACCACTCAGCATGTGAGACAGCATCTGCAGAGATAAAACTGAAGTGTTGTCTCTGAGATAAAAGAAAAATATCATGGATGCTGAAGATCTAAAATGTTAACACTTTTACCTCTCTACAGATGTTTCCTGATCAGCGTTAGAGCTTCAAGCTTTTATGTCTCCAATTATTCCAACATTTAATGAAACTGAAGTTTGGAGTGATACCCTTTCAATGCTCAAGATGCTAAACTGAATGGAGTTTTCTTGGTGGGAGAGGGTTAATGGCAGGTATAACATATGGAAATGTAGTGTCCATTATAAAGTAAGTCACAGACTATTGAACTTTATTTGCCATGTAGTATTGAGCTGTATTTGATTCATTATGCAAAATACACACTTATACTTATGCGAGCTTTGCCTATTCCTTTTAACACTTCTCCAGATGATATCGACGAAACAGAATCCTCAGTATAATTCCAGACTGCAATACTAAAGCAATTGCACTTTGAACTTGGCAGAGTTTGGAATTTATCAGAAAAGAGAAACGACATGCAAGCGACTTCCAGCTTTGGAGATGTTTTAAAACTAAACTTAAGCGCCAAGTGGCTTTGCCTTGCTCATGTGATATTGTGAAAAAACATAATAGCTCAGGAGTAATAGGCAAGATTCCAGTCAGCAATGTCCAAACTTATTGCTCAAACCATGGCTTTTCATCTGCCAATGCAGCTTTCAATTTTCTTCCCTTCTCGCTTGAAGATGCTCTGGGTTGCTATTCCACAGGCACTGCCAACTAAGTAGCTTTAATTCATGTGAAAGCCTGGACAAGGAATCTCATCAAGGCATTCTTATTCCAGCCATGAACACATTGGTGGTAATATTGACTTTAAGTGATATCAGATTCTGTTGAATATCACTTCCAACTTTCCTTCCCATTGAATTTATCTAAAGTCAAAATTATTTCCATATTGTTGGTCAGTCAGCATTGAGAAGCAAAATTGTTGAAGCTGTGGCTAAGGACTACAGTCCCTGAGCTCAATTATTATGCCTGTACTGCTTCCAGTTAGATTCACTGACTCAAGACAGATAAAAGATGGAGTTGTATTTTTGCATAGTTCTCATGTGTGTGGTAGCTAGGTAGCATCACAAAAGGTGATGTTCTAGTATAAAAAGTATCTATCCTACTCTCTGTCCAGACAGTCTATTGGCAGCCAATCTCTTAGCTAATCACTTAGATAGATAGACAGCCAGTGAGCTGTTCAGTCAGTCAACCAGGAAATAATGTATTTCAAATATTAACAACATAAGTGACCAGAGAGTGTAGACGACTTGTAAATTTGTGCTGTTTTGTTAGTGTCCATAGTTAGTTGTTAATAAACTTCCAAATATCAGTCTCAATAGGAGCCCAAATCTCTGTGGCACATGTTATACATGGGCTAACTTATAGAAAACTACACCACATCAGATGGAATTCGGGTGTGTTCTGTTTCTGGTTTCTGGTTTACTTAGCAAGATGTGTCACCTTAACAGCTGCTGAAAAGAATCCTTCATATCATGAAATTCATGATGATCGATCTTCTTTTATTTAAATCTCATGTGACTGGCAGCCATATAATACAGGTTTTGTAGCTTTTACACAATGAATAGAAGTAATATTAAGGTATATCTGAAATCTCATATGCCTGACTCAATATTTAGCGAGCATTTTTCTGTTAAAATTGACTAAGATACTATCAACACTTTGTCATGGAAAATATTGTACAAGATGAGTGAACTATAAAGTTCAGACAAAAGCTTTCACCATGCAGTTAATTTTTCTTCACAGTTGACCAAGAATTGCACCTATTCATAGACCAAAGCTTTCTTTAACATAAGATGTGGAGGTGTCGGTGTTGGACTGGAGTGAACAAAGTTGCATGACACCAGGTTATAGTACAACAGGTTTATCTGGAAGTGCTAGCTTTCGGAGTGCTGCTCCATCATCAGCTGATGGTAGAGCTACATTCCGAATTCTTGTAATTTTAAATAAACTTGTTGGACTATAACCTGGTGTCATGTGACTTTTGACTTTCTGTAACATATTTTTGGGAGAAGGGTGAAATCAGGCAACCTAACTCATATTAGTACCATTGTAGATTGGGAGCCTCCATTATGATAAAGCATGGCACTGACAAAGGCACAACAGGGCAGGCAGCATCCAAGGAGCAAGAGAGTTTCAGGCAGGACCCTTCTTCGAGACTGGGGAGGGGAAAGGGTGTGAGAGATAAATGGGGGAAAGGGGCTGGGGCGAGGAGAAAGATAGACAATAGTTGGGAGTTAATGGAGAGGATTGGTGGGTAGGAAGATGGACAGGTAGGTCAGGTCATGAGGGTAGATCTGAGTTGGAGGTTTGGATCTGGGATGGGTTGGGGGGAGGGAAGATTTGGAAACTGGTGAATTCAATGTTCCTGCCATGTGGTTGTAGGCTCCTGAGGCAGAGAGGAGGTGTTCCTCCTTCAGTTTGCAGGTGGCCTTGTTTAAACAGTGGAGGAGGCCTAGAATGGACATGTCCTCAGGGGACTGGGAGGGGGAGTTGAAATGAATGGCCACAGGAAGGTGGGGTTATTTGGTGCGTACAGATAAGAGATCGTCCCTGAACCATTCTGTGAATTTACGCTTGGTCTCTCCGATGTGGAGGAGACCACATTGAGAGCAATGGATACAATAGATGAGGTTGGAGGATGTCCCGGTAAATCTCTGTCAGATTTGAAATGATCCTTGGGCACCTTGGATGGAGGAGAGGTGGGGAGGTGTGGGAGCATGATTTGCACCTCTTATGGCGACAGAGAAGGGTGCCGGGAGTGGAGAAGCAATTGGTGGGGATTGTGGACCTAATGAGGGAGTCACAGAGGGAATGGTCTCTACAGAATGCAGATATGGGTGGGGAGGAACATTAAATTGAATATTTCAGGTTTCCGTGCTGTACATCTCTGTGACTTTATGACTCTATGGCTTTCAAACCAGCTTTATATTTCACCTGTCAAACAATCTCTGTTTATTTACCAAATGATTATCTGTTTAAGAGGTAGGGTATGCTAATTTGGGGTAGCACGATGGCTGAGTGGTTAGCACTGCTGCTTCATAGCACCAGGAATATGGGTTTGACTGTAGCCTCAGGTGCTTGTCTATGTGGAGTTTACACATTCTCCCTATTTCTGTGTGGGTTTAGTCTGGGTGCTCTGATTTCCTCCCACACTCCAAAGATGTGCAGGTTAGGTGAATTAGTCAGGGGAAAGTGTTGAGTAATAAGGGAATGGGTGTGGGTGGGTTACTCTTTGGAGGGTCGGTGTGGACTTGCTGAGCCGAAGGGCCTGTTTCCACTGTAGGGAATCTAATTCTAAGCTTCAGCATAATAGCAGGAATTTCTCATACAATCCTACAGTCAAGTTATGACAAAATACTTGACAAAATGAAAAGAAGTGATGCAAATATGAATCTCAGAAGAATCCATGGCACCAATACTCTGGAAAAGGTTGCAGTTGAAGGTTACTCCACAGTATTTAATCATCTCAGACTTTCCAGTCAAAATCCAGAACTTGGGTATCTGCAATTGGGAATTCCCTCTCTTTCAAAAGACTGTGAATGCTCCAGGAAAATTGGCATTTAGAAGGCAGAGCTCTACGGATTTTTGTTCAATGCAAGTACGGAGGGATAGAGAGGAATAGCATAAAGGAAAACTATGCAGTTCAACCATGATCTAATAGAATAACAATATGTTTGGATTAAAATGTGATCACATCCAAATGTCAATCCTAGTCTGTTGCAGTCATGTGACCTCTAACATGAGGCATGTACTCTGCAGGCAGACATCTTACGTTTCACAGAAATAAAGTCGTCATGATGAACCTGTTCCTGTGTTGACATCTGAAACATAAAGTGTTCCAGGGACTAAGTAGGCTACTCGCATTCCTAAGGCTCCTATACCCCAGCATGTTCTCCTACTTTAAGGTTCACTTGTGGGCCCACTTCACTGACTACAATTCTGGTCACTGTGTGTCTTTGAGTCTGAAGAGTCAGATTATGTTGGACTGAAACATAAACCACCCTTTGTGGCAATAAAAATAACATGCAAGGAAGTGGACAGCAATTTCTTCCCTGCTACACTTCCTTTGAATTTGTGAGCAGTCAACATTTTGAAGCAAACACACTTCCAACCAACTGAAGAGACAACATTATTCTCCACATGTCAAAATAAATATCACACTCTTCTATCTAATTTATTTATCTCACTTAAGAGGTGTTTCTGTATTGGCAACTATTTTAGACTTGGACATCCTACTATGGGATCTCTAAAGATAATCTATGTTTACAATATTTCTGACACTACGTATATATATTTAAATATGTTTTCACAGAATTGGCCATTTCAAGCACGACAATGAATGAACCTTTCCATTCCTGACTCTGTTATCAGTTTCTTTGGCTAATTTAAAGCTTAATGCAATAATGTATACATTCATTTTTCTTTCTCTCATTTTAGGAACAGCTGCTATCAAATGCTTTTTTCTTCAGGGAAGGAATTGACAGGTTGGTGCTCCTCAAACACAGTGGGGTCAAGACGCCAGAGTTGGCATTCTATGTGACAAAACCATATTGATACAAAATAAGCTTCCAAGTTTGCGGTAATATTTTGTGGTAATATTCACCAGTAATTCATTGGTCAGTGAAGTTGTAAAATAAGTTGTGTGACATAATTTCACATGTATCTTTTTTTTGTTGTGGATGTGGAATTGGGTTTGATGGAAGACAGAATGAGGATTTAAAAGATTACTAACTCGAGGAAGCAACAGAAAAAAAATGCTTTCTTTCCCATTTCAGACGTGATCTAGATCAGTACTCCTATTTTATTAATTCATCAGATATCAGTGTTGCTGGTAAGGCCAACATTTGGTGGTCATCCCCTATTGTCTTTGAAAGTCTTGAAAATCCTTGAATTTCTGCAGCCTGTGTCTTGAACACAGTGCTGTTGGTGGGGTTTGACAGTACATTGCTAACAATGGTGTGTGACTTACCTGTGAAAGTTTTAGCACAGAGTTATTAAGTATATTAAGTATATTCAAGTTATTCAAGGGTTATTAAGTATATTCAATGCTGAGATTGACAGAATTCTAATCAGTCAGGGAATCGAGGGTCACGGGCAAAAGGCAGGAAAGTGGAGCATCATCAGGTTAGCTATGATCCCACTGAATGGTGGAATAATCTGAGTGGGCTGAAGGGCCTAATTCTGCTTCACCTTATGGTCTAATGGACTTGGACGGGAACTTTCAGGCAGTGATGTTCCCCGCACCTGTTGCCTTGGTCCTTCCAGGTGGTAAAGTTTGTGGGTTTGGAAGCTGCTGTTGAAGGAACCTTGACAATTGTGCACTTTGTAGATTGTGCACACTGTCACTGTGTGCCAGCGGTCTAAGGTATGTCAAGGTGACGGACTGGGTGACAATAAAGTGACCTGAATGCCCTTGAGCCGCTGTTAGAAGTGGTGAGTGGAAAGTATTCCATCAGACTACTGACTTGTAGATGGCTTCATATTTTATACAGTAACACCTCTTGGATATTATTAAAGATTTACTGTGAGTACTAATTGTCCTTTTTACTGCTTTTAAAAATGTCTTGTTGCACAATTTATGTTAATACTGAAGTTTCACACTGGCTTTCATTCAATATTATTTAGGAATTCACCGTTTAAATAAGTTTCCCATGAGCAACATTTTTACTTATTAGCAGCATTTTTACTTACTGTCAATTACTTCAATTTCAAAATAAGGTAATTAGTAAGAGAATCCCTAATATCTACCTCATATTACGGCAATGACCATTTTAACGTAGGTCTAATCTTGCACTTTAACAATGTCTGCAAATTGAAAAAAAATCACTGCATGACAGGCAAATCTCCTTGAAACTATCATGTTTATTTCCTAACTTTTTAAAAACAATAAATTACCAACTTTCATTCCAACAGATTTTTAAAAAGTGCTGTTTTCTGTGCAAGGAGCCACTGTTGCAAAATATTATGGGGCTATACTACCACCTAGTGGCTGAAACATGCACCTACACAGTCACCTGGACCTGTTTACATCACAAATCTACATTAACAGTTCCTTCACTGTTTCGAGCATTGCAAACACAAACAATGTACAGAGGAACTTCGATTATTCAAACGAGGGCACTGTTTCATTCAGATAAATTATTATTTGGATAATTGATTTTACCTTAAACAAGGGAGACCATACTGATGTGCACTACTGGAGAGTTTGTTTAAATCTATAATTTTAATAAGTCTGCTACTTAAATAAACTAATCTTTGCATTCTGCAAATTACAAGTTAAACTGAGAAGGACTAAACCCTTACCGTCATATAAATACTGTATTTGAAATCTCAGCATTGAACAAGGTCCCGAACAGCTTCTATGATCGCAAAAGCGTTTGTTAGTTTCTGGGAACTCAGTGTCGTGATAGAAAGACAGAAACCCTGCATCCCACATGTGTTTACTTTCTCACCCTTTTTTTCATGAAGAGCCTGGTAAAGTGACGGGAATACTGTAAAACACTTACTTTTGCAAAGGGCTGCGTAACCAACCCTTACCTAAAAATATCCAGTCGCTGTTACTTGAGGTACTTGTTTTTCTTGTTTTTGTCAGTGTTCTCATGTCTTCAGTAAAGGTAATCTGAATTCACTTACCTTTTTGATGTAATGTATTTGCGTGACTTTGGGATCTTCTTTGGATAATCTGAAATTCAGATAATTGATATTCGGATAATCGAGGTTCCTCTGTAAGTGGTTTGTAAAGCAGTGGAAATTCGGGAAGACATAAGGGGGTGAAGTTTAATCTTTACCACTTCAGCTGTAATCCAATGATCCATGCAGTTTACCTTATACAGAATCATAGAATCCCTACAGCGTGGAAACAGGCCATTCTGCCCATCGAGTCCATATCGATCCTCTGAAGTGGAGCCCACCCAGACTGACACTATCCCCTGTAACCCTGCATTTCTCATGGCTAATCCACCTAACCTGCATACTATGGGCAATTTAACACGGCCAATTCGCGTAACCTGCACATCTTTGGACTGTGGGAGGGAACTCACACAGACACAGGGAGTACATGCAAATTCTACAAGACAGTCACGCGAGGCGAGAATTAAACCGGGTCCCTGGTGCTGTGTGGCAGTGGTGCTAACTGCTGAGCCACCATGCCACCCCACAGAAGGTACCTATATCTACAACCACTTCACCATTGGCGTATTGCCCTCAGCTGCTTTGGTCTTCCTTCCCAAAAGCTCGCTCCTCCTATAAAATGCTGCTTAAAATCTATCTCTTTCACTTACAGTCAACTGTCCTGTTGTATCCCTCTCTGGCTCAGTGCCAAGTCTTTATGGATAATGCTCTAATTCTGCATCTTGAGACATTTTACTGTATTCATGATATTGCTTGAATGCAACATGTTGCTGAATTTAATTCCACTGATATTTTCATAATGCTTCATTCGATTAGCACCTGGCATTGTTGGATACAAATTGGCCAAACATTCTTATGGAAAGATATAAATTGCTTGCAGGTCTTCTAATGCAATGGATAACACCCCTATCTCTGAGATAGAAGCTCTGGCTTCATGTCCATTGTCCAGGACTAGATGGCCAAAGAAGGTATACTCATAGCCTGGCGAAACACACTGAGCATCAGCTTATAGTTTAAGTGAGTGGGCCCAAGTCTGGCAGGTGGAGTACAATGTTAATAAATGTGAAGACATCCGTTACTTGAATGATAAGAAATTGCAGTACAGTACTGTATACAGGGACCTGGGTGTCCCTGTGCATGAATCAAAGAAGGTTGGTCTGCAGGTGCAAGAGATACTAAGAAGGCATTTATAAATATATTCTTCATTGCTAAAGGGATTGAGTTTAAGAGCAGGGAGGTTATGTTGCAGCTGTCCATGCTGCTGGTGAGGCCACACTTGGAATACTGTGTGCAGGTTTGGTCTCCTTATTTGAGAAAGGATGTACTAGCACTAGAAAGGGTGCAGAGGAGGTTCGTTAGGTTGATTCTGGAGTTGAGTTGGCTTATGAGAAGAGACTGAGTAGACTGGGAT
This sequence comes from Chiloscyllium punctatum, assembly GCF_047496795.1. NCBI lineage: Eukaryota > Metazoa > Chordata > Chondrichthyes > Orectolobiformes > Hemiscylliidae > Chiloscyllium > Chiloscyllium punctatum. The sequence goes on from NC_092777.1 coordinate 22,646,503, forward strand.
TAAAACATGGGAATTTAGAAGAATGAGAAGGGATCTGTCAGAAACATAGAACATTATGAAGGGTAGAGATAGGATGGGGGTAGCTAGGATGTTTCCACTGGTGAGTGAAACTAGGACAAAAGGGCATACCCTCAAAATTAGGGGGAGCAGATTTAGGACTGAATTGAGGAGGAGCTTCTTTGCTCAGAGGATTGTGAATCTATGGAATTCCATGCCCATTGAAGTGGTTGAGGCTTCCTCAGTAAATGTTTTTAAAGACAAAGTAGATACATTTTTGAACAGTAAAGGAATTGAGGATTAGGGTGAAAGGGCGGGTAAGTGGAGCTGAGGCCACAAACAGAGCAGCCATGATCTTATTGAATGGCAGAGCAGGCTCGAAGGGCCGGATGGCCTACTCCTGCTCCTGGTTCTTATGAACTTATGTTCTAACATTCTCATGCCCTCCCAACATACATTAATGGAAGGTGGGAAGGGTGGCGGGGATTCCTGGTCAGACATTTGACAGCTGGAGTCTATACCTTCACTCTCTCTAACTTCAATCTACAATATATGTAGAAAAGCATGTCTGTTTTTAGTTCGAAAATATATTTTTTTCAGAAATTATCTCTAAGTGAGGATCCAAATAGACTTTGAGAACATTCAGTGGAACAGAAATTCCCCATTTGGTTGATCATAAATGCAGTTTGGTACTGTACAGTAGTATATCAAGTAAACAAATAGGCATTTGAGTTTGACTCTCTTGGACCAAACCAAAGGCATCTCTCACATTTGGATGAGTTGAGGCACTAGGAGGGTCCAATAACTGAACGGACCCCCATTTACCTTCAGCAGGAGAACCTCAGATAATGGTCTTTTCCCACTGCCAGCTCAGGATGAACTAGCTGCCACAGCAATTCAAACTCCTTCAAGGATTGGTGTCAACAACATGTGGTTCGAAGCCCAGGTTGGCTGTGTTAGATGCAGGGCCTGCCTCCTTGTCCTACTGTGGGTCACTGCTATCAGCTGGACCTGTCTTTGGGCAGAGATCTGGAGATGAAAAAGAAGACTAGGTTATTTGTTTGAAAGTGATGTTTCACATGATAAAATTAACACGTTGATTCAATGACCGAGGAACCAAACAGCACATATTAGATTAGATTCTCTACAGTGTGGAAACAGACCCTTCGGCCCAACAAGTTCACACCGACCCTCCGAAGAGTAACCCACCCAGACCCATTCCTCTAACCTATATTGACCTCTGACTAATGCACCTAACACTATGGGCAAATTCCCATGGCCAATCCACCTGGCCTGCACATCTTTGGATTGTGGGAGGAAACCGGCACACCCAGAGGAAATCCATGCAGACACTGGAAGAATATGCAAATTCCACACAGACAGTCGCTCAAGGCTGGAATCGAACCCGGGTCCCTGGCACTGTGAGACAGCAGTGCTAACCGCTGAGCCACCATGCCTATAGGTGTTATGGTTGTGCCGTGGCACTTGAATGACTTTCTTCTTGTTTTGACGCGGTCCATACTAATGGGATAGAAATCTATTGTTGCCACTAAAAATGCTGGAGAGAGGAAGCATATTGAATTGTTCAATTCACTTGTCTTTCAAGTCAAGAATTCATCTTTAAGTTCTTCGCTTCAGTGTATGTTAGCTAAATGCTGATAGCAGTTGCAATAGTTAATACTCTTAAAACATTTTTTAAATAAAATCCTGATCTTGAAACTTGTCAAAAGTTGGTCTTAGTGATTGTTACTGAGTGAAACTGTGGCTAATGGGTCTGACCCCAACCTCTGTGGGATGTTGTTCACACACCAGGCATACCATTTCAATTATAACATCAGACTTATGACCTCAGCGACTAAGATTGCCAAATTAATGCCAATTAGTGATAGATTAAGAGCTGTGTTATTCTGTAGATTAGCTCCTACAGGGAATTGGATTAAGTTTGCCGAAACCTATATTATTTATGCGATGTATGACAGTGCACATTGTTCAAAAAGCTTTCATTCAAAATAGACTTACAAAGGGTTCAGAGGTTTTGAGTTTAAGGCAGTCCTTCTCTCCTGCAAAATACATTTAGTTCACAAATTGCTTCTCCCTTACTCAAGTAATCTTTGAAACTCTACTGTCTTAATTGATTTGGCTTTGAAGATGTGGGTGAGCCATTCACACGTTGCGCAATTTTGTCTTTTGGATTCAATGCAGGTGCTGACACCACATTGTCAGGTTAGTCCTTCTGGGACAATAATTTGGACTTGCTCAGCCCATTAGTTGCTGAAGGGTGCACTTGCAATCCAGGTAAAAAGAAGAAACAGCTTTCTGAACCTGGAGAATCAACAGAAAGTGTTCCAGCTTGGAAGGAACTGCCAATGTTGATCAGGGAGCATCTCAACCTTGAAGTGCCACTTCTAAAAGATTTACTTCTAATCAGTTACCACATTTGTTAGGCCACCATTGTGGAGGGAGAGTCATTCCAGAGGCTGTCAGCTGTGGCTGCAGAGATGATTGTGTCAGTGATGAGCATCACAGGATTGCTGGACCCTGGGCTCTTGCCAGGAAGATTAAACCAGGCAATTGGTGGGGGTGGGAATGGTTCACAGGCCAGGCCAGTCAGGTCTTGATGATTGAAAGAACAATTTCTGTCAATCACCTCAACTAGATATCCAACACTTGCAGGAAGGCATCCCTTCTGACCCGATCTGGCCTTCCACAAGAATGGCTATGGAGATTGGGACGGTGCCAATAAATTGGTATGCCATCCAACGGTGCAAAATTATGTACCAGCCTGCCTGAATTCCAGGCCATGTACCAAGGTGGAAATTCTGTTGTTGATTTGAAATAGTTATGGATTTTTGAATGTCCCTTATAACCCACTTGACCAACTGGTCAATTGCAGAATGCTGGGATTCCAAATGAAATGAAATGCACGATTCTACAATTTTGTACATTAAGAGACCAGTCATTTAATTGCAGGCAATGTTGCCTCTAAGCTGCACTCCATGATTCTCGACACAGCAATTGGTGTCATCATGCCAATCGTGTCAATGACGAGCTGAAGTCACTGCCATGCATGGATCTTATAGGCTCCCACAACCGGTAAGACAATTGGAGGGAACACTGGTTAATTATCAGGTACAAATGGACAAAGTGGTCAGTTAGCTCATGTTGGCAGGGCAATGCAGTGTAATACCAACTGCTTTGGTTCAATTCTTGCACCAGCTGAGGGCTGTCCATGAAAGTTCAACCTTGCTCCTTGCCTGAGGCACAATAACCCTCAACTCAGCTCACCATCAGTCATTTCTCCCTAATCAGTCATCCTCTCAGTGTTCTGTAAGATTCAATCAAACCCACTCTCATCCTTCTCACCTCTGAGTACAAACATTCAATATGTCCCAAGCCCTTTATTCCTAGAATCATTTTGGTAAACCTCTTCTGCACCCCACTCCAAGACCAGCATATCCCTCCTTAGATACAGGGCCCAAAACTGCAGACAGTATTCCAAATGAAGCCTTATACAGCCTCAGCAGGATATATCTACTTTTGTATTCTAGCCCTTTTGAAATGAATGCTATAATTGCATTTACCTTCCTAATTGCCAAATGAACCTACATGTTAACATTAAGAGAATCCTGAACTAAGACTCCTAAGTCCTTTCATGCTTCAGATTTCTGAAGCCTTTCCTTGTTTAGAAATTAGTCTACACCTCCATTCTTCCTACCAAAGAGCATAACCTCACAATTTCCTACATTATATTCCATCTGCCAATTCTTTGCCCTTTATCTTAGCCTGCCCAAGTCCTTCTGCAGCCTCCCCACTTTCTCAACACCAACTGTCCCTCTATCTATCTTTGTGTGTGCTGCAAACTTAGCAACAATGCCCTCAGTTCCATTATCCATGTAGAACATGCATTGTTGTGGTCCCAACACTGACCCCTGTGGAACCCCACTAGTCACTGACTGCCATCTGAAAAAGACCCTGCTCTCTGCCATCTGTGAGTCAGCCAATCCTCTATCCTTACAGGTACCTTGTCCCCAGCACCATGGGCTTTTGAGTTATTCAGTTGCCACTTGTGTGGCACCCTGTGAAAGGCCTTCTGGATGTCCAAATAGATCATGTACACTAGCTCTCCTTTGTTTAACTTGCTTGTTATCCCCTCAGTGGGACTATGCAGAATTTACCCTTACAGATGAGCTTCTTTAGGTGATGTATAAAAACATTTCAACAGGGATGCTGGTAAACCACCTGTTCCATGTCAATTAGGCACAAGAACCCATTTTGCAACATAATTGCTGCATAAAGTGTGAGTGTAGGTCTGTGCCCAGCACCAGTGCGGTCTGAAAACTACCATGGACCATTTCTGCTCCACCAAGTTGGCTTCTAACTTCTTTCAGGAAGAGTGCAATAAACAACTCTGGACGTGTACATTCTATTTAGAAATCATATTTCCCATTCAAAATTCTCAGTCAACAACTACCTTGAGTGTAAACTAGCTCCTGTTATTTATACCATTGCGATGGTTGGTTAGTTCCAGTGTGGAGTCCAGGCTGGAGCACTGAATGTGTCAGAAGGGGAAGTAACTCCACAGAGGCTGGGATCCCATCACAAATTTACCCTTTATTTACATGCCCACGGTACATGGGCTCTGACTAGCCAGCTCAGAATCAGTCCCTAGAATGAAAGAGACACTGTCTAATACTCCTTTTTTTTCCCTGTTTACTTTTTTCTTGTTCTTAACTAACCCTGCATTACCACCTAACAGTGGTAGTGCTTATTTGTCTCCCCCCCTCACCCCAGCGCACATGCTGGGTGTGCAGGTGTGAGACACAATGAAAAACAACAAGCGTGTAAATTTTATTTATTTCCCACCTCCACAAAGAAAGGAGACACCCAAGTGGCCAGTGACAAGTAGTGCCCTTCTCATCAGAGGGCAACGCTGTGTGATCAAAAAGGTGAAGGGGAGGGCAGGGATTAAATCAAAATAGAGTCAGAGGGGGAAATAAAGCATGCCACATCTTGCGGTGCCCTCCTCTCTCCGAAAACCTTGAGGTGCTCCTCCTCTAAGGCCACCTGTAACCGTGGAAGAGAGGCAGGCCATCAGCCATAATGACCCCTTCCATGGCCTGCTGCTGGACAGGTCTATGGCCAGTTTGAAACAAGCACTCCTGTGTATTTTTTTTGAATTCTTATATTTTTCTTTTACTTTTCAAAATATCTTTCCTTTCCTCTTTAATCAGAAAGAAACCAAGAAAACAAAACAAAACAAACACAATAACCAATGAAGAAAAAAAAATCAAAACAAAAGTCTACCTAAAACAAGGGGGAAAGAGGGTCAGGAAAGGAAATTTCTCCTCCTCAGTGGGAAACTCAACAGCAGTAATGAATCCACGGAGTGTGTAGTCCAAGCAGTTCAGAAATCAGTCCCCCTCCCTTCACACAAAATGGAGAGCATTCACCCACTGATCCAGCTCCCTCAGAGGCAGATGTCAGAGTGAAGAGAATGACTGACACTATTTATTTATTTCATTTTCCTCCCACACCACTACCTAACAGCAGTCGTGCTTATTTTTCCCCAGCACCCATGTCATGTGTGTATATGGGTCAGACACAGCGAACAACAACAAGTGCGTAAATCTTTCTTCCTGGTGTGGAAAATGAATAAAGGAAACACCCAAGTGGCCAGTCACAAACAGTGCCTTTCACAAAGGGCAATGCTATGTGACCAAACACTCCTGTTTAAGAATATAGAAACAGGGGAAAAAACAATTCAACTTACAAAACAATTAACATTTACAGCTGTGTACAGAGAAACAGCAATTTTACAAGGGAGAGGAATAGCAAAGCCAAGCCCACCATTCAACCAGTTTTCAAGGAAATGAGGACAAACCTCAAATCCCAGTTTCAATCATTACAAAACAGTAACAATGACATTTGTACATATAAGACAGTCCAATTACATAAGTGCATACAATGCAGACCCCCAGCAAGCCCCCCATCCCTCCACCTTCCAGCCACTAAGGCAGCCCGCCCCTGCACACCTTCCAGCTCACTGTCCATCCCATGCCCTTCCAGTTCTTGGTTCACCCAGTCACACCTTCTGACCACCTCTAGGACAGCCCACCCCAGTAGCCACCCAGGGTGACAGCTCACCTGCCTTCCAGTACTCGGTCTGCCCCCACGTGATGACAGCATGCAGGGCAGCCCACAAGCCTTCTGGATTTCAGCCTGCCCCTACGCACCTTCGGGCTCTCAGCTGCTCTGACACCTTTTGACCACCTCTAGGACAGCCCGTCCAGCTTAGCCCTTCTCAAGAAGGCAACGCTCAGAACAGCCTACCCACCTTCTGGCTCTCAGGGCAACTGGCACCAGGGTGGCCTACCCACCCTCCAGCTTTTGGGACAGCCTACCAACCTTCAGGTTCACAGGGTGCTCCACCCACCCTCCAGCTCTCAGGACAACCTATGAGCCTCCCAGCTCACAGTAAGGCCTGCCAGACCCAGGGACACAAGATAGTGGGTGATAACACCAACAAACTACATGACAGAATTAATTACCACCAAACAGAGTCCTTTCTGCTACACAGAGTCCATTAGCACAGACTGTTCTCTTCAAAATGTAGAGTCCATTCCCAGGAATATAGAGTCCACTTCAGTATACAATGTGTATTGTCAGAAATAGAGTCCACTCCAAACTGCAGAGTCCATTGCTAAAAACAGAGTCCACAACAGAGGGCAGAGTCCACTCCCAAAGGCAGCAAATGCACACCCCACAGGTATTCAATCTCCATGGAGTCCTGGCCCATCCTTGGAAAACCAGGCCCACTCACAGGAACACAGTATGATGGAAAAGGTGCAGTTAACTCAGATTTGGTCCACTCCTGAAGGCAAGGTTTTCTCCCAAAATCCAGGGTACAGTAAGTGCTCACCTCTCAGCACACCCACAGGTGTTCAATCTTCAGAGGCCCAGTCCCAGGGCTAGGCCTCCCCACTGGAACAGCTCATCTGGAAGGTTGTAATTTCTCATAAGGGCTCAGTCCAAACACCAAAAAAACAGTGAAGACACATACAAAAAGAAAACTAGAGTCCAAGGGCTAAACCCTACCACAAAATCAACATTGTCCTTTTCTCAAAAGTGAAAGAGAAGAGAGTAACACACAGGCTATAACCAGCCAGTGAAACAACAATCCCCGAATGAGAACTGAGTTACACCTGAAACACATTATGTACATCAGGAGTTTAGGAATCAGCCCTCACTAAAGGAATACTAGTTAACAAACTGGCCAAATAATTCAGCGGAATCAGGAATTTCAGTATGTTCCGGAGGCAACAGGAAGTGATTGGAGGTGGCAGTGATAATAGCACCATGGCCCGATGTGGGAGGAGCGATCCGTGAGTGGTGACATGGAGAACAGGTAGCTGAGGTCTCATGGAGAGCGAGCTAAGCAGGGAGACTGGGGCCCCAACAGGGCTAAACACTCAAGAAAGACTGTTGAACTTTTAACTTTATTTCTTTGTTTTTCGAGTTTATATTAAGAAGGACTTTAATGTTAACAATTACCTTGTTTTTCCACTCATTCTATGAAGGTGCGTAATGTCTCACTTCATAAATTTCTATCTCTCTTTTACTTTGTTGTACCTGTTTGTTGTACCTTGAAGCGATGTGTGGTGATATTATGCACTTTCACTGTACTTCTGTACTTGAGTACATGTGACAATAAAATCTAAATCTAAATCTATATCTAATCCACTGGTCAATGGGCAAAGACACTACAAGGTTATCATCCTTGAACAGCAGGAAATCACACAATATAGTTAAGAAGGGGCATTCGAACATGATCTGTCCTCGCTCACTTCATTTCCACACTGAGCTTAACGATAGACTGCCTTCTGGCAGCTTTCCCTTACCAGCGATGTTTGAACTCTAAATCGGAAGCGATAAAGGAAAAAATAAAACTGTCCATCACAAATGTTGACAAAAAGCATCTGGATGACTGGAGCGATCTTGTCAGGTGTCTTTTCCCAGCAGGAATCTGGCAAAAAGCTGTGGTAAAGTTCCATCAGAGTTTTGAGAAAACTTTCCTCCGTGGCCCTGTTCATGGTTTCACAGGATCACGAGAGATAACATCAAATGATTTGAGTGACAATGTTTACTCTTTAATTGTGTGAAAGTTCCAGCCCTTCTGTCTTCCTCCCACTGGGACTGCTTCTTATGGCCCCCTGTCCACTCTCTGTACATAACTGGTTTCAAAGAAGCAGGGTATTTTTTTTCCCTCACAGATTTCCCAGTAGGCAGAAGCAGTAAAATTTGGAGATGGTTCAATCTGGTCTGAATTACCTTGTGAACATCAAAATGGTGCTGCAGTTTGACCACCAGATTCATTTCCAACTATGTTATATTTTTTACTTTCCTTTTCACCCACTGGTGCTTGGGGCTACTTTGGCATATCCTACTGCTGCGTAAGGTGCTAAGTAAATGCAGGATTTTTCTTTCTTAAACCAAAGATGATGAAAGGTTCTGACTTAAAACATCGTTTCCCTTTCTTCTCTGATGCTGCTTGACCTGCTGCGTTTTTTTCCAGCTCCACACTTTATCGACTCTGACTTTCCAGCATCTGTAGTCCTCGCTATCTCTGAGGTTCTTCCTTAAACAAAGGCGATGTGAGATGACATAATAAATGATGATTGTCGGCTATCATGATATGCTACCTGTGTTAACTCCTGTAACAGATGAATGTGACGTGGGTCACATGGTACAGGTGTCTCCTGCTATCTGAAAGTAGAGCGTTCCTACGAAACCGTTCTTAAGCTGAAATGGTATAAAGCGAAGAAGTAACTACCACTAATTTATATGGGAAAAATGTTTGAGTGTTCCCAGACCCAGAATATAACCTACCAAATCATACCAAATAACACATAAACCCAAAACTAACACTAACATATAGTAAAGGCCATCGGAATTTGGGGTAGTGGGAGGTAGGGCACATCTTGCTCATGGATGCACAAAGTAAATGGAGATAAAGCACAGATGCTCACACACGCGGTGGCTTGATGCTGAGTGGAGTTCCCACTTGCACTGCGGGTTCTTTTTCGTATAAGTGAAAATCTTCTTTCGGTTCGCAAAAGCAGGAACTAAAGTCATAAAAGCGAATTGGCATAAAGCAAATGTTTGAAAAGTCAGGGATATCTGTACTGCAGAATTCAATGAATCTAAAAGTATCTAATATCTACATATGTACGTTACAATCAAGGCACACGTCAGTCTAAGTGTATAGGAAACAATTCAGATGTAGTGGAACATATTTCTTTCAGAATGTCATTCTGCAGGAGTACTCAATAAGATGGAAACTGAGTCCTTTTGAGAATGCATATGTCCACTGACACCAACAACCTTATGGGGAATGCTGACTACATGTGCTCACTCTTTTTCTATTGCACATATGAATGCACAATATAAAGCTGATGTAAACATTTATTTTAAAAATTTACTTTGTTTAACCCTTTTTTCTTTTCACTGGTTTACTGTCTCTAGTGATTGTAACGAGGTCAGCCAGGTAGATCTCAGAATATGAGTTGCCTGATTGGGCTGTTAATCTGGTCCAATGAGGGAACCCTGGCTGACAGATATATAAAGGAATGTCAAAAGTTCTGTTCTTACTGAGAGCTGGCTCTGAGGAAGTATTGTCAAGTATTACGCATGTGTAAATGAAGGGTGACTTGGTGATGGGATGCCGGCCTCTGGGAAGTTATTTCAGTGGTGACAAGAGAAAAGCACACTCTTGAAGGAATTCGCTTGTAACAGTCCTCTTCAAGTTGGGGCAAGAATTTCTGGCATCATGCCATTGTTTGGGAAGTCTGATTGGTTCGATCCTGTCATTGTGAATTGGGCCCAGTATGTGGAAAGAAGGCCTTTTTTTTCCAGGAAAATGACATTGGGGGTAGACAAATAGCAATGAGTAATTCTCCTGATGGCTTGTGGACCTGTAGCTTTTTCAGCTATTAGAAGCTTAACTTTACCTTAGGCACCAGATACTAAACTCTTTCAAGTGTTGACAGATTTAGTTAAGGAATATTACACATGTATAGTACATGACACTGACCCAGCTAACTCAGAGCCAGCTCTCAGAGTGAACAGAACCTCTGATGCTCCTGTTTATATCTGTCAGTCAGGGCCCCCTGATTGGACCAGGTTATCAGCCCCAATCAAGGCAGTCATATTCTGTGAGATTCCCCTGGCTGATCTCATTCCAATCACGATATCCCTCCCCCTTTAAGTCGTGGAACGTAGGCCTGTTCGTTTTCTTGTAACTTTTCCTTAGATGTTTTCGCACTCAGTCTGGTTCCTCCTCAGGAACTGGCAGCATGTACTGGACCATAGCCTACCTGTTTCACCCAAAATTCATCTTCTACTGTAAGAAATCACACAACACCAGGTTAAAGTCCAACAGGTTTATTTGGAAGCACTAGCTTTCAGAGCACTGCTCCTTCACCAGGTGGTTGTGGAGTATAAGATCAAAAGACACAGAACTTATTGCAAATGATTACAGTGTCATATAGTGATGTACTGAACAAACCTGGATTGTTAAGTCTTTCATCTTTTAGAACGCAGGTTTCGGTTCATTAGTATGTAAATTCCAGAACCTCTTTTAAGTCACCTTCTTGAGATAAGTTAAGGTTTTATAACAAAAAGTGACACTGTGTATGCAGCATGTACTCATGTGACTTGGCCAACGCTGCAGGCAAGGATGCCCTGAGGTATGGCACATTGGCGAGACCAAGCACTCGCTATGACAATGGATAAGTGGACACCACGCAACAGCTACCAGGCAGGAATGTTCTCTCCCAGTCACAGAACACTTCAGTGGACTGGGATATTTGGCCTCGGATCTTCGGGTGACCATCCTCCAAGGCAGACTTCAGGATAGGCAACAACGCCAAGCGACTGAGCAGAGGCTGATAGTTAAGTTCAGTACCCATGGGGATGCCCTCAACTGGGACCTTAGATTGATGTCACACCTCAGGTGACCCCACTACACTATACACTCTCTCTCTCTCACACACACACTCTCTTACATACTCACACAATCACACAGACCCTCTCTCAAACACACACTCTCTCTCACACAAACACATACACACCCCACACTCACATCCATGCACATACCCTGTCACAGGCTTATACTCCATCACACCCACATACACACTTTACCAAGCTTTCACAAATGCAAACACACTCTCTCACCTGCACTCACACTCACATGCGCACTCTCTCTCATACACACATGCACGCACACATGTAGAAGAATATGGGGTGAATGTCTTTCTGCAGAATTATGTTTGCAGATACATTCTATTTTGCTTAAAAAACACACAACCTGCAGGCAGTCAATGCAGGCAGTCAATCCATGTGACATTTTACAAATTCCACTTTGGAAATAGAACCAATCTGATTCATGATTGAGATACAGACAGACTCTGCCCTCACACCTTTAATGCAATGTCTGAGCTGAGATATCACCTTTGATATAAAACCGTAGATTATCTCGAGTTAGGTGACTTAAAAGAAATTCTTGGATTTACATACTAATGAACCGAAACTCGCATTTGAAAAGATAAATGACTTAAGAATTCGGGTTTGTTCAATATATCTCTGTACGACACTGTAATCTTTTGCAATCAATTCTGTCTTATGATCTTATACTCCACAACTACCTGATGAAGGAACAGTGCTTCAGTGGAAAGCTAGTGCTTCCAAATAAATCTGTTGGACTATAACCTGGCATTGTGCAATTTCTAACAGAAGAAATAATTCATTCTGTCCACATATTGGGCCTAGCCTTTGATGGCAGGACGAGTTTCCCAAATAACGGCATAATGGCAGAAATGCTTACTGCAACTCAAAGATGTCTGTCGCGGGCAAAACTCTTCAAGGATGTTTTTTCTCTCTAGTCTCCATTCAACTAACACTATGAAAGCCAGTATCCTATCACCAAGTTATCCTTTATTTACATGTGTACAGAGCCAGCTCCTAGAGTGAACAGAACCCCTGACATTCCTGTTTATTTTTTTTTAATTTTTTTTCACATTATCCAGTAGGAATACTCATATGTTTCCCTAGTTTGTGCACATATCTACAGTGACACAGTATAAAAGACACCATTGTGCGAAAACATTATTCTATATTCTCCACCACCAGAAAAACACCCAAGTGGCTAGTGAAATATTAACAAGCACAGAGTGGTGCTGAAAAGCACAGCAGGTCATGCAGCATCTGAGGAGCAGAAGAGGCAACATTTCGGGCATAAGCCACATTTTTCGACTCTGACTCTCCAGCATCTGCAGTCCTCACTTTCTGTCAGTTATGAACAAGCACAGCCTGATAAGGGCAATACTTACAACAAAAAGTGAAGGGGGAGGGTAGGGACAGAAGGAGGGGATGAAATCAAAATAGGATCACGGGGGAAATAAAGCACCACCCACCCCATGCCACAATGCCCACCTCTCCCTGAAGGCGTCGAGGACATTGGTGGACGCTGCATGCTCCCTCTCCAGGGACACCAGGGCTTAAACAGAACCATGGAAGGGAGCAGACAGTCGGCCCAGGCCCAGGCCCAGGCCCATGAGGAGGTCCTCCAACCTGCCTGGACAGCAGGTGAACGTTCCTGTTTATATCTGTCAGCCAGTGCCTGATTGGGGCTGTTAACCTGGTTCAATCAGGGAACTTGTATTCTATGAAGTCCATCTGGCTGACCCCAACCCAATCACTACAAGGGGTAAATGTAGGGAAATGGCTCGGGTGGGTTGCTCTTCGGAGGGTCGGTGTGGACTAGTTAGACCAAAGGGCCTGTTTCCACACTGAAAGTAATCTAATCTAAAGCCTTGTATTGTTCTGTAGTTGCACACAGCTCCAACTGAAAATGTTGTTGTTTTTGATTGAACTATATCATGCAAGAACTTTTCACCAAATGTATACATTGGGAAAGATACAATGATGTTATTGCTAGCTCATAGATATGCCAGCAGTTTATTTGATGATTAATTGTCAATGCCATAACTCATTTGACTGTAAAAGTAGACAACAGGACCAGCTGACCAAAAATTGGCACAACTTCAGTTATATTGTAATGTTTCAAACATTGTAGATATGGTTGTGAATATTATTCTTTAATTATTCTTTAACCCAAACATTTCCAAATTAGGTTGGAACTGTAATGAAACGTCAGTGTGTGGATGATCGCATCATGTTTACCCTTGTGTGCAAGTTTATGAAGCTTACCTTGCATGGTGCATTATCACTGGGGGTCAGTTAGCTCAGTTGGTTGGATTGCAACACAGAGTCACACGAATGACAGAGGTTCAATTCCACACCAGCTGAGACTTCTATAAAGGACTCATCTTCTCAACCTCTCCCCTTACCTGAGACACAGTGACCCTCAGGATTAACCACCACGAGTTGTCACTGTTATAAATGCTCCAGTAGGACTATGATGACTTTACCTCTTTACTTTTATCACTTTACAAACCTTCAATCGCCAAAAGATGATAAGCAACGTGGGTTGTTTCAGTGGATTAAAGGTGCCATACAATTTAATTTGTTGTTGCTGAAAAGAACAACTTGGGCAAGTGCAGACTGTACATCTCTTTAGTGAAAAGGTCTGCTCAGCAAATTGGACATGTTACCTGTCTCTCTTTGTACATCTTCTCTTTGATCATACATTCTGTGAATTAAGTGCCATCAACAAAGTGCAATGTGTGTCTTGCAGAGTAACAGCAAATGTTCAAATGTGAAACGTGCATCTCTGTTGCGTTGACAAATCAGTTTATTTGTTTCTCACATTGGTAGAATAAAGTCACTTTAATTTCCTCATGTAGCAACTGTCGACAACTGTTTGCATATCGGAAAATAATATAGCTTCGCCCATTAAAGATTGCCTCTTTTTTTAAAAAGGCAGTGTCCCAATGAATCAGCCTTGCAAGTGCGTAAGATTGAAGGAGTGTGCAATATGGTCTTCAATACATTAATCATGTCTATTCTAAGAAATAATGCATGATTAAAACCTCGAGGCACAATCAGGAAGTCTGCATTTTGTAAGTTTACAAATGATCTTGTTTTTCCAACCTATCTGTTAATAGATATTTTAAAATATCAAGAATCGTCCACTCTTTAATCCCAGTGCAGGAACTCCAGATAGAACAGAAAAAACAGTAACACTCTCAATACAATACAAAGCCTAACTCCTTGCTAAGGCAGGTGGGAAGATTGCAATTGGAATCATCATTCTGAGATTTGGAGATGCCGGTGTTGGACTGGGGTGTACAAAGTTAAAACTCACACAACACCAGGTTATAGTCCAACACGTTTAATTGGAAGCACTAGCTTTCGGACCATCGCTCCTTCATCAACCACCTGATGAAGGAGCGATGCTCCAAAAGCTAGTGCTTCCAATTAAATCTGTTGGACTATAACCTGGTGTTAAGATCAACAAGGTAAAAACAATGACTGCAGATGCTGGAAACCAGATTCTGGATTAGTGGTGCTGAAAGAGCACAGCAGTTCAGGCAGCATCCAAATAGCTTCGAAATCGACGTTTCGGGAACCTGGTGTTGTGTGATTTTTAACATCATTCTGAAAGCTATGGTGCCCCCTACAGGCCTTCTTTGAAAGCAATTCCCCTCTCAGTTAAAATCCATCCTTTGAGGAGAACTTAACCCTTTGTTCTTTCCTTGACAGGCATAATGTACAGTAATAACTTCTTCACAGAGCAGTACTATTCAGTGCATTTTGCAGTCAGTTTAATCACACAGCGTAATATGTTTTTAAATGGAACAAAAATGTAAGTGCATGAGGCTAGGTAATAGTGGGACAAATCGTATTAAGGAAAAATAGTGACATCAACCAAAGACAGAGGGCTTTAACAGCTATGTATTTTAATGCATTCATAGAAACATAAATTATTTCTTTCCAAATTAGTTTCAAAATTGAAGTGTTTGGAAGCATATTTTAAAAATGTGAATTAATGTCACAAGAAGGAGGAAGATATAGAAATACCCTGAACTGAATCTTACTTTTTTGCCCAAATCCAAGTTGCATTGAATTTTTGGAAGACTCCTTCTTAAGAGACCTAGCGGGATTTCTCACCATATCTTGCCAAACTTGCTTCGGTAACTACCAACCCACATGCCACCGAGTCTGCTTCCATCTTCATCTTACCATGCACCATTCCTGAAACAACTCACTAGTTTTGAATTGAATTGAATTGAGTTGAATTTATTGTCATGTGTACCGAGGCCCAGTGAAAAGCTTTGTCTTGCGAGTAATACAGGCAGATTACAGAGTTAAGGAGCATGGATAAGTAAATAATAGGTAAACAGCAGCAAAAACAAAAACACAGGTACAGGTGAATGTTAAGAGTTTGTGAGTCCAATCAGTATTCTAACAACAGTAGGGTAGAAACTGTTTTGAAACTGGCTGGTGCGTGTGTTCAGGCTTCTGTACCTTCTCCCCGATGGCAAAGATTGTAGAAAAGCATTGCCAGGGTGGGATGGATCTTTGAGAATGCTGGCGGCCTTTCCTTGACAGCGGGCCTGGGAGATGGATATTTGCCAAATGACCAGCATTCTTTGTGCCTGCAGCATTTTTAAAGGTCTGTTGTGCACCCAGGTAAACACAGAGCTGTCCTGAATGGTTTCTGACATTTATCCTGGACATGGCAGACAATGGGAAATAGATGAAAGTGGCGACTGCAGATGCTGGAGAATCAGAGTCAAAGGGTGTGGTGCTGGAAAAGCACAGTAGGTCAGGCAGCATCCCGAGGAGAGGAGACTCGACGTTTCGGGCATATGTCCTTCATCAGGAAACCGGCTGAGCTTTTCCAGCACTTCAAATGTGAAATAGGCACCCACTTTGTGGGGAGGAAGCTGGAAGTCCCAACAGAGAGGTCACCACCACTTGCTCAAAGGCAACAAGGGATGGGCATGAACTGCTCTCTCAGTCAGCGACACCCATATTATGTGTAAAAACAACCAGACAGCTCTCACTGTTCAGTCTCTTTGCACTGACTTGGCGGCTGCCAGTCCCTGTGGCTTGCATTGCTTTTAGCACAACTGGTTGTCAGACTGTTTGTCATGTTTCAAAGCACTGAACATTCAAGGCGATTGACTTATCGTATGGCAATGTGCTACCTCAAAGTCATACTGACTGCACGTATAAGCTGTTTACACAGCAAACAAACTGAATGCACTTCAACCAACTGACTGTGTGTAAAACTCACATGGGAAACTTCCTTAATGGCTCATGGACACTTACTATCAGTCAGGGGTCATCACCACAGACAGTCAAGGTACTGGTTTCATTCCAATCCAGGGTTTCATAGAACCCCTGCAGTGCAAATAAAGGCCATTCGGTCCATCGAGTCTGCACTGACATTCCAAACAGCATCCCACTGAGACCAACCCCTCACTCTAGCCCCACAGTAACCACTAATCCACTTAGCCTGCACATTCCTGAACACTACTTAGCATGGCTAATCCACTTGATCTGCATATCTTTGGACTGTGGGAGGAAACCAGAGCACCCAGAGGAAACCCACGCAGACACAGGGAGAACATGCAAACTTCACATGGACAGTTGCCCGAGGCTGGAATCAAACCGAGGTCCTTGGCACTGTGAGGCACCAGTGCTAACCACTGAGCTACCGTGCTACCCACAAGTGTGGGCTAATTGTTTCTGCAATGAGAGAAGGGGAGGGATTAAGTATGATGGAAATGGATGCAAGAGCTGTTAGTGATGACACAGGAGAGGAATGAGGTGTCCCCAGTGACAGTAAGGGTGAGTAGGCATGGGAGGATGGGTTGGGTGAGAGTTGTTGACATAATACATGGTGTAATGAGTTGTATTCTGTTATCATTGGAGAGATTAGTGTGCGGTGGCAGAGTTAGAGTGAATGGTGACCCTGTGAGTTTGAGGTATCATGGAGAATGTGGTGGCATTTATCCCTTGCAAAGTACAGAAGATCATGAACTTTTGTCCTGCATTGCAGTGTGTAACATTTCATCTAAGGCTGCATTGACCTAGGCTACGATCTCACCAGACTGGCTGTGTGTGGTGGTATGGTCTCCTTTGGAAGTCTGGAGGAAAATGTACTACCTTCCTTTCCCACAACACTGTCCATTAACCCCTCCAGGTCACTTTGGGTGGACCAAGGAGCTTGCTGGCCTTTCTGGGCTGTTTCCTTGGGGATAACAGTGCAGGACCACAGTGTGACGGCCAGTTCCTGGTTTGCAGTGCCTTAAGTAGCATGTAGTTAGCGTGAACATCCCATAGTCCCAGCAGTGGAGAACACTTCCACCTCATCTGCCTCACGATTCTATGAGCATGATGCTGTCGAGGACTATCATGTAATTTACAAACTGAAGGGTGGACAATTGCATGAGAAAAGTTGACATGAGCCATGGCGGATCAGATTCCATGAGTCTCACTCAAAGAAAATACTCACTAAAAAAATGGGGACAATTCAGTTTTGAGTTTTTGAATTGGACTCTGGTAAAAATCTAAGCCTATAAAGTAAACACAGCATAAAGGCACAATGGCAAATGTAATATTGTCACTGTATGGATTTAAAATTTAATAAACATTTAACAGATTAATAAGGTTTCTCTGAGTGAAAAGGGTGAATTGGGATATCTATCACCTCCAAGCATCACATGGGCTCCAGCCAATGGAACAAACGGGATGTGGAAATACTGGGACATGCCAAAATGGAAAAGGTGGTTGTAAATGACCTTTAACATTGAGAATGGAAAAGATAAAAAGGTTATGGATCCATCTAAATTATTAAGATAATGTTCCAGTTTAAAGCAATACAACAACAAGCATTTCCATTTAATCGAAACAATGGATCAGCAAAGCTGGATTGTCAGTGAAATGCTCAATAATTCAGAGGCAAATTGCAGACTCATCACTGCCATGGACGTCTCTCTCTAATTTCAATGATTGTTTTACTTGTAGCAAATTATAAGGAGCATGTCACTTTCATCAATGGCCCATCAATTTGAGTGCAGCAGTTTGGAAATTGACAACAGCTTGGCTGATCTTTTTAGAGTTGGCTTGTTGCATGGACCTACATAACTGGAGTACAGACTTTCTCTTCTCAACCAAAGTTAAGAAATCCTGAATGCACACTGTCTTTATCTAATGGTTAAATTACTGAACTGGGCGGCATTGGTAGGTTGGGCCGAAGGGCCTGTTTCAATGTTGTAGACCTCTATGACTCTGACGCTGGATTTCAGAGTCCGTCTCAGAGCTCTTGTAAGCGAGGAAAATGCCAGAACTTATTTATTATATTGTTGTGCCCTTTTCAAGCTCCAGGAATGATTACTAATGCAGTGGGCTGCCAGCCACAAAGCTCTAGAGTTTAAAGTGTGATTTTGGAGAAAATGTGGCAAATGAAATTACTCATCAATCTGATTGCATTCAAAGGAAAACAATTGGCTGTGTCCCAAGATGACGGATACAACTCCTGCAATGTAGACATTAAGGCAAAAAGAAAGGCTGAAAGGGTTCATCACACCATCATGTACCCAGATTTCCGAATCCCTGGCAACTCTCCTACTGTTAATAAGATGTAACCAGGTGTTCTGCAGAATGCTTAGAGGGTGTGTGGGTTCGCCTTGCTTATTATTCTCTCAGTGTTAATATTAATGGAAGTCAAATTATGTGTAATTCAACAAAGATATAAGTAGAAACATACTGTAACATTCCATTCAAACTTCCTGCAAAATCTAATTGAAATAATAATCAACTTGCTTGCGGTTGGAATATTACAGAATTTTTATGGCTCAGATAAAGGCCATTCAGTCCTTCAACCTGCACCGATTCTATCATCCAGCAGCAGGCTCCTGCCTTTTCCCCCTTTTCCAAGCACACCATTTTCATTCAAATAATCATTCCATGGCCATTATATAAGGAACAGCACAGAATGACTAAAATGTTAATCAGGAGGAAGAAATTCGAGTATGAGAGGAAGCTAACTACAGAGAAACATAGAAAACAGGAGTGGGCCGTTCAGCCCTTTAAATCTGCTCTGCCATTTCATATGACCATGGCTCATCATCTGACTCAAAACCCTGTTCCCACTTTTGCCCATATCCGTAGATCCCTTGAACCTTTAGAACTATATCCAACTCTTTTTCGAAATCAATCAATGTGGAATTGACACTCAACTCCATGCTCACTGCAAAACCTTGTGCCCCAGACTAGAAGATTTTGTTGTTTTTTTTTCAGCACCAACTTTAGTGTTGTACACACTACACCCAGGACCAGATCACCGTATAGAAAACGATGGCACTGAAACTGAGCACTGAAGAAAACTTTCCTTTATATTCCCTTTAATATTGTGTGTTGTTATTTTACTAACAAACACCTTCAGAGACAACTTATTAAATTCCTTTCAAAAACATTATTTCTCCAAAGAACTCTTATGTGTGTTCAGCACTACTTGGCTTTCACAAATCGATGTTAGATATCCTTTTTTTGGCCTAGTTTATTATAAGTGAGTATTAATTTTATCCCATATTAATAGTTAGAAGTGTTAGAGTAACTGAGAGTACCCTTTCCCCTTTTTTGTACTCACTCGCTTCATTGTCAATCTTGCAGTCCACTGGCACAATGTTCATATTTAAGGATGTGTAAAAGTTGTGGCCATGCTGTGTCCTTGCAGATTTCCTTTTACGTAACAGAATCAACACATCAGGATGAAAATGCATCAGCTGTTGTGGCTCATGACAGGATCATTTCTGTTTGACTTTAAGTGTAATGTCATTTGTCTGCATTACATTTCCATACACTGGATGCCAATTAGTCTTTAAAAAGGTTGTAACCAGCATACAGATGAAACCAATAAAATTTTGATTGCACCATCGGACAAGTTCTCTAATTAAACTAAAATGTTGCCTGCGTGAATGCCAAACGCATGCATGTTGGAAAAACTCATAATAGACATTTTAATCAGTCTGTCAAATGTTTATAAAAGCTAGTTTTACTTATTCTGACCCCCACCGTATTGACACAATGGTTGTGTGAGGACAGAGCTGCCCTAAATCTCTTGTTGAAGCAGTTTCTGTTATACATTGTACCACTATCTGCTTGGGTCCTCACAGCAATTGCTAGTTAAGAAAACAAACATTCAAGGGGGTGAATCTGATACAACTCAACATGTAACAACAAGGCACCCACATGTCAGAGGTCAAAGGTTATACAGTAAATCAGTGTGTGGTCTGTTTAGTTTGCATTTTATTTGCTTATTTGGGTGACTTCATATTCCTCCCAGCATCCAGTCACCAAACAATACGACATTTGCCTTTCCCAGAAACATAAAATTACAATAATTCCGAAGGAATAATAACATTTAAGTAAACAATGATTGCAATGTTCTGAGTTTGCCCAAGATAAACTAGCTAGATGTTCCTCCAAAGACTGTCTATTTTTCATTAATGTTGAATTACTGTTTGGCTGTGGGTGGAGATTACACAGATAGCTAAATACAATAGGCAGTCTATATCACAGCCTTTGGGATTTGGATTAAAAAAATACAAGGTCACAAAGGCACACGTTACAGTGAGAGGACTTTATACATGGAACACATCATAGGAACAGGCCCTTTGACCCAACATGTTTGTACTTCTTTTCATGGTGGAGATATATGCCAAAGAGCTACATCAGTGAAGGAGTAAGCGATGTCCAATTGTCCACATTGCCTGCTGAGGTGTCTATGTGACTAATATAATCCTTCATCAATGACCATTGGTTCAGTTCACACCTCAAGTGGCCAAACATGACTCTCCAGTGCAGTACTAAATTCTGAAAGAGTCATATCAGGCTCAAAACACCAACTATTTTCTCTCTCCACAATTGCTGCCAGACCTTCTCAATTCCTTTCACATTGTTGCTTCTGTCCCTCGTTTCAAACTTTTCCTCTTTCTGTGTGCATTCCATTCCTCATAGATAGCCATTTGGTCTTTATCATTAACCACTCTGAGCTGTCTTCATACGTTGGAATAAAACTTCATGTCGGAAAGTAGCTGTTAATAATAAAACTGTCAAGAAATGTGATGAATCTACTATATTGCTATGTAGATGTCCAGCGCATAGCATTAAATCTAGGAAAATAAATTCATAATAACTGGAAAGTCATGAATGAGATTGAAGTGCATGTTGAAAGGAGATAATTTCTCTTTAGCTAATTAAGCTGAACAATTCTGTGCCCAAATTGGTGAAATTATGTGTGCAATTATTTGTTAACAAAGCTTCTTTATCATACCACATTACTCTGGGGCAGCAATTCTATTGGCCAGAAAATAATGGGAACATTAAAGAGGGGGAAAAATAGAGAACTCGTACTGGTGTGCAAAAACTACATAGTGATAATGGGTACTTTCAGTATCCTCTCATATAGACTGATCTAATAACAATATTAATGAAGGAAAGGGACAAGAGTTTCTGAAGAATGTTCAGGGAAATTTTCTGAAGACCTTTACCATGTTCAAGAGAAGAGGCGATATTGTTGGATCGAGTCCAGCCAAAATGAACTGAATCAAGTGTCTGTTGGGGAACATTGAGGAAATAATGATTGCAATCCTGTATGATTTAATTCAGAAATGGAATAGAACAAATAGAAAGCTAGAGTAAAATTACTTATTTGGGAAAGGGTAAATTCAGGAACATTAGAGCTTGTCGCATGCAAAATTGGAATTAAAGATTGACAGGCAAATATTTGATGGAACAATGGAGTACCTTTCAAAAAGACATGGTTTAAGTCAATGGAGGAATCATATGGAAAGCCATAGCTGCTTGTTTCATGCAAAACATAGAGTATAAGATGAAGCAACAAACAGGTACAAATGGATGATGTCAGGTTGATAACCTAAGGGAGAACCAGGCCTAAAAATAGGAAATTCATATGGAAAATTGCAAATGAGAGAGGCACACAGAGTGCACGATAAGAAGCTGATGGTTAATGTAAAAGTGAATCCTAAAGTTTTCTATAGGCATTTAAACAACAGGAGTTTAGGAAGTGGAGGCATGGGACCGAGTGCTGAAAAGGAGATTTATATCTGAAAGCAACCAGTTAAGCTGCTGTCTTTATCAAAGAAGAAGATGCTGTCAAAGGTTTAATAAGAGGCAGTTGAGTTGAATAGCCTAAAAACATTTGATAAAGAACAGATATGTGAAAGAATGGCTGTACTTAACCAGGATAAGTCATCAGGACTCAATGGGATACATCTGAGAGATACTGAGGGAAGTAAGGGTGGAAATAATAGAGACACTGGCTTTCCAATCCTCTTTAGATACAGAGATGGTGCAAGAGGACTGGAGAACTGCAAACCTTACACCTTTATACAATGTAATGTGTAAAGATAAACCAAAGAACTGTCTGTTTAAGTTTGCTGGTGAGAATGAAACAATAATCTGGGCAAAATTAATAGTGAATGGAAATGTGTGGGTAAAAGAACAAAAGAACAGCATACATTTATGAAAGGAAAATCATATCCGACTCCCTACTGGTCTTCTGTTGATTCATCCATATCCATTGTGCACAGAGCAGTGGGAAGATAGGAGTTGGCCTCATGGACTTGTTTCTGGGCTTGGATAAGGAGCCCATTAACAGGTCCAGGCAGTGGGCAGTTGACAGGGTCATTTGCCCCAATTGTCTGCTGTTTCTTTCAACTGGTCAGCTTTAAGGCTCCCCACCTTCCTGTCCAATCCTGTTAGTCGACTATAAATCATCCCAAGTCTTCTCCTCTGCAGTATCTGTGATAGTGATACACTCTCTTTCCGTTATAGTCAGAGAGGTGATGACTTGCAAGCCACTCCATCCCCACCACAGACCACAGTACTTGATGCACTCATATCAGATCCCACCCTTACATTTAGAGTTGGCCCCAACCCCTTTATCGGTCATTATCCTCTCAGTATTGCAGTATAATGCAGCCCAACTCCAGGCTTGAGTTTCCCACTCTTTCCAACATTCCAAGGAATGGTCTGTGATCATGCCTTGACTGGATTGTGCAAAGTCCCAAAATATTCTATGACACAAACCTTGGCTGATGTGTGAGGTTGTCTCTACAGTAACCTAGTCAAGATAGCCGTAATTCCCAGACTGGTTGGATTTGACTTGCAGGACTGACTGTGGCCCAATTCCTGGACAGCAGTGAAACCAAGTGATTAAGTGGCTAACCTCTGTATTGGAAACAAACAAGCCCATTGACTGTGCTACAGTTTGATCCCAAAACGGACGGGGTCACTGAGACTATCAGACTTGGCCATGTGATTGAAGCATATGAAACACCTGCTGGATATAGCTGCTTGCATTCATTGCAGGTGCAACGTTGCCATAGCATGGTACCGCACAGCACCATAGCCAACCTCTTATTCAGTGAGACTAAACATGGCAGGTTTCCTGCCTTCCTGAATGCCCTAAAACCCAATGCAAGCCAGGGAAACAGTGAGTCAAGATAAACACAATGGGTGTGAGTGCTATGAAAGCAAACTAAAAAGCAACAAAAGGTACATCCAATGGAGATGCAATGAGATGTATGTGTGTCCCAGTGTGCGCAGCATTAATGCGAAGTTGAAATTGACCTATTTTCCTAAATAACGTCACAAGGGCTTAAATGGTACATGAGTTGTTCCAAAAGCCTGGACAATGTGGTACAACTGGTGGTTTTCCATTTGCATAGAGGAAGAGTGGAAGAGAATGGTGTACGTGAGCATGTGGGGAAATGGTAGCAATGGTGGAACCAGATGAAGGCCCAGGGAAGTAACTGACAAGTCCAATGGCACCAGCTAACCATGTTCATGTCAGAAATTGGCACCAGAGAAGGAGGGGAGAAGGGAAGCAACATAGAAGTGAAGTGAGAGAAACAAATAATGTGATGCAATTGCACAGAAATAAGGTAGCCACTTCTTGTTAGTGAGATTCAGAACGTGCAGCTTAAACCTTACGTGGAAAATTGGAAATTCTTTTCTTGATGGTGGGAATCTGATTTTCTCATTCTCTCTATTACTCAAGTCGGTCGAGGGCTGAGAACATTTCAACTGTCCTGATGGATCCTTGCTAGTTCTGAAGAGTTTGTTGTGGAGACATAACTTAAAAAGGCTGAACATTGCACAAATTATGGTTCTGAAAGGGTTAATATTAATGACTGCCATTAGCTCCACCCAATTTGTTGATGTCATACAGACGGGTGCATGGGCAGAACATCTTAGGGTCCCATGGAAAACAGGCACATAAATATGTCTCTTCTTAGCCTTTGTAACAATATGAAGTTATCAAAGTAGCTTGCATTACAACTATACAATAAAATACATCTTGCTCAGATCAAAGCATCTTCTTATTAAAGCTCAATGCTATGAGGTCCTCTCCTGCTTTGAGTGGCTCAGAACCTATCAAAGGGAAAAGATTTGGTGAGTGGATCCTTTTACTCCCAAATACCATGAAGAGAAAACTGGCACTTGGAGTGCAAAAAGGCAGAGTGTGCAGTCTTGTTTGTCTTATCAAGAATGTGGATATTTTTGTGGCATTGCTGTGTACACCTTGGAGTGAGGGAATGTGTTTTCTGGCCTGGTCCCAGGCCCTGCTGCCCTTTGGGCAGTGATGCTGCCTGATTGCTCGTAGTCCTGTCCAAGTATAATAAAACAAAATTGGCACTGTATGGCAAAGAAGTGATATGAAAGTGTAAATCCTGGCCGAGCAGCTTGTCTCTCGGTCTACCGCTTGAGATTACCGGCTGAACGCTGTTTGTCAAAACTGTGCAGAAGTTTCCTGATGGTCTTGCTGCTTGCTCCAATGAAATAACATTGGGTGGTTTTAACCAGTTCTTTGTGGATATGGGATCAGTGCACAAGGTTACCCTTAATTCAATGTTAAACTAACAACATGGTTTTGCAAGTGATTGAATTTTTTAAAAAGTCTGCCTTAGAGCTACGCTGTTATATTTTATTAAGTTCTCAGTATTGTCACTGTCGGTAATCTTAAACCGAATCACAGAGAACTCTGGAGAAATTCAGCCAGAGTGAAGAGTGAAACAGAGTCTCTGTATTTGAGATTTTCAGCAGTTGCATTGTTTTTCTTTCATCCCAAATTGAAAGCTGTTCTTTTTCCCAATTTTCTTCTCCTGAAATAATAGACTTTTGCCAGGCCTCTCTCTGGGAACCTGCTGAGATGGTCATCTTCATTTTTTGCCTGTCAGCAGACCAGTAGGAAATATCTCAAATGAACCCAATACTCTACTCAAAATGTATCAGTAATATGTAGCACCTTTTTGTTTTATTTTTAATTTATTCTACGAAGTACATGGCAATAATCTCACTCTATGTGATATCAGTATCCATATTTTACTGCCATGAGTCAAATTTTGTTTTCTAATCATCTTCCTGTTCAAGCTGTTCAGGTATTGATCTCAGAATTTCAGCTCAGCTACATTTTTCAAATTCATTTACAACATATAGACATCTCTGACTAGGCCTGTATTTATTGCCTATCCCTAATGATTCATACAGTAATTGAGAGTCCCCTTGAGGCTCAGAGGTAGTGCCCCTACGCCTGGACCAGGAGGCTGAAGGATCAAGTCCCACTGGCTCCAGAGGTGTGTAATAACATCCCTGAACAGGTTTGCTAGAAAAATAATTTGAAGAATAATCACATTGCAATGGGTGTGGAGTCATATGTCAGCTAAACCAGGATGGCAGATTTCTTTCCCTCAAGGACATTAGTGAACGAGATGGGTGAAGGGAATTGGCTTATCTTGTGCCCTAATCCAGCACCATTACCTGCACATTGAGAAACCTGTTTAGAACATGCCAGGCTGGGGGTATCTGCATATACAATGGCCTTGAAGATGCTCGTTCCTTATTATTAAGTAAGGCTGTACAACTCTTTATGAAAACACAACTTTATTTACAGAGGTATCTATTCGGTCTTCAGATGCAGCTGTCGAGTATATTGTCTAAGATCTCTTCCTCTCTTCAAATACTCATTCTTGACCAGTGCCTTCTCTCTTACTGATGGCAGAGTCTTGTGATCAGTTACATGGTCATGACGTACATGAATCTCATTGTGCTACAGACATGTCAAGGTCCAGTCTGGGGGTTGAAGAAAGTTAAGTGATTGCAATGTGCACCCTTAAGAGAAGCTCAAATGAAACTAGAAATTGGGCCTCATTATTGAAAGGAGCTGCCAGAGCCTAGAGCACCTCCACCTGTGGCTTAGCCACTTCAAAGAATGTGAATCCAAGTTGGTTGACTTACTGGACCTCCCCTGAAGATGAGTTCTTCGCTAAAGTTTACGACACAAGGAATGAGCATGGAACAATTAGGTTACTTTGGAGATGAGAACGTTCCAGCTCCACAAACATTGTAATGATGATCTTCTTTTAAATCTTCTTGTGATCAACTTCTTCTTGTATTCTTTCATGAGATGTGGATACCATCACTGTTGGGGATAGCAATAATTTTCCATTCTTAATTAAGCTTGAGAAAGTGGCTGGTGAGCTGCCTTCATGAACTTTTGTAATCCTGTGTTATAGGCAAACCCACATGGTCATTAGGGAGGGAATTCCAGGACTTTCCAGAAACCCTGAAGGAAAAGTGATACAGTCCCAAGTCAATGTCTGACTTAAAGTAGAATTTTCATATGATTATATTTCAACATATGTGGAATATTAATCATATCTTAAAATACAAATGCACTCATTTTAGAGGGAATGTCATTGAAGATTCACTGGACTGATACAAAAGTAAAATATTACTAATGTTGGATTATTATGAGAATGGTTCCAATGAGGAGAGATTGAGTAGATGGGATTTATATTCCTGAGAGTGGAGAAGAATAAGAGGTGATCTCATTGAAACTGATAAATTCTTAAATGGCTTGATAGATTAGATGCTCAGAAACTGTTTCGCCTGGCTGGGAACTTCGAACCAGGGATTACAATATTTGAAAAAGAGGTCAGCTGTTTTTGGATGAGATACAGGGAAATTTCATCACCCAGAGGATTAAGGATCTTTGCACTTCATAGAGACAGAGATCTATGAATGCTCAGTCAATGAGTATTGATGAGTCAGAGATCTGTAGATATTTTGGTACTAAAGGATTTAAGGGATGTGGGGATAACGTGGGAAAGTAATATTGAGGTAGAAGATTAGCCTATATCTGACTGAATGATAAAGCAGGGTCGAAGGGCTGAATGGAAAATGGCTTACTTCAATTTCCTTCTTTTTGTTAGTGGCTGTAGAAGAATCAGGGGCAAAACATTCGCTCTGGAACAACCAATTGCTTCTTGAAAGGAGCATAAATATTTAAAGGACCTATTGCCTGTTTTATCCATATTCTTTTATCTCTACTACAACTCTTCTAGCATGTTCTCAGTTTTAGATTCTACCTCTCTCTCATGCATGCATACATTAAGTGCAATATTTGGGGAAGCAGGAATTCTATCTTGAGTGAATATTAAAGATCCCTCAGCCCTTTTCAATTGTGCTCTTTGGTATTCTTGTCATTGTTTATCCCACAATCAACTGCATAAACCCAAAAGTAGGTCATCATCACACTTGCTGTTCATAGGATATATTATGTATAGGTCGGCGGTCATTTGTGGTCTTTGTAATGAAGTCAGCTAGGTGGACTTCATCGAATACGAGTTCCCTGACTGGGGCTGTTAACCTCGTCCAATCAGAGAACCCTGGCTAACAGATATAAAGAGGGATGTCTGAAGGGCAGTGCTTGTCACTGGCCACTCGGGTGTCTTTCCTATCTTCCTGGTGGTGGAAATTGAATAAAGATTCGTGCACTTTGTGTCTTTTCACTGTGTCTCACACCTGCACACACACACCATGGGTGCTGGGGAAAAAAAATAAGCACTACCGCACTTAGGCGGTAGTGTGGAAAGAAAAAAAAAAAAAGAAAAGAAAAAAAAAGAAAAAAAAAAAAGTAGCAGTGTCCGGGTGTCCTTGGAGAAGGAGCACGCGGGGAAAAAAAAAAAAAAAAAAATAAAAAAATAAAAATAAAAAATAAAAAGGGCAGTGCTTGCCCGGGTGTCCTTGGAAAAAAAAAAAAATAAAAAAAAAAATAAAGAGGGATGTCAGAGGTTCTGTCCACTCTGTGAGCTGGCTCTGAGGGAGCTGGATCAGTATCAAAGACATTCCACATGGTAAATAAAGAGTGACTTGGTGACAGGTTTCTGGCCTCTATGATAAACATTTCACCATGGTTCCTGTGTTATGGTAGGGACTACAATTTGAAAAGTATTTGATTGCCAATGGACACTAATGGAATACTCTGAGTGCTATGAAAACCATTTTACTGACACAGCCAATACACAGAACAGCCAACACAGTGGGTTCCACAATAGGCCGTGCCTTTATGGAATGGGTGACTTTGAAATCTCTCTAAGTTACTCTTTGACAGTCCTGCAGGAAGGGAACAAATTGTGAATCATGGACATATCATAGTTTGACAGTTAAGGCCTACAACACTAAACGCTTTAAACACAAAATAATGAAGTAAAACCACAATATAATCCCCACATAAATTTGAAACAGATCTTCACATAAACAACAACAGATGCTCCAGGACCAACTTCAGTCTTGGAGTTTATGGTGTCATCTGTACTTTTTAAATTCGATTAACTGTGCTGTTATCACTTCCAGGTATCTCTGTGCCTGTATCAGCTGCACACAAACATTAACATCTTAGAATTGGCCAAATCAGTCCAAAAACCAGATGGACTTAAAATGATGTAAATGCAAGATGAAATGTTATAGGTTTTCCAATTAGTTTTGTATAAGTAATATTATCACTTGGCTTTGATAAGTATTTGTTGAAGTGGATGTCATTGTTAAATTGCTTCAGAATGACAAATGAGATTACTTACAATAGTTAATCATTTTAATCTGATGCTTTAAATTTAGAGACATAATCAACATAGCTGAAGAAACTAGTTAGGAGTAGAGACAGAGGCTGGATCTAGTGGATTAGATTTTTACTGCCTTTGAAAATATTATTCCTTCAGGGATAAACATGGGTCCCATTCCAATTAGAGGAAATGTTGTATTCTAAGGGATTGTAGTTTAGCTCCCCAGTTTTACGTATTGACAATTCAATCAAATACTCCACGAGGCTTCAACTTTTCTTCCTGAGTATGAGCCATTTGTAAGTCTTGAGGACTGTCTCATGAAGAGAGGTTGTTTCAATTGGGCCTGTCTTCACTAGAGTTTAGAAAAATGTGAGGGGATCTGATTGAAAACAGATAAAATTCTAACAGGGTTGGATGTATTAGCTGCAGCGAAGGTGAATTCCCTAGTTGAGACATCCAGAGCCAGGGATTACAGTACAAGGGTTTGGGATAGGCCATTTAGTACTGAGATGAGGAAAGCGTTCTTCATTAAAAGGGTCGTGAATGTATGGAATTTTCTACCACAGAAAGCTGTGGAGACTAAGTCACTGAATATTTTCAAGAACTGATATTTAGACTTCAAAGGCATCAAAGGATATGGGAGAAAGGGGTGTTAGGTTTTAATATCGAGGATCAGCCATGTTTATATTGGGAGTATCAGACTCAAAGGGACGAATGGCCTACTTCAGCTCCAAGTTTCTGTTCCTTCCTGGTTTATTTCTGTCTGTGAGTTGCCCTGACGATGTGATTACCACAGAGAGGGTCAATTCAAAAACTGCCTGTAGTAGCCCTCCCTAATTGAGGGTAACGGCTGAGTTTCTGAAATGCAAAATCCCAAACAGGGGGCCTGAGCCTTCTGAAAGACCACTGGGAAAAGTGGGTGTTGCTGGGCAGTGAGGAGAACGCAGGAGCCTGATTACACCACACCGATTCATGTTATCTCCTGATTGTCCTCCCACAAATCCCAGCGCTGCTGGTCACAGCATTGCCTACTCCTTTGATGGAGCTATCAAATTTGCCCCATCCTCCAGCCCTTATCTTCTAAATCTCCGATCACGCCAGACAATGATGCTGCATTTTTTTATCACCTCCTGCTCTCCCATTTTGTTCTCAGAGTGTGCAATTCTCATCCTCGGAAGGTAGTGAAAGCTGAATCTGTTAGACCCAACTCATCTGAGAGAATTGTTTAAGGCTGGAAATGCGGCATTTTCAGCCCAATGGGCATGGAACCATAGGCACCAATGTCTGCAATGTCCTCTGGAAGGATGCCATTTCCATAGACCTGCTGGCATGACACCCTCTATGAGGGTGCTCTGAGACCAGGAATACCCAGGAAGAGTCCTCCCATTTCCCTCATTAACCTTCGAATTGCTCATCATTGGAGTACCCCCTTACTGCCATTGATGGCCTGTCTTGATTAGGATTCAACTATAACACTGAAGTCTAATTTTCCAGAACTCAAGCCGTGTACTTCATCAAGCTGTTCCAGTACATCTACAAACTGACATCTATCAAACAATGTGGAAAATTGCCCAGGTATGTCCTGTCCACACAAAGCAGAACAAATCCATTTCAAATGGCTGAATACCATTCCATCTGTCTACTCTTGATCATCAGCAATGTGATGGAAGGTGGAAACAAGTGGCACACACAGCAGTATGCTGTTCACCAAGGCTCAGCCTGGGTCCTGCCAGAGTCACTCAGCCCCAGCTCCCATTACAGACTTTGTCCAAATGTAGACAAAAGAGCTAAATTCAAGAGATGCAGTGGGAGTTACTGCATTTGACACTAAAGATGCATTTGACTGAGTGTGACATCAAGAAGTTATGGGTAAAATTGAAGTCAAGGGAATTCCATATTTAGATAAATGTCAAGGAATGATCAGATCCAACAAGAGACTAAGTTCTCCATTGTCAACATCCTGGGGGAGTAACCACTAATTAGAATTGCCACTGAACCAGCCATAAAAAGACTGGAGCTACAAACAGCAAGTCAGAGACTCAGAATTCCAAGCTAGTTAAATCTCCTTCTAACTTCACAAAGCCTGTCTTCCATCTTCTTCTTCTGGTGGTCCTTCAGAGTGAGGAAGATGCTTACAATGGACTACAGCCAAGAACTTACACAGGGATCTTCCAGTTTGGGTTTGGGGAGCTTTTGCACTGTAGTTACCACACAGTTCTGGCTGACCAGGAATCTCTCCCACTCTTGCCACCTGCCAGAGGTGCATGGGAAGGATTTACAGATTATCAACCTGTATAACCACATTTCACTTTCCACTTTCTAAGTGGGACTTGAAGCCAGAAATTCTGACTCAGAGGCAGGTATGTTACCAATTGCACCACAAAACCTTCTTTAGTCCACCATCTACAAGGCACAAGTCAGGGATGCGATGGAATATCGTCCATTGTCTGGAAGAGTACAAGGAGCTCAACACTTTCCCAAACAAAGCAACCCACCATATTAGCACTCCGTCCTGCATGTAAATGTTCACTCCTTCAACCACTCTGTCACAGTGGCAGCTTGTGATCCACCTACAATATGCATAACATGTCAAGGCTCCTCTTCCAACAGCACCTTCCAAACATTGACCTCCACCAACGAGAAGAACAAGGACAGGCATGGAGCACCAGTACCTGAGGTTTCCCCTTTAAGGTACACATCAGCTCGACTTGGAACTATATTTCTATTCCTTCACTGCAACTATGTCAAGATCCAGATACTCCTCTCCTACTAACACTGTTAATGAAACTACTGCAGAGGTTCAAGAAGGAGGCTCACCACCATTTTCTCAAGGGAGATTAGGCATGGACAATTAGTGCTAACCTTGCCATTGACACTCACATCATGTGAATGAACGTCCTTGCGCCTCATTGTCACTGTAACCACCAGACGCCCCATGGCCTTCCAATTACATCTGTGTAGCTCGAATTCTTGAGCATCTCGAATTTAATCACTTCACCATTGGTGATTATACCTTCATCTGCCTGAGCCATTAGCTCTGAAATTCCCTTTCACACCTCTCTACTTTGCTTTCCACCTATAACATACCTTAAAACCTAACTCTCTGATCAATCTTTTAGTCATCTGACCCAAACATCCTTACGTGACTTGGTCTCATGCTTAGTTATAATTCTCCTGTAGACATTTTAAATGTTTCATAACAGTAAAGGTGTTTATAGTGGAAATGTTGGATGCACTAAAGGCTGGGTTGAATCATAATAATGGTTCACTTGAATTGCCACAATAAATCTGAGAAGCAGGATATTTTGTACATTAAACACCCTCATCCAAAGTGTCATGGGAGTGTATTGTAGCCCTGAATTACATACATTCACATTTAACTTTTATGTTTTTTTCCTAAATAAAAAATGACAAAAAAGGCATAGAGGGTTTAGAATTCAATTCAGTGACTGAAAAAAAATTGCTATGTGGACTACACTCAGCTATAAAAGAAACCTTGGAATGTTGCACTGAGAGGGCTGTCAAAGAATTTCAGAGAAACTCTTAAATATAATACAAAAAGCAGGACCATTTCTAGTGAACTTGCTAGCAATACGCAAGAGAAGACTAAAAAGAAAAGCCGGATGTGCAAGTCTGGAGTTCTGATGCTGCTGTTTTAGTCTACTGCCAGCATGCTATTGGGTTTGAGTGGGTTGTGAAGGCTATAGCTGATAACATTTACTCGACACTTCTGTGTTTGCAGATAAAAAGAAAAAGGTGGAACGTTTTTCTCTCTCTCTCTCTTTTTCTCTTTTACTGATTGCTGGAAGCAAGTCACTAGTCAAAAGCTGCAGTCAATCAATAAACTGGGCAACACCTTTTGGCTAATCTTCAGAACCCAGAATCCTCAAACTGCCAGAGTTAATGCTACTAGAATCACCCAACTTAATGGCTAGAATCTTTCACCATCTACTTTCACAGACAAACTAATGACTGGTCTGTATATCATTTTAATTATTTTCTTTTTACTCGTTTCTCATTTCTATCCTATGTGCATGTGAGTTGGGTTTTCTTTTTCCCTGTGTCTTAATAACTTATAACCTCAGTCTTATCCATGAGGGAACATATTTTAAGCTGACCTTGTAGTGGCCAACAGAGGGAAAGGGCTGAATAAAGAAGGTGGGGACAGTTCCGCCCTCCTGAACAAGAATCATAATGAATTGGGGACCCTCACCAAGGGAACAACTGGAACAAATGCAACATCTTCAGACAACCTGCTGTAGAAGTGGCATCAACATACATCCTGCACTGGAGGGAGATTGCCTTTTTCAAAATTCTTTCATGAGAAATGGGCATTGCTGACAACACCAGTATTGATATCTATTCCTAACTGCCCTGGAACTAAAAAGATCTGAGGTCACATGTAGGCTTTTCCAATTGTAAACTTGATGTGAACAATTAGTCATAATGCTTACCATTACTGAGACCAGTTTTATATTCCAAATCTGTCAATTGAATTTAAATTCAGCTGTCATGTTGCAATTTGAATAGGTATCTCTATAGCACTAACATAGAATCTTCTGATTTTAGCTTCTTTAGAAATATGACTTCATTTGAACTGTTGCCTCATAGCATTGGACTGTTTGAGTGAAGATAAGCCATGCTCCCATCTTATAGTATTCTCTTCCATAAGGTCATCTTAAATTACCAGTGTGACTGTCAGTGAACAATAGCTTGGTCAATGAATGAATGAATGAATGGCCAGTGAGGTAGGGCAAATAGGTGGGTGATGTAAATGGATTAGGTTGTTGCTTGATTCAGTGCTAGCTGGGTGAAGGTGGGGGTAGATGGCTGAAGTGGATAGTGTGGGAATATAGGTGTATTGGTTGGGGATAGTTAAGGCTGAGTGGGAGTAGTTGTCAGATTCAAGGTTAGTCATGTTACACTGGAAAGTTAGTGAGTGGAGGGAGTTGACCGGTCAGGCTGATAAGGAGTCAGGGTATTGGTTGTGTTGTGGAGTCAATGGTAATCAGCGGTCAAGGTGGTAGCTGAATGGTTGTTCATTGTCAGCAATTGTGGAAGAGGGTTAGGTGTGTGTGTGTGTGTGTGTGTGTGTATGTGTGTGTGACATTTCCCGAGTAGCTACACAGGTACGCACATCAGAACCATTCAAATCTTCAATTCCAACTCAAGGTCAGACACTTTTTGAGAGGATCTAGGGAGCAGGTGTAAATGGCACATCAGAAGTTCAAACTCCTGGATCATTTCTCCAAGATTCTGCACAACAGGATTTGCATGGGGTCCCATGATGTATCTCAGGTTGTATGTCCAGTTTCCAATGGTTTGAAGACTGAAAGATCTGGACTATTATTTGGAATTCTCCATCAATATTTCAGAGAAATCACGTTCCCCTTCCACAGAAATTACTAAATGTGAAAAAAAGCAGGTAGCAGTAGACTACAATGCAGTGAAAACCCAATTATGTTTTAGAAATGTTGATGACACCTTGTTGGCAACGAATTGATGAATCCTCTTATTATTGATGTCACACTCCAGGGGAACTATTACAAATGCTGATACATGACTAATAACACACCTGAGGAAGGGCTCATGCCCGAAACATCGATTCTCCTGCTCCTTGGATGCTGCCTGACCTGCTGCGCTTTTCCAGCAACACATTATCAACTCTAATGACACACCACACTGACATTGAGACTGTCTCTTATCCTCTGGATGCAGTTATGTTCAATTCAGCTTGTCGTTCACTCACAAGAGTGTAGATCTCATCTCACTATAATGAGCTTTGAAGTAACCCTGTAAATATTAGTATAATCTTGAAAATATTGACACACTTCTGGTGGTCCCCTACAAAAAGTGACACATTCCTAGGATTTCCCTGCAAATATTAATTGACTTCCAAGGAACTTCCAAACAGCTAGTGACTCCCAAGAACTTCCCTTTCTAATTTCTGAAAGAGAAACAAGTATATGTCATTAAGGAATAAATAAATTATACATTAGTACAGAGTAACAGAGATAATGTAACAGTAGGTCAACAGAGAAGATATTGGAATGTGGAATTATCGAGACATTGATAACAGGATAATTTCAAACAGACAGATATCTGGTTGCTCTATGGACTTTACAGGTATCTTGCAAAATTGTCAGGGTCAAAATTTCCATTTGCAAAGATAGCTCAGTACTCAGAGAGTTAAGGAAAGAGAGATAGTTGAAATGGCAATGACAGAAAATGCTATTTTATGGAGACAGCACTCATTTCCAAATTAAACACTGAAGTGACAAGAAGATGAATAAGTGATCGTAAACACGGTCTCTAATTTTAGACAGAATTTTTTTCTAAACGATGTGGATTTTCAAAAATGTGAAAATTCTTTTGTGATGCATCATGAAACACTATTCAAGCAATCCTCAAGTTCTGTCAAACTGCAGGGATTTTGTTTGTAAGCAATTCTGATTTAATAAGGTCATGGAACATATGGTCTTGATTATTCTGTCTTTCAAATGTAATAAAAAAGATCAACATTTCTTCCAGCTTCAAAAACATTTTATCCAAAATTCCAGGCAGTATGAAAGGAAATAAATTGAGTTTACACGGCATATGGTCAATAATTAAACAATGAGAATCTCTGCAGAACTCAGATGCTTACATTTTCCACCACACGTAAAAATTAAATTAAAAGTAAGAAAATTACAGTTAAGTGAAGATGGATGAAAGTTTGCATTGAATTGTTTCAACTTTGCTTCATTTATGGAGGGCAGTAGTTATTTTACTGGACTTGTACTCCAGACAGCTTAGATTAATAATCAGCTGATATGATTATTGAGCCATGAATTTAAACTCAACTCAACTTAAAACTAATTCTGAGCATCAATAATACTGACCATGAAACTATCAGATGCCATAAAGGCCAACCTAGTTCACTAATGTCCTTTTAGGAAGGGAATCTGCCATCCTTACACAGTCAGTCTGATATGTCTTTCCAGACTCACAGCTATTTGGTTGTGTCTTAACGACCCACTGAAATGTCCAAGCAAGCCACTCAGTGCTATAAGATGCACAATAAATGCTAGCTTAATAACAGCAATATCATGCATATTAATTAGTACATCATTTTGCTGGACAAACTATACAATTACTGCACAATTCAACACCTAGCTTTACATTAACAAATAGAAATTAATTAAATCTTTCTTGAAATAAGCAGTTGGTTACTAAGAGTT